>NC_135430.1:18848260-19156760 GCF_051991245.1 Festucalex cinctus | reverse complement strand
TAATATTTTTATTTTTAATGCTGTACAAAACATGGAACAGATATCTGAAGTTTCAGATAAATAAATAATACATTTTCATACAAATCTTACACTCTACAAGTTTACTGATTAGTATTTTCTAAATTTGAATGAAAAAAACTTCGCAACAATCGACTTATAAATTCGTATCGGGATTAATCGGTATCGAATCGTGACCTGTGAATCGTGATAAAAATCGACTCGTCAGGTATAGGCAATTCAAACGCCTAGAATCTATAATTATCTGATAATATGATTTAAAAATATTAAAGTTATGTGTTGATATTTAATGTGTGCAGATCTTATGCTAGCCAATTTTAAATAGCTCTGATCGACCAATCAGAGGACAGTCAACACATAGAGACTGATTGGATCTGATTGGACGACTTCTAAAAATACAGGAAGAAATGTAGCCAAGAGAAACAACACCGTTGGGAATAAATGAATACAATTCCAGCAAGTATTCAAGTAAAGTTTGCAAATGTGCCTCAGTGTTTCTGCTATCTAAAACGCACTTTATGTTTCTGTTATCAAAGAAATTAATCACAAACGTAGACAGCTGGAACATAATCTCTCGCCTCTTAAACTGGCTGTAAAAGTCGGCATTTTCCACGTTCTTCTCAGTATGTTCTGTATAACCAGCGCTATTATCTGAGCATAAAGGGTAAATGCCATATAGTTATGGCTCTGATGTCAAATTTTAGCGGTGTCTACGTATAAAAGAGGCCACAGTGTGTTTAGAAGGCCAACTACACAAATACTGCTGTTTCTTCCCCTCGGGAAAAAGACAATAGTGGGGCCCATGGGTGGCTGCAACTAATAATGACTGACACCACGCTGTTGCAGTCGACATCTTTACATCAACACTCATAATAATCATAATACAGTGAACCCCCGTGGGGGCGCTACCGCCTTCTGATATGCGCAATATGTGCAGCTGCACAAGTTGGCATTTCTGGTGGATACTTTGTGAAATGGTTTTCTACGGGCATCATGTCATGTACAGTAGGCCGATGATAAACATTTTTAAAAGGTTATCGTCTTCAGAGAGCATTTTTCTCCGCCTCACTCAGGCAACAATATGCCAAAAGTGCTGTAATAGTGTAATTAGTGCCGCCTCACTGACGACTGCCAGGCAGTCATCACAATCATCTCCTGAGAATGTAGAGCAGGCAGAGTTGACAGTCCAAAAACATGTATGTCCACGTAATTGGACAATCGAGAGAGGCTGTAGGTGTGAAGATGAGCGCGAATGGAGGCCATCTGTCCAGGGTTTGTGGCTGTGCTCAGGAAAAAATGGCTAGATGAACGTTTTCATAAAGTTTATTCATTACGCGGATTTCAAACTGTCACAGCACTGTCAATTTTGGGGGATTCATATTTTCCGTGGCCACGCTCACACAACCAAAACACAAAATTCTCTCTCTCTCTCCATTCAAAATAATTCGAGACTTGGCCACCAGAGGGCAGCATATTACACAAAGCTTACTGTACTCCATGTTGTTATGAAACAGAAGAAGAAGCATCAATGCTAATGTTGTTAGCCTGTCTCTGACGTTTTGCAATGTGCGTTAGCATTAAGCTTTTCACAAGACAGCGTTAATATGTTTTGGTTAATACACGTTGTGTAATTCTGTAAACTAAACTAAACAACTTTGTGGAAAGTCGCATTTTATTTAATATCAAGAGTAGCAATCCATCTTAAGACCCATGTATTAGTAGTGTTTAAAAAAGAAAACAAATGAAGAGAGATTGCTTAAATCCATGCGACATTCACTATATAGTTCTAGTTTCCGTGTGTTCTGCTGACGTTCTGCAAGTGTTGGTGTCACGAGTCATTAAATCAATGCTTTCTTAAAGTGCTGTCGAGGATTAATTCATCACTCCGGCAATGAGTGCAATGACAGCTGCCACAATGCGGCAATGAGTTCTTCGACATTCATACCATAGAAAATGTAAATTCTATGTTCATGCTGTCATTTCTAAGACATGAATTCCCTTTACCATTTATAAAGATGAAGAGTGGGTGCTAAATTGCAGTGAACACAAAATGAAAATGCCACCATTGACATGAAAAAAAAAAAAAGGCATTTCTGTGCATTAAAAAAAATAATAATCTTTTAGTATCCCTTCTGCCTTAGTTTACCCTTGCCAATTAAAACAAAAGATACAATCATTAATAATTATATTTTAATTTTCACCCCCCCATCATATATTCTTCATGACATTACACCAGCACCTGCATGAAAGTGTCCATTCTCTAGGATGGAATTTATTGATTAAGAGTAAGTTATTGACTAGTTAATAGGTTTACAAATTTCTTTTCTTTTCTTTTTTTTTTTGGTGACCTTTTCTTTACAACTCTGCACCATAACATAACATTGCACAGTATTGCATGCAGGTTTGGCTTGTTGCTGCTATTGTCTGTTACTCCAGGTTTATAATTCCTGAAAAATGCAATGAATACTTTCAACGTGATTTATTTCTTGTAAGGCATTAGGGATTGACCAAACCATAGTAAACGAGCTCCAATCTAAATACATGTACACAGCGCATATGAAATAATTGAAAAAATATTGGAATAGATGGAGAGAACCAAGTGGTACTTCTCAGGCATGAAAATAGACATGTAATTATTTGTCTGTCACAAATTATTTTTACGATGACTAGAAATCGTTTAAGTGTAAAAGTGGATTCGTTTTATTTGTCAGCCCAGTTCTGATTAATTCTGCTACAGTACTTTGTCGCCATCTAGTGGCGATAACTGAGAATCGGATAAACTGTATTGCAGCAAACACAAAAAAATATATATACAGTTCTGATTATATTTATATAATTTTGCAACCAGCCATCAATTTGTTAATGTGTATTCTCTTCTGGGTAAAGGTGAGTAGGATCCTCTCCTACCGCAATCACTTCATCTTACTTCCAATAGCAAAATTCTTGTTTTTTTGATACATCAAATCCAATCATTCAAAATATATACTTCAGCCTCTTTAGTGACAACATGGGGGGGAAAAAAAGGTCCTTACAATTCCATTTTCAAGCATCCAGCAGCATCTCCCTAACATAATCAGTGGATGCTCAGTTGTCATGGTGACTGCTTCATTGTCATGTGTCCTGTGTAGAACTCAAGTCACACTGCAAGGTGAAGGCACCCAAATGTCGCCCTTGAATGACATCATAAAGAACCAATTGCTACACTGAGTTCACAGCTTTGTTCATATTAAGCCACTTATGCGATTCCGTGTCATGAGTCTTCAGATCGGACTCTCATTGGCTTGGACGTGATAAACGACATTTGAGGGAGGAAGTCATAATGAATGGAGCTGTTTATTGACTTGAAGTTTCATAAATTACGTTTATTATTTAAACAGCATTTTCATGAGAGGTTTAAACAACAAGGTAGGCTACAGTGGGTCCAGCATTGTTTCATTACCATGGCAACTGGAAGAGGAAATAAATGAATGAGTACAATTTAAAAAAATAATAATAATCAGTTTACAGATAGAAATGACAGAAACACAAAGCAGAGTCAGGTACATTTGATCTAATCGGGCTTTATAAATGGACCTAAGTTAAAGAATCGTTTTTACAATACTCCTTATGGTATATGGGCTTTTACCACCTGGGGGCAGTATAATGCATACGACCGTAAATACATGCATACATGATCACGCGCAACTTCGTTCAGTAAGCCACAGTAATATCATTAGTTCGGCGCAAATGAAGAATATTAATATAATATATAATATATATCCGAATTATTTAAATCTCAATGACTTGGTTGACTTTTGCCAGATAGAATAAATGTTAGCTGCATTAACACTATGTCACCACATGGTGTCGCTACACCAAGAGATTGGACTGTCGCGCCCTAATATTGGTCAGATGCTGAAAGCTGATATTCCGCCTTTCATCTGGAGAGGATGTGCTGCATCCTGCCACAGTAGGCAGAGGTGACAACATGGAAGAGGAGGAAGTGTGTGAGCGTGGATGAATTATCGCTGTACTACTTTAAAAACAGCTTTATGGCCGTCTTGGCGGATATTGTGGCGAGTGCAGCACATTTCTTGTTCACTGTCACTGTCTATGACATTTTATTCTATGATCACACCATACACAGAAGCAAGACTTGATATTCTTGGAATGTCAGATGTTTTTTTTTTTTCTTCAAATTATTCTTATTATTATTATTATTATTATTATTATTATTATTATTATTACTTCAGGAACCATCTTTCCAACGGTAGTGGTTGAAGAGCTAATTTTTGGTCATGTTTTTGGTGAATTAAAACAGGTAATAAACCATCACTTTTATATGTCCATCTCACCCCAACAGGAAACTTTATATGACATATGTTATTTTGCTTCGTTTGGCGCAACCCTTCTACAGGTATGCTGACTAAAAAAATATAATATGTTCTAAAAATAACTCATTTACTATTTTAGCTGTATAGTTAAAAAAAAAAAAAAAAAAAGGAATTCTGATGTGAATAAAAACAGGAAAAAAAAGAAAAGAGGACTCGACAACATCAACCACGTGCATTCGATAATATAATTTCAAATAGCAAAGAGCTCACTTTTTTTTCTCATCCTCTAAAGGTGTTCGGAACTGGGTTGCGCGCATGTCAAGAGACACAACTTTAGAGCAGAATTGCTCATTTAAGGTCATAGTGCAGCCACAAGTGGCACTAATAGTAGAAAATAGGGGTGTTAAAAAAAATCGATTCGGCGATATATCGCGATACTACATCGCGCGATTCTCGAATCGATTCAATAATCGGCAGAATCGATTTTTTTTTTTTTTCGAATTTTTTTTTTTTTTTTTTTTCGAATTTTTTTTTTTTTTTTTTTTAGGATTCACACCTTGAGCATGGAAGAATGTTATATGAACGGCACATTAAGCCTTAATATTTTTATTTTAATGCTGTTCAAATGTGAAACAGATTGCAAACTGTTTGTGTACAGTGGCTCACGGTTATAAGCCTCAAGTTTTAGATAAATATATTCATACAAATCTTACAGTGTACATGTACAAATTTACTGATAGTATTTTCTAAATTTGAATGGAAAAAAATCGCAACAATCGACTTATAAATTCGTATCGGGATTAATCGGTATCGAATCGTGACCATTCGTATCGGGATTAATCGGTATCGAATCGAATCGTGACCTGTGAATCGTGATACGAATCGAATCGTCAGGTACTAGGCAATTCACACCCCTAGTAGAAAAAACAAAACATTTTACTCATCAAAAGGCTTTCAATAGAAGAAGTTAAAATGGTATATGAAATTATCGACGTCCATTACTCAAAGAAAGGCAAGCTCTTATACAAAAAGAAAGTGATTAATAATGACGGCATAATTATGTTGTCATGGCGGCAAAGTTAATGGCTCATCCATGCGCGGGACAACGTGGGTGCGGGTTGATATCATGCTCAAGTGAGCATCAACAACTGTAGCACCAGAGCGAAGCTCAGAATGGAAAAGATGGTGATGACAGATGGAAGCATAATTGGTGAAGGAATAATTTTTTTTTTTTTTTTTTGTAAAGGATTCTGACAGGTACTTCACTGCTCAGCCACTGTTGTAAATAAAACGTTTTACAACATAACTAAATAAGCACTAACACTGATTTTTCTAGGTTGCTCTACCAATAAAATACTGGAGACTCAAAAGCACAGTTGGACAATTCAATGGGCATCGTGCCATTCCTTCTGGTGGGCCCGCCTTGGCCACCAGGGGGCAGTATAATACATACAGACCGTGTTGGAGGACAGCAGACGGCCTCAATAAAGTTGCAATATTAGTATTTTTTTTCCCCCCTTAGGAATGTGTTGCAACCACCTGTATTCAAATATTAATTGTTTAAATGTTAATAATTACTGCATCTATGGCGTGTTTGAATTGTGTGTTAGCATTAAGCTAGCAAACGTTCAAAAGACTAGGGATAGACCGATTATCGGCCGGGCCGATTATCGGTGCCGATATTTGACTTGTTGACAAATATCGGCATCGGCCGTTTTACGAATTTGAAGGGCAATAAAGCTGGAATCAAGTTATGTCATTAAATAATTTAAATTAAAAAAAAATTAGAAATGATGTTGAAATTTTGTAAAACTTTATTTACTGTAGAAAACTTAAAAAAACACATTTATTTATGTATGTATTTATTTATTTATTTATTTATTCACTGCAAACACTGGGAAGTCCCAACACTTTTTAATTCACTAAAAATAATAATTAAAAAAAAAATTGAAATTATGTTGACATTTTGGAAAACTATTTACAGTAGAAAAATTTAGAAAATTATTTATTTATTTATTCACTGCAAACACTGGGAAGTCCCAACACTTTTTAATTTATATAAAAATAATAATAATAATAATAATAATAATAAACAAATAAATTTAGAAATCATGTTGAAATTTTGGAAAACTTTATTTACAGTAGAAAACTATTTAGTTATTTATTTATTTGCTTGCTTAGTTTTGAGTTTAGCTTAACACATTGCTGATGACCCTGGAAGTTCCCTACATTTTCTACAATTTCTGTTAAAATTTTTAATTAATCAAAAACTGTCTATTATTTATATGTTTTAAAATTAAAAAGGTTCATTTTATTTTTTTTTACACAATTATTTCCTCTTTTACTGCAAATGATATCGGCTTGAAATATCGGTTATCGGCCTCCTTGACGACGAATAATCGGTATCGGCATCTGCCCTGAAAAAAACGTATCGGTCTATCACTACAAAAGACAAAATTAACATGGTTTGGTTGATGACATAACCTCAATTACTTTTGTTTTAGGTTTATATTAGCCTCAAACTGAGAGCGATAATAAACAACTTTAGGCAAATTAGCTTTAAATATGGTGGCCCAAAAGGTCCAATAATGTCCTGTTTTAACCAGGGAATTATATAGGTTATCTGTTCTCAGCAAATCCTAAATAATCCATCAAGATGAGCTTGTTGAGAAACAATTTTAAGGAGGTTCGCTATTCATAAAGAGAGGATCAACTGGGCTTCGAGAAAAGAAGCTGATATTTGATTTGTATTCAGTTCCTCGATAAGCTGACCCTCAAGATGGATCCCAACACTGTAGTGTGTTTGGTGTTAACATTATGCGTTTTGACCCTCACATCAGTAGATCAGCAGCAGCCGCTTTGAAATATTTTTATGCCTCTGATTACGCATATTACATCATTAAACTAGCGTATTAATTCACATCCTATCATCATTGATGATTAATGTTTCAAGAAAATGGAGTGTTGTAGGGAAATTAGAGTAGTCTTGATGTAGTAGAACATTGTTACAGCTAAATATTCTCACATATTCCATTGACTTCCTAGAAATAATATTTTATCGGGTGTCCATTCATTATCTTGCTACTGAATCAGTTTATTTTTCTTATTAAGTGGTGATATTAGGTGAACTAGTATGCTTTTTGTCCAAACTAATAAGACAATTCAACACAATATGACGACTGTGTCTTACTAGTAATGTTTATTCAATTTTCACAAATCAAGTTAGAACAGCACGAGAATGTACTTCAAAAGCTGTTAAAAAAAAATAAAAATAAATAAATAAATAAAAATAAAAACCTATTTATTTTCCTTACTAAATAATCTCTGAATATGATTTTTCCGTGCCCTGGATGTTAAATCTCCAAATGTCGTTGAGCTCACCAATCCTGCCATCCAATCAGAGTGCAACAAACTGCGCCGAATCACTTGTTGCTAGGCTGAGCAGCAAAGTAGAGCGCCACCAGGCAGTAAAGGGCCCCACCTGTAGAGCAGATCGTCAATCAGACCCCGCTTCAGATTAACCGGGACCCCGTCAGCCTTCTGAAAAAGACGATTTAAAATAAGGCGAGGGTTCCAGACCCACCCATGATTTTTTGTTTTAGCTTTCCTGCTGACTATATCGCTTTGTCAATTCCAAAGACCGCTAGCTTTAAGCTAATGCTAACGCTAGCTAAAATGCTAAACGCCTTAGACAGGCTAACAGAACTTGCATAAATGTTACTGTAATTAAAAACTATTGCTACTTTAAAGTAATACTTACAGGTACAACTGAACTTGCTTTTTTGGGGGGAAAACAACTATTGAATAAAACACATTTTGATCACAAGTGCAAGATGTAACGGCGAGTCCTCCAATGTAAGTTCTTGAATTCAGTGTTGTCTGCATACCTAAATGAAACCATGGCAACATGCTCAATGAAAGCGCTCAAGGACAATGTTGAGAAACACAGTTTGCCAAGGAAATAACACTTTTTAAAATTAATTAACACATTCAACAATTAAAAAAAAAAAAAACATGACCTGCCAAATCCATCTGCAGATTATTTGAAAGAAAAATAGCAAAGGTTCTCATTGCTGCAGTTGTCTTCCAAACTGACGTTAAAGATAAAATTGTCCAAGTTTGCAAACTCCCTTGCTCGTTGCTAGGGACACGTGAGAGGCCAACAGCGAGTAAACAAATGCGCTGATACACAACCTATCTGGACTTTATTGACTGACTGCTTTAAAAATTGATTTTAGTGCAGCGATTTTAACGCAGCACGCTTTCACATTCCACATGCACTGCTCACATAATACCCGTGCTGACTCCAATATGAGCATTCTGATTTGGCCAATTTGCTTCTCTATTTGAATCAACACCGATTCGCGCACAGCCCTAATGTTTTCATAAGTTGACATTGCCTACAAACTAAACAAAAGTATGCATCACGATTACAGCTTACCTGGAAGAGTTTCTGCAAGACTTTATTGGCTCCCAAATATTATTGCTTCCTGCGTCAGACACCAACTTGGTAGGAGACTGCTTTTTGCCACCCCTGATCATTAAAATGTGCCCCCTTGCACCATGTGACTAGGACATATTCTGCTCACCAGGCCAAAAGACATGTTGGATTTACTTTTGTATGACTTTTTCCTGCGGGGTGTTCGCGTTGGCAGTTGCTCCAGTGAGCCGCTGTGTCACGCCATTAAATTGATAGTACATCGTTCACACAGGTCAGCTGAAACTCACTTTGAAGTGATGGATGGCCACTGAGCGACACCAGTGACCTGCAGCTGACTGCTAACCATAGAATTACAAATACATAGATCATGCTACTCCAAGCACCGCCATACGCCATATTGAATGTGTCAAAGTTGCATAATGTTTTTTTTTTGTAGTTTTGTGTTTTTTCTTCATCCATCCATCCAGCCAGCCAGCCAGCCAGCCAGCCACCAACCCATCCATCCATCCATCCATCCATCCACCCACTCATCCATCCATCCATCCATCCATCCATCCATCCATCCATCCATCCATCCATCCATCCATCCGTCCATCCATCCATCCATCCATCCATCCATCCATCCATCCATCCATCCGTCCGTCCGTCCATCCATCCATCCATCCGTCCGTCCGTCCATCCATCCATCCATCCATCCGTCCATCCATCCATCCATCCATCCATCCATCCACCCACTCATCTGTCCGCCCGTCCGTCCGTCCGTTCGTCCATCCATCCATCCATCCATCCATCCATCCATCCATCCATCCATCCATCCATCCACCCACCCACCCATCCATCCATCCATCCATCCATCCATCCATCCATCCATCCATCCATCCATCCACCCACCCACCAATCCATCCATCCATCCATCCATCCATCCATCCATCCATCCATCCATCCATCCATCCATCCACCCACTCATCCATCCGTCCGTCCATCCATCCATCCGCCCACCCATCCATCCATCCATCCATCCATCCACCCACTCATCCATCCATCCGTCCGTCCGTCCGTCCGTCCATCCATCCATCCATCCATCCATCCATCCATCCATCAAAATCAGGCATTTTTCCCTGTCATGATAAAATATGCATTTTTCTAGAACGAAAGGCTTAGCCGTGATCGGTTGGCAACCAGTCCAGGCTGCACTCTGTTTATCTAAAGGCTCAGTTCACCTGGTGACCCAAATGAGAATTAACGGATAGGCCTATAAAAGCTAATGATATGAATGGAATGAGACAATTATGACCATCAAACTTTGAAGTGCATTTCACTGATGTACTGCATTTCTTCCGTCTTCTTCTTGTTGCGACACATTTAGAGCCTGCAGATGAACAGACACAAGGAGGAGGAGGAGTGACATGGTGAAGCTTGTGAAGCGTGTGAGTGGGTTTTCAAGGTCTTCCACATTCACAGTAAAAATAAATTAAATGCAAAGAGCTGAGGAGCAAATGTAAGTTACGTAGTTTTTCTTTTTGTTTTTTTTACTTCAGGACAAAGATGCACACTGAAATATATTGGAATACGGCTAGCATGCATGGTTAAATTATGCAAGAAATAGGATGTATCAGTCCCCATCAGAGAAGACAAATCATGTGTGACTCATACGTGAAAAGAAGCTGCGTGATCTGATCTTTCGCACCTTTGCTGTCTGTTGTCATGCCTAAGAAATATTTTGTAACGTGTGACCGTGTTGATATGAGAACTTCACACTCTCTAATGACTTACGAATAATATCACATTCTCAGTTGTTCTCATTCATCTGTCATTAACTGTGCAGGCAGTTTTAAACAATATATTGGTTCGATAATGTTAATATTAAAATGCAAAAACAGCATATTATCAGACAAAGGCAGATAAAAGATTTCGTGGTTGATTAATTTCACAATTAGTATAAAGAACCAACTATTTGTAAGCAGACAATTTAAAATTCATTTTGAAGACCAATATTCTTAAAGATGCTGATCAAATCACACTTTCCACATTAGAAAGAAATAAAATAGAGCCATTACACAACCTTTAATGACTGTAAAGGCAGTTTTAGCTATTGGTCAAGTGTAAAAATAAAATTTTTTTTCATTATTTTCAACATAGCCTTATCACGTATTGTTGTCCTCCTTTCGCATTTTGGAATAAATTTGATCGCCATTATTTTTGTTGTTGTCAAATTCTGCTAGACTTGTTTCCCCAAGCAATCTGTTCAGTTTTAGTCATCCTGCTATGGACGTGGCAGACAGAATACTTTTCTGTGATCACCTTCCAAGTTTCATGGAAAAGCACCCTTTCGCAAACCGTCTCTCGTTATTTCCCCAGATGGATATTTGGGAAGCGGACCATCTGGCGAGCCAGATTACAGTTGGTGCTGTTAACTGATGAAGCTGAGTTTCCAAAAAAATGATACACTGAATTTCTCTTGGGACTTTATTAGAAATTACTGCCTTCAGTGTAATATTAATTACAACGATAAACTACCTCCGAAAACTGAATTAACACCAGTGGCAGGCTGTCAATCCCGGTGCAATTACAGAATAAAAACAAACAAATAAATGAATTAAAAATCACAAAATAACAGCATGTGTAAGTACATCTAGAACAGGCCACATGAAAAAAGATATAAAACGTAGCTGTAACAAGTTTTGCTGGGACCGACCAATCAGACGACTAGAAAATGCTGACATCATGGCGAGGATGGATTTGAAATCGCATTTGGTTCAAGAAACAGTCACAGCACGACTGATTCTGAAGGCCTTGGGCAGATTAGCTTGACATGGCAACACATAGAAGGTGAAATCTGATTGGCCAAAAAAAAAAAAAATTAACATACTCATTTTTGGAAGCTTGGCAGCCAATAGAATAAATTAATACAATTTAATTGAAAAGTGAAGACTATTTGAAATAGACTAGATACAAGAATTATTGTAGAAAAAAATGAATTGATTTGATATTTCAGTCAATCCGTATATCAAATATAACTTTTACTTGAACACAAATGACAGTCTCAAGTTTAAAGGAACAAACTGCGTCGCCGAGATTTAAGCCCCGCGGGCGCTTTATTCGTGAAGAACTCTAAGAGTGAGATAATCACCATTCACACTCCAGCAGCTCGAGGAGCCTGACATTTCCACCACTTCATCTGCCCCTCTCTGAGTCGAGCTGTCGCCATGGAAACTGTCGATACCGTCCAAACTGTCCAACATATTCGGTTGCAGTCCGTCTGCTTAACTCCAAACACTTCCTGCTTTGAGTCACTCGTCGTCTGAATTGAAGAGACGAGATTCCAACTAAATATTCGAACTGCCTCCGTGTTCGTTGAACTCTAAAAAAGTGTGAATGTGAGTGGATGTTTTATGCTAATTAGTGTAAAAAAATGAGACGTGCGAAGCGCATGTCACCTCAACCATAAACCCTGGTGTAATAAAAACTTTTTTTTTTTTTACTTTTCTTAAAGGTTTTGAGCGTTTGAGATGACGAAATGAGTCGAATCACATCCGCAGAGGAGCAGATCGAGGTTAGCATAGTTTGGTACCTGAGAGAGCAGCAGCTCGATGTTCTGCTCTGCTCTGCTGTGCTGGAGGCAAATTTTTGAATTTGTGCAGAGTGAAGGCAAGCCAGTTCCAAGACTGCACCGTGACAGATTTGTGATTTGTTGTACAACAGCAGTGTGCTGCTTTGTGAATGTGAATTGTGAAGGTGTGTTAGCAGGGGCGCCCTTAATTACCATCAGCATCACATTTTTTTGTCATTGTTCCAAACTAGGGGTACAACATAAGATGGATATTAAGGATATTGAAAACATGCTCAAATGCCTTTGATAAACTTGATACTGAATAAATGTGCAAGCTTCCCATTAAGCTGTTTAAACATTTTTATTACATATCCTTGACATCCGTCTAACTCACTAAAACAAAAAAAATAAAAAAAAATAAAAAAAGGACCGATCCACTACTTGGGTCAATTGGGTAATTTTTTTTAAATTGTTTTGTACAAGAATGCCCAAATGTTTTGGAGGAGTTTTTTTTTTGTTTTTTTTTTTTTTTTTACAAAAGGCACTTCTTTTTTTTTTAAAGCTAGTTTTGTGCAAAAGAACCAAGATAGATGGGCCTTTTTTTTTTTTGTTCTTGTTATATATATATATATATATATTACACAAATTGTGTTATTTTCTGACCAAAATATTTGGGTAAAGTATAGCCGAATATAGGTTGAATACAGACTGGACAAAATTTTTGAGTATTGCTCTTCTTCTTATTATGTATTTATTTATTTATTTTTCTTGGGTAGGGGTGTACACAACAACCCATTTTTTTAGGGTAGTTTTGTACAAAACTTTTTTTTTAATTTATTTATTTTTTTTAGTTTTTTGGGTTATTCTATTTTTTATTTTTTTTTTGGTCAATGTGCAACCCAAAAAGTTGTGTCAGTCCCTTGTTGACCCATATTGGGTCTCCGTGCTCTAATTGCTCATACAGTACAAAATTAGTTTTTTCCAGTTGTTTTATTACAAAGTGTAGGAGGTAAAACTACTGTAAATGTTGAAATATATTATGATATATCCTAATACATGATACAAACCATACAAGTTATTTACGAAGTCACAACCAAGAATTAGAAACAGCGCAACTGCTTGCTCCTGCAACAGCGTATTTTGCTCATGTTCATTGACATGCATAGGTTTAAAATTTCGTGTAAGATGCCTGAAGTTGTAAAGTACTAACTGCACTTTTCAATGATTACATCAAAAATGATAATGCCATTTTTCAAACCCTGAACTTTGCTCAGCGTTTTTTTAAATATTTGTAGCCTTTAAAATGTGTATCAAAAAATGACACGTTTCAGTTCAATGTCATGCTAACAGTTGCGTTCAGGTCCGTTGTGTATTTCCTGCTCTCGTGTCGCTATATCGCGTCTTTCAGTCAATGAAATCGGTCGACGAACTGCGGACGCAGCGCGCCGAACGCACCTTCAGCTCATGGTAGCACTGCACGAAACTGTGGTAAATGAAGGTGATGGGCAGCGCGAGGAGGACGATTCCGCTCACCACGCAGAACCCGCCCAGTACGCGACCCGCCACCGTCACCGGGTACATGTCCCCGTAGCCCACTGTCGTCATGGAGATGATGACCCACCAGCTGGCAGCGGGGATGCTCGTATAGTCCTGGTTTCCTCCTTCTAAAAGCTGGGCCAGCGCACTGAAGATGGCCATGGCCACGAAGATGAACACCAGCAGCATGACCATTTCGCGATAACATCGCCTCAGCGTCAGGCCGAGCGTTTGCAGGCCCAGGAAGTGACGAGCCAGCTTGATCACCCAGAAGATCCTCATGATGCGCAGCACCCGCAGCGTCACGCCGGCTCGCTGGAGCTGAGAGTTCTCTCCCGTCAGCACCGTGGCGGTAACGGAGACGTAATACGGCGTGATGGCCAGCAGGTCGATGACGTTCAGAGGACGCCGCACGAACTCGCATTTGTCCCGAGACACGATGAAACGGACGATGCACTCAGCGGTGAACCAGCCGATGCACACCGCCTCAATGATCCTGGGAATAACCAATCAGAGAGACACAAATCAAGCAAAGAAACGACTGTGATCCTGGGAAATCTGTATTTACTACACGGTCCAGGATTTGAATCTGATGTTTACTGTTCTGGGCGGTTCTAAAGTGGAATCAATATGGCGAATCATGTCGATGGTGTTTTGGATTATATGTTAGCATTGAGATAGCACACTTTTGTTGTTAGGTCAAACATTTACTGTTACCTCATTTGCTCCCAATGACGTGTAAATACGTTTTTTTAAATGTTTATGTGTCCCAAAGACGTATTTATACGTTTTTTTATTTTTTTTTAATGCTAGAGCATACAGAAGGCTTTGATGCAGCCTCTCAGCTGCAAAGAACGGTAACTCATTTGCTCCCAATGACGTGTAAATACGTTTTTTCTAAATGTTTATGTGTCCCAAAGACGTATTTATACGTTTTTTTTTTGTTTTTAATGCTAGAGCATACAGAAGGCTTTGATGCAGCCTCTCAACTGCAAAGAACGGTTGCAGAAATAGTAGTTATTACACAAACGGCCAGCAGGTGGCAGCAGAGCAAAGGAGCTCATTATAAAAGACTACCTGTGCTCATCCAACGTCTCAGCAGCGCTCCACTCTGGTAAGGTGCTGGCACACAGCATCACCATAGAAATGAGAACAAACAGGACAGACACCGAGGCGAGGATTTGCGCCGCCACGGAGGATGTGGGCTCCTCAAACGTCCGCCTCATCCTCTCCAGCCAATGATCGGGCGCTTCCTCCGGGCCTTGCGGCTCCTCTTCCGGGAAGAAGTGCACAAAGCAGTCAGACAGACGCTCGTCGAGCCGTCGCTGGCAGCACAGCTGCAGGTCGGCGCTCTCGAGGCCCCAGTAGAGCATCTCGTTATAGAAGGAGAGTTCGCACATGTGCGGGACGAATCGCAACTTTCCGTGCTGCAAGTACAGCATGATGAAGCTGAAGGCCTCGGAGTGGCGGTCGAAAAAAAACTCGTTCCTGTCACGGTCGTAGTCATCGCACAGTTCTAACAGCTCGCTCTCCGACACGCAGCGGTACAGGCGGCTGAGTCTGCTCAGTGGGAGGTGCTTCATCAGCTCCACCGAGAAGGGGAACCTGCGACCGCCGACGTTCAGGGTGCAAAAACTGCTTCCAAACTTCATCTTCGGTCAGAGGCCAAATCCAAAAAAATGTCCTCTGGTCTTGTGTTCCAATGTTGCCTTATGCTCTTATAAAACTATAAAAACAAGAGCTTGTTCATCTCAAACACGAACACTTCTGTTGCGTATGTTGTGTTGGGAATGTTCTCCATCATTGCTTGATTAGCATTCTTCCTTTTTTTTTTTTTTTTTTGCTTAAACAAAAAGAAAAACTTACATCAGTCACCAGAAAATAAAGCAAATACAGCAAGTTTGTTTTCAGAATCAGGTTTATCGGGCAAGTATGTAAAAAGATGGGAAAAACCCCCCCAAAAAAACAATGAGCAACAGAGGAAGACAAATTTGAAGCCCGGCGGTCCGCTAATTAGTGTCCCAAGTTTCGTAGATCAAAACTAGATCCTCAAACAAAGAGCGAACATCAGATATGATGCCGCATAGCCAAAACACACAAATAGTTAAAAAATAGATGCAGGAAGCCAAAACTCACATCCATCTCGCCCGCATCGCTCTCTAATTTGACATCCGTTAAATTAGTGAGATTTTGTGAGGATCTGCATATTTCTTGAGAGTTAAGATTATTATCTGAATTATCTAACAAGTCAAATTAATATTTAAATTATAATTACTCTCTGAAGGTTTATCTTGCTGGGGTCAAATCGAATTCCAGGACAAAATAAGTTTTGTTATTTTTAAGGCAAACAGGAGGGAGAGATTAATTTCTAACAAAATGTGACGATGTCTGAATATTCTGAAGTGTTTTTAATGTTGTATTAAAAAAAATAAAAAATAAACAAACAGTGTGCCAGAGAATTTAGCAAGAGATGTTGCACAGAACTGATTCCATGCAAACTAGTTGAGACTAAATCAACAGTGGTTGCAGCCACTCCATTTTGCCTCCATTGTTTTGAGGGAACAACAATCACTTTCACACATTCACACACAATTCACCTATTCATGGAATATTATGCCCAGCCATACTTTGAATGCTGATGAATTCAAACAGATGAGTAACATTGAAAATCTAAAAATACAGACACCAAATTAAAAAATTATACAACCAAACATTCATGTTCTAATAATTAGGTCAGAGCGAATGAAACTTAACTCAAAAACTTCTGTTCAATCTCCAGACTGAAAATCCCAGCAAGCTTCTCCGATCCGCCTCCTCCTCCCACTGGTCGGATGAGTGTCCCATGATTATTAAAAAAAAAAAAAAAATAATAATAAAGTAGGTCTGAGCAGATGAATTGCCATAAATGCTTCTGAGTGACTGATGTGAGTGAGACACTTGCCCTCCTCCACCTCCCTCATCCACTTCCTTGTCCTTCTTGGGCTTCTGCTGCTTCGGTCCTCCCTCTCCGGATGTTCCACATTTCACCCTCGCCATCCCCCTCCTTCATCAGACCTCACGATCCCTCAAATTAAAGATTGATTGAGCATATATCATTATTTCATGACGTTACATCAAATCCTGGCAAAGATGAATCATCGACTTCATTCGAAAATGAGCACAGTTGATTCTAGCCAAATAGCGCCCCCTTTTGGATTGTTTTCTAAACTACAAATCAGACTCTCTACTGAAGTGGCAGTACAGACAGATATTCAAACACATTTTTTGCCGTGAATTATATAGCAATACCATGAGTTATTGTGCTACAATCAAAATCTTGAATGTTCAGACTTTTGTATAGTACTTTTTCGTACAATATTCTCTAAGAGTGCGAGTTATAGTTGGCCACCCTCACACGGCTTCAAAGCTTTTGCCTGCCTCCTTCACGTCTTTGTGATTTTGCATCTTCCATCCTTTTGCGGTTTCATTTCCCAATCACTGCATGTCCTTCGGTGTCCATTTACCATTTGGTTAAGTGCATGTTGAATTACGCCGGCGAAATCCAAAGTGCTTCAGTCACTGGAAGAAACCCAATAAGAGACCATTAAGAACCATCTTCAAACCTGAAAACTTGAGGCAGTCATAAACATGGACAAAAGTTACTCGGGAAGCATGAAGAAAAGGAGCTTTGTAAACAATCATGAAACGCAATGTTCACACATATGGAAAGGGAACTTTCCAAACAAGGTGAGTTGATCTTTTAGTCCTTTTCACACACTTTTTGGAAAATGAAGGCTGTAATGTTTGACAGTCATTATTTTCTATGTATGAGTGACATTTTGAACAAGATATAATGATTGAATTATCTGTTAACTATGGGGGTGGATGAAGTACAAATGTACAATTGGTATTTTATATACAACGGTTCGATTCGGTTCGATTCAATCTCGGTTCGATTCGATTTGATTCGGCTCGATTCGATTCGATTTGATCTCGATTCGATTCGATCTCGGTTCGATTCGATCTAGGTTCGATTCGGTTCGATCCAATCTCGGTTCGATTCGATTAGATCTCAGTTCGTTCGATTCGATTTGATTCGATTCGATTCAATCTCTGTTCGATTCGGTTCAATTCAATCTTAGTTCGATTCGATTCAATCTCGGTTCGATTCAATCTCGGTTCGATTCGATTCGATCTGGGTTCGATTCGATCTCAGTTCAGATCGGTTCGATTCGATCTCGGTTCGGTTCGATTCGATTTCGGTTCGATTCAGCTCGATTCGATCTCGGTTTGATTCGATCTCGATTTGATTCGATCTCGATATATATATATATATATATATATATATATATATATATATATATAAATTTATGTATTTATTTATTTATTTATTTATTTTAACCCCCAGCCTTATCGTCTGGTGCACCCTGGGACGATCCCAGGGGCAACTTACCGCCACCCTGCAGAGAATGTCCTCATCAACCTCAGCCAACCCTCAACCAGCCCCTGCACAGAACGCAGCCCTGAGAGAGCAGCTGGTTTTGCAGTACCGCCGACACGATCACGAAAGGCAGCTGCTCATGAGAGCTCTCAAGAAGCCAAACGAGCCTAATGTGGAAAACCTCATCGCCGTCGTAAATCAACAGTGGCAACAGTGGTGGGCGATCCGGCAGCAGGAATTAAAAATCCAGTGGGTGGGCATGCAGCGGTACATAGATGAGATGGTGGCTCATTTTTGCACGCAGCTGGAAAACATGCACGAGCACAATGTTTATTTTCAAAGTGAGATGGAGTACGTGAGGTGGCACATGGAACGGGCCATCACAGAGAAGGATGACCTCATCCAACACTTGAAAAACGAAAACGATTCACTCATGGCAGAGAATAGAGTGAAGTCCTCCCAGCTCCGCAAGTTCAAAGCGGAGACCCTAGAGATACAAGATACACTAAAAGTGTTATGGTATGGGTTTTGTTTTGTCATTTGTGTTTGGTTTGGTTTGGTCTTAGTTTAGTCTCCTCCTTGTCATTGCACTCATCATCCCAGTCCCCTCGTCTTCCAGTCAGCACCTTCTGCCCCTTGCGTCATGTCCAGTCTAGTATGTATTGTTTTGTTACTTTGCTGCTGAGTTTTGGTCTTTTGTTACTGACAGTTTATTCCTTGTCCCTTGCTTGCCTCTTAGTTTTTGTCTTTGGAAATAAAACCCCTTTTTGTTCCATACATCCGCAAGCCTGCCTGCAGCTCCCTGCTTCCTGCATTTGGGTCGTCAACAAAAAGCTCTGCCAAACCCGACGTTGGTGAGCTGAGCTTCTAGAACAATTGAAAAAGCGTTTCAGACCCTCACACTGCACAAAATAAGAGCTTGAGGTACACAATTTCGGCTGATTATTATTGTTGTAAGACATCAATGTGTCATATAATTAATAGTTGCTCGTGTGGAACTGGTTGACAGAAAAATAAAGAATTAATTTGTTTTGTGTGTACACGACTACAAAAGTCCACCATTAAAAAAAAAGTTCTCCAGCTGAGTCACAACTGTTGTACTATGTCAGAATAATGTCCTTATGTCAAGTATACAAAAAATAAAAAAAAAAACAACCGCCCACAATCCAGCAGATTCTGTGTTTATTCATTGCCCTCATGCCTGCAGAGAGAACAAGTTGTGAGACCACCCAGAGTCAGGATGCTAATTAGGAAGCCAAGCATTACCAAAACAAAACAGTACAATGTTATCCGAGCCAGGTTTTGTATGTTTTACTGCCTTTGATCAGTGTCCATAATTCTGACGTTCGGGAAGTGTTTAGCTCTTGCCTAATATATATCTGGGCATTATACTAACAGTATCACTGACACAAACTCAAAACATACACTTACTAACAAGTCATGCCCAATCTTTTATTGACATATTCTGGCGTCAGCCTAGTCTGATTTACAATCTGACATTTGGCAAATTTTTGCTGATGAGCTGTCCTATCTTGCTGACAGCATATTTCTGAAATTGAAGTCAGCACAACAAAAAAAATCTTTACAGTATGTTGTATGTGCCCCTACTCATGTAAACGCAGCATTCTGATATGTCTGTGGAATATGAATTAACAGCAAAATCCACCCATTTTGATCCATCCCACCCAGGGAGTGGCCATTTTGCCACTTTCTGTCGACTGCAAATGGCATCACGGTCGCTCAGGTAACGACCAATCACAGCTCCTGATTGTATTACCTGAGCCCTGATCAACTAGGATGCAATTTTAAATTGACAGAAAGTGGCAAAATGTCCGTCCCCTTTAATGGAAAAAAAACAACGGGTGGATTTTGCTGCTAACTCCACAATATTCCACAAACAGTATCCTCTATGATGTGTTGAGACTATAGGGGCTTCATAGAACATAAAGAACAGTTTTTTTGGTCGACTTCGAGTCTTTGACTTTAAAATGCATAAAGTTAATTCATGAATAATTAAAAGCATAAATGCAAAAGTCGCTCCGAATTGTCCCTAGGTGTGTTTGTACGTGTGGATGGTTGTTCGTCTCTGTGTGCCCTGCGATTGGCTGGCAACCAGTTCAGGGTGTCCCCTGCCTACTACCCATAGCCAGCTGGGATAGGCTCCGGCACCCCCTGCGACCCTTGTGAGGAGCAAGCGGTTCAGAAAATGGATGGATGGATGTAATTCAAAAGTTCCATACACCTAGAGACATAACTTTTATTTTTTTAAAACCCCCAGCCGACGAATTATTTCCGCTTCCGGGTTCTTGTTCTTCGCCACAGAGCTCTGTGGTAGCCGAGGAAAGATGGCTGAGGCAGAGCCCGACAGAAGAACCCTACTGTCCGATTTATGTTCAGAATTCTTGAATTTCTCCGCCAAAGACACCGCATCGGTAAGCGTTTTTACCGGCCGTAAACTCTTGTGACAGCCAGCCATTCTGTCATTGCTTCACTCCGAGTGGTTTGACCCGCCTAACGTGTTGTTTTCGGGATTAATCTGCCAATCACTAGGTTGCCCGAAAGCTAAAGCTAATATTAGCTTCTGTATACAACATCTGGTTGTCATCTGAAACCTGTCAAAAACAGCACGGCAGTGTGCCCACCTGAACCTTTTACGTTAACACAAATTCTTTATTAAGCATTCATGTCTAAACCGTGTAAAACCGCGCAATAGAACGCATTTCGTCTACTTTAGCTCTCAGTAAACACAATTGTTATTATTTTTTTCTAACTTTGTATAATACCGTAATTATTTGTTGCTCTACTTAGTACCATGTATTATTTTACCTTTTAAACCATATTTAACACGTCGAAACCTTACACGTTAACACTTTCCAAGTCTCAATCGCACAGAAACGAAAGAATTACACGATTAAATGACAGAAATGGGAGTAAGTATAATGGGACGGGATGTAAGTTTGACTAATTCACTTTGACATGGTGGTGTAAATTGAGTGGATGCATGTCAACAATACAATGGAATATGGGGTTTCAAAATTCAAAGCACCTGCGTTGCTGCTTCCCACCTGTAATTGTAAAAATATTCATTGGTTAGTTCAGTTGTGTGTTGCTTTTGTTTAGCGTGCTATATGAAAATAGAGATCCTGATAGACCACATTTCATCAAGACAGAAATATGAACGAGGGCAGTACCTCCATTTTTTATTTATTTTTATTAAAACACTGAGTACAAGTACATTTGCATACTCGCTGATACATCTTGCAGTTGTGTTGGAAATGTGTTTGATCAAAAACACATTTTTAAGGCACAACTCAAATACAACACGTTTTTTTTTTTTAAGAGTAGCATATTGTCATTATTGAAAATATGACAAAATGTATCCCAAACAATTCACGTGTTAATTCTAAAGAAAAAAATAAATCAAAACTTCTGAAAATAAACAGTATTTACAAGTTAAAAACAAAATCTATAAAATTATCTGACAATGTTTGAACTGAACCAGCCCAAGTCAGAGCAAAAATGTAGACGTGAGAAAACATTTCATATTCTACCATCAAGTATCTGATTATGTTGGCAGCGATTTGTGGGCCATATTGTCTGGGACTGAGCTAGTCATTATGCCACAGTCTCAGCGGGTGACACAAACGAAGACCGACAGAGCTGATTAATCTCTGCTCCGTTGACTTAGTCTCCTTTTGGAAATACTGTACATGTACTGCCAGTTTGGTGCGGCATTGTACCCTTCGTGCTCATGAAGTGACTGGGAGATGAAACTATCACACATTTCTATTTTCTCTTTTTTTTATTTTTATCCCCATAATTGCCACAGTAGAAAAGTAAATATGTATATTGAGTCATTTATGCGAAGTTTAGTGAGCAGGTTAATAGTCCTGCCAGTCTTGTTGAAATATTATCATTTTCATTTTCAGCGGTGGTTGGCCGAAGCAAATCTTCAGGTGGAAATCTATCGCCACCTGGCAGAAAATGTACCCAGAATCCTTTGCTTGGGGCCCAGCGGCTGCAGCAGCAGGGAGGAGCAGCGAGAGGAGCAGAGGGAAGAACTGGCATGTCAGCTGCTCCTCTTGGCTCCCTTGGAGTGGCTGCTACTGGGTGAAGATCCAGCTGCAGGCCTCCCCCAGCTGCAGGAAAACAATCAGCCATCACCTCTGTGCGGACACGTGTTCAAGGTTGGAGAGCCCACATATTCCTGCAGGTAAAATACATACAAGTTGTACGAGTTTTGCTCTGAGACAACAAACGCACACAACACTTTCAGGTGGCCCACACATTTGGCACGTAGCCAATAGTTGAGTCGTGTTCAAGGTAACAGCAACCTGCTATGAAGAAGTTACGGACGTACAAGCATTCTTGACAAGCCGCAATCACAGTTGACACGGTTGAGTTACAGTTTCACACAGATGTGTCAATTCTCCGTTGACCAATCAGGGGAAAGCAGTTTATACAACACCACTGTGGTTTGTACACTAATAACGTGAAGACAAAACATGTGGAGCTGTGCAGAAAAGTCTTTTTTGTTTGTTTTTGCATTCTTCACGTTTAACTTTAGGGGGAAAAAAAAGTATACACCACCAAAATGAAACAAACTGTATTCCATTAAAGCATAACTAACAGGGTAATAACAATTTGGTTTTTAATTTTTGGGTGTCCAAGTTTTGAGATTCTGCTGTAATCAGCTCAGAGGGACAATCAATCAATAATGATTTCTGATAACAATTTTATATCTGTTTGCTGTAGGGACTGTGCAGCTGACCCCACCTGTGTTTTGTGCATGCAGTGTTTCCTGGGCAGCGTTCATAAAGATCATCGATACAGAGTGAGTACACAAGACTCAGGAAATTTACATGGGAGAATAATGATATCAAATAATTGATCAAACAGCTTCCTATAAATATGCCCCGTTTATGTTGCGTCTTAAACGTATCGACAGAAAGCTGCTTTGAAGCCTTTTGCAAATTGGACAGGTGTGTCAGCCTTAGCAGCTGCTAGATGTGACACATGACGCCGAGCATCCCGCTGTGACACTCTGTCACGCCCGCTGTTCATCTGTTGTGATGATGTCATAGCCTGTAGTGTGACAGGTACGCATGTGTGGCAATCGGGAGGACATCAGGACGGTTGGGTGAAATTGTGCATCTTAAGGTAGATTTAGGAGGTCAAAGTTGAACCTGCCGCTTGCACAAAGCACAGCGTTGCCCGTGACGCTCACCCTTGTCTTCTGCAGGTGACACACCTGAGTGCAATGTGTATGTGCATTTCAGATGACCACGTCCGGTGGCGGGGGGTTCTGTGACTGCGGAGACACTGAAGCCTGGAAGAAGGGTCCTTACTGCCAGAAACATACACCGACCGCCAACAAGGACTCGGAGGAGGTGTGTAAGCTATTCATTTGCCTACTATGAAAGCATAACAAGGGTCATCCGCAAAATTTAATTTGAAATTTCATGTTTGCGGAGGTTATTGTATTTATTTATATTTTATCATGATATTTAAGAAGACTTGATGTTCCATAATTAATCTATCTCATTGAAGTGAAGTGAATCAAATCAAAATTGAACGGAACTCTTGTGAATACAACTCGAATCAATTTGAGGAAATTAGAATCCATACTAGGGCTGGGCTATATAAAAGGTATATTCAATGTAAGGCATACTTTTGCCGAAGGTAGAGATTTTGACTGTACCGTCTTGCCGCGGTAGCGCATGTTGATGATGTCATCACATAGTGCATGTTGATGGTTTTATTTGATGGCGCTGACGAGAATATCATCAAGAATTTGATGCTTGGAGGTGAAGCAGATTAGGACTGGAAAATTGGATCATTCTTTTTTTTTGTGTGTGTATGTTGGTCATTACGGACGCAGCAGCTGCTGGTTTACGACCTAGCTTGTAGCAAACTTAGCTTGTAGCGGACGTGTGTGACATCATACGAGTTGTGAGATCACGTCTCTGATCAACTGCTAAAAAAAGGAGACTGATTCTCTCCTCTTTGATCTATAACTGCTCCAAACATCAAAATGTATGTAGGAATGAAAAAGTACTGTTTTCAGTTGAATATCAGTAATAATTTTTGCATGAGAGTGTGCTGACTTTTCATTTTGATTCAAGATTTACACAATAAATGTTACTCAAAATAAATTTATTCTTTCATTGTTTTTTTTAAAATCCATTTAGCTTCTATAAAGGAATACGTAAAGCAGTAATCAAATGATTTATAAAAACAAAAAACACTGAATTCTATACCGTGAATGAGAACCGTTGCAAAATATTTAAAACGGTTGCTGTAAAAGTATACTGTGCATATTTGATATAAACTCTCAATCAGTTCTTGCTGTTCTACAATCATCGCAAGGTTTACTTAAGTATTAATATCTCTTTGTACTCACAGGACCCTGCAGCCCAGCTACCGGCTGATATGGTTGTCCGCAGTTACAACATTTTTTCCATCATCCTGAAATACGCTGTGGATATGCTTACTTGGACACAAGAGGATCAGCTTCCTGCAGGCCTTGAACCGCCGTATGTGTTTGCCTCACCGGAAACTTGCCTATTCACTTTTTTTGTGCTCAAGCCATAACCCTGTCTAATGTAAAGATGTCATCATGATGATAGCATACTTGCAAGCTTATGTAAGCAGAATTTTTTTTTTTTTTTGTAGGTTAATGAAACAGCTAGCTTTATTTTTCCTAACTCTCTTTGTTTATGCGTGCCTGTCTGTGTGCAGTGAAAGAGGAGACAACTACTACTGCATGCTGTTCAATGACGAAGTCCACACCTATGAACAGGTGATCTACACCCTGCAGAAGGCTGTCAACTGCAGCCAGAAAGCAGCCGTCAGCTTTGCCACCACTGTGGACAGAGACGTCAGTATTGCTTTTGTTTACCTGGGTGGCGTCACAAAGTAACTTAAAATAATATTATACCACACAATACAGCAATTGTGCGCTAAGGTCTATTGGGAGAATAAAGTAAAAGCGAGTTGAGCATTTGTGTATTTAAAAATGGTGCTAATAATTTAAATTAACTGTACTCTCTTTTCATTTACAGGGCAGGAAGTCTGTTCGATATGGAGACTTTCAGTTGTGTGAACAAGCCAAGACTGTTATCGTGGTAAGTAATTTCTCATTTACGCATCCTAACCTGACTTGATTGTCATGTTCACATTTAAATATTTAATCCACAGAGGAACACCAGCCGCCAGTCGAAGCCCCTCAGAGTTGAGGTGATGCACTCATCTGTTGTTGCCCATCAATGTTTTGCTCTGAAAGCTCTGAGTTGGTTGGGACAAATCATTCAGTACTCAGGTATGTCTTGATTTGAACACTGTTGGAAGTGAATATATTTGTTGGTTTGTGTGTCTTTATTTTTTTATTTTTTTTTTGTGGCTTTGTTGCAGATGGCTTGAGGAGGATACTGTGTCAGGTGGGACTTGAGGAAGGCCCGGAAGGAGAAAACTCATCACTTGTTGACCGCTTAATGCTCAACGACTCCAAGATGTGGAAAGGTGTGATTTTGATTTTCCACAGTGATATTGAACATTTTCTCACTGGGCATTTTGGGAATCAGTCATCTGGGAGCCACCTGCTGACGTCGCAGAAACTTGCTCCCAAGTCCGATTTTGATAATTTGCTTTTTATCCCCCTGTGAAGGAGCAAGGAACATCTACCACCAGCTGCTGATGAACAGCCTCCTTATGGACTTCAAGTACAAGAAGGTCTTTGCTATCCAGTTTGCCAAGGTAATACATAATAATGTAATGTGAAAATGAAAGTGAAAAACATTTGTAGTATCTCTTTGTGTTTAAAAAGAATTTATCATATTATCAAGCAAGTTCAGTGCTATCTCGATAGCTGTATAATAATAATAAAATGCCCATTTTAGAACTACAGACGCCTCCAGACAGATTTCATGGAAGATGATCACGAGAGGGTGGTGTCAGTGACCTCACTGTCTGTACAGTTGTTCACTGTGCCAACAATGGTGAGTTTTCCTTGGCGCCGACACACCCATATTGCTTCTTCAGTGTGCTGGACTTATGAATGCTGATTTTTGTGCACTGTGATGTCAAGAAAAAGTTGAGAAAAATATGTACAATAAACACCTTTGGTAGTTCAAAACTGTCGCGCGTGCTCATCTAGATATGGAATTGTAAAGCTGCTTATATATTAGAGCAGCCAAGCTGAAGTCTTCGAAGCCTTTTTTAACCTATTTAACTGATCGTCTCCTCATCAAGTGTTGTGCTTACGTGTGATGTATTTCAGGCCCGTATGTTGATGGTGAAAGAGAACCTGATGACGACCATCATCAGGACGTTTGTAGACCATCTCCGTCACAGAGATCTGCAGGGGCGCTTTCAGTTTGACCGCTACACCGCCCAGCAGGCCTTCAAATTCGGACGAGTCCAGAGCCTCATCGGAGACCTCAAGTAACAACTATATCATATCGTATCTGCACTTTGTGCTATACACCGTTATCAGACACCAGTGAAACCATTTTGCTTGTATCCAGGTATGTCTTAATAAGTCGACCCTCTGAATGGAGTGATGAGCTCAGGGAGAAGTTTCTAGAAGGTTTGGATGCTTTTCTGGAGCTCCTTAAGTGTATGCAGGTAATAAAGATACAAACTGTGCAGACACGTGCATTGAATGTAGAAACAAAATTCTCTCCGTCTTTCAGGGCATGGACCCGGTAGTTCGGCAAGTGGGGCAGCACATCGAGATGGAGCCTGAGTGGGAGGCGGCATTCACCCTGCAGATGAAATTAACGCACATCATATCCATGATCCAGGAGTGGTGCTCAACTGATGTGAGACATTTTGTACAGTATAAAAAAAATAATAATTTCATCACAAATCTGTGACTCAATGTTGGCATTAAATTTCTTTTAAATTGTGTAAAAGAAACACATTAAAAAGTATTAGATTTGTTGATACTTGAGAAACTCTGAAAAGTGAACTTTCCGAATTGTTATCACATAGCTTGGATATGCAGCATATGATTCTCTCAATGTTTTTCTGCATTAAAACCATAAATGTTTCTTCCCCCTCATCACGCAAAAGGAGCGCGTGCTGATCGAAGCCTACAGGAAGTGTTTGAGTGCAGTCAGTCAGTGTCACAGCGGCCTTCCGGATGGTGAACAGCCAATAAGCTTGAGTCTGGCTGGCCACTGTGTGGAGACATTTCTGTACCAAGTGTCTCAGGACAAAGTGTCCATCCACCTGCCCGTCTGCAGACTACTTGCAGGTAAAGTGCAGGCACACACGACACTTTTGCCACTTGATTTATATCACGGTATTTAGTTTATTTATTTATTTATTTTTTCTTAGTGGGGCACACTAAAATGCATGAAAATAAAGCTCAATGGGACAGTGGGCAATATATATATATTTTTTTCACCCAAATTTATAATCTTACCTTGCTCCATGAAACCTGCACATTGTATTTTCCTTCAATATTTTCCATAAAAATTGTCATTTTGATGCCCCGCCCTTCCAGGTCTGCATGTTCTCCTCAGCAGGACAGAAGTTGCGGCTCGCCTCCCTGAACAACTCCCGTTGGTTAGTAACAATTATTGTGACCGTTTTTGAGTTGACAAAAGAGACGGAGAGGCCAAAACGTCCGACTGTTAACTTGATCACTTTGCTACCTCCTCTTTTTGCTCACAGGGGGAACTCAGCCCCCCACTTTTGATCGAACTCCCCTTGCGATGCTTGGTGCTCTGTGCTCAAGTGCTGGCTGGGATGTGGAGAAGGAACGGCTTCTCTCTAATAAACCAGGTGAGCTGAAATTATACCTCCCAGTGCTGGTCTGAACGGCTATGCTTTTGTGTGAGAAATCACAACATTTACAATACAACTAATTGCCTTTTGGTTTCAGATTTATTATTACCACAATGTAAAGTGCAGAGTGGAGATGTTCGACAAAGATATCATCATGCTGCAGGTACAAACCATCTATTCTGAGTCAACTGACACACAGAATTCAGTTTTTTTTTATTTATTTTCTTCGTCGATGTCTGTTTTCTCAGGCTGGTGCCTCTATGATGGATCCAAACCACTTCCTGATGATCGTTCTTAGTCGTTTTGAACTTTTCCACATATTTAGGTTCGCAGACTGCCGAAAGAGATACAGACCAACCAATAAGGTTAATTTTGAATTCAGACACTGTTATTGTAATGTTTTCTACTGCTTACGTTTTTCTTTCCCGCCTGCTGTCCAGGATTTGGTCCAGCAGAACAATACCTTAATTGAAGAGATGCTACACTTAATCATCACTGTGATTGGTGCGTCTTTTTTTATTTTATTTTTAAACTATATTTATTTTATTCATGTTTGCACCTCAGAATAGTAATTGAGGATTTGATCTCGTGTTGGTCAGGTGAACGTTACGTAGCAGGTGTTGGCCAGGTGGAGCCGTTTGACGAGGTCCGAAGGGAGATCATCCACCAGTTGTCAATCAGACCTATGGCTCATAGTGAGCTGGTGAAGGCTCTGCCAGAAAATGTAAGACACCTATGTTTTTGTCTCTTTTTCTCTTTTACATAAATCAGCACCTTGTATCAATCCTGTAACAGATTGTGGCTTTTTCTGTAAGTTTGAAGATATTCTCCCTCTCTATAAACAGGGAAACAAGGAGACTGGCCTAGAGCGTGTCATTGACAGCGTTGCTTCGTTCAAGTTAGTGTTTATTTGTTTTCATTTTGAATAAACCCCAGTGATGATTACATACGCTCCAGTTTTTAAAAACAGTCTCAATTTACAGGAAGCCAGGTGTAACAGGCCGTGGTCTTTATGAGCTGCGTCCTGAGTGGAACAAGCACTTCAACCTTTACTTCTACCACTACAGCAGAGCTGATCAGTCCAAAGTACTCAATTATCTCCCGCTATCTTTCTATTCTGTTATTGGCTGCATTGTTTTGACAACACGGTGGGATGTGTGTGCAGGCTGAAGAAGCTCAGAGGAAGCAGAGGAGACAGAGTGGAGAGGACCCAGGTGAAAATTAGCAGGGAATATACCTGTTTTGTTGTCTTACAGGACATATAACAAATTTAATAGGGAAACCTAGACTGTCAACAATGGCAATAATCAGAGAAGATATGACACAATGACAGCCAATAGACTACGACTGCATCTAATGTTGTTCAGTTTGTCCTTGTAAATACATCAAAATTTTGAAGTAAACTTTTAACATGTAACTTTGCATGCCACACAGCACTCGCCCCACCAGTCCCTCCCTCCCTGTGCCCCCTGTTTGCGAGCCTGGTGAACCTTCTGCAGTGTGACGTGCTGCTGGCTGTGGAGGGTGCTGTGCTGCAGTGGGCTATGGAGCCGCGGGGAGGAGGCTGGACAGAATCCATGTTGCAGAGGGTGAGTGCGGCAGAGGGAGAGAACCGGGAAATTTTGATGCTTAGTGCGTTACGTTGAGTATGTTTTAGCTTCCTTGACATGTCTGAATGGTGTCCTTTGTGAATGCGCACTGTTGTTGTTGTCCCCGCCCCCCCACTCTCCCACCAACCAATCCACGGATTGTGGGCGATCCAAACTGTTGGGTCTGATCCGAACCAAGCACGAATCAATGATGATTCGTTGCACCACTAGTTAATCTTCTAAACCAGAGGAACTTTAAATTAAAAAAAAAAAAAAAAAAGTCTTAATGTGCTTGTCTGGCCACTGTAGGTGCTTCATTTGGTAGGCATGGCTCTCCTGGAAGAGCAGCAACAGCTGGAAAACGGCAATGGCGAGGATGACATCACCTTTATCTATACGGCCAAAATCACACGTCAGTACAGACAACCATACACACGATCAAGATGACTTCTATTTTTGCATACGTGGAATGCAATGTGTGTGTTTATTTTTAGGTCCAGGCGATGCTCCTAGTACTTCAGGAAGTGTTCTTGCTTTGCTCGAGAGTCTCCAGAATGCTCCTCACCTCGAGGTGCACAAAGACATGATCACCTGGATTCTAAAGGTGGTACAATGTTATTTATTTTATTTTATTTTTATTTATTTATTTTTTTGAGAGCTCATTTTTGTTCTTGAAAAAAACATTTTATAAAATGTTGCCATCTTATTTATTTATTTTCTTTTTTTTACATCCCGTAATTGTTTCAAAATACAGATGGTGGCAAACATTAAAACCATTCGAGAACGTTCCTCCTCAACCTCCACCGTTACCATCAGCCAAGGACATGGAGTGGAAGAGGTCAAGCTCAAGCTGCTTTAACCATTAAAACAACACTTGATAGTTAATGAGTGCGTTTGCTGTCTTCCCGTAGACGATACGGGACAAAGACAAGGCAGAGAGGAAGAGGAAAGCGGAGATGGCTCGGCTACGTCGGGAGAAAATCATGGCTCAAATGTCCGAGATGCAGAAACATTTCATCAACGAGAACAAAGAACTTTTCCAGCAAAGTTTAGAAGAGCTTGAGGCGTCCACGTCTGCCGGCGCGGAGCACAGGTACACGACAGCGGATTAGTGTGGGCGGGAACATTGTGCACTCGTTTACCATCACTTAACCTTTTGCACTCCTTCCAGTTTGGAGCCACCCTGCGTCTCCCAGGTCTGCGTTGGCCCCGCAAGGGTGGCTGCAGGATCCGAGCGGCGCCAGCTCGTCACTTGCATCCTGTGTCAGGAGGAGCAGGAGGTCAAATGTCACGGCAGGGCGATGGTGTTGGCAGCTTTTGTCCAGCGGTCCACCGTTTTGTCCAAAAAACGCTGTTGTGCTTTTCCTAACGCAGGTGCGATTGAAAATGACTTCTTTTTTTATGTTCCCCAGACACGCAAACTCAATCAGTGTTCATGATTGACAATTTATGTATTTCTTTTTAGAACGTCATGACCCTTTGTTCATTCATCCTGACCTTTCCATGGGTATTCACACCACCAGCTGTGGGCACATCATGCATGCCACCTGCTGGCAGAGGTGAGAGCGCACTTGAATGACTCTTATTAATGTAGCGACCCTCAATATTTTCTATACTTCAACTCCCCGTAACTCTCATGACCAAAATGTTAACTCGTCTTTGTGTTTAGGTACTTTGAGGCAGTGCAGTTGAAGGAGCAGAGACGACAGCAGCGTTTGCGAGGTCACACCAGCTACGATGTGGAGAACGGAGAGTTTCTTTGTCCTCTGTGCGAGTGTCTTAGCAACACCGTTATCCCTCTGCTGCCACATACACAAACACCTGACCGACGGTATGTGTTTGCACGTTACATATTACTTGCGTGGTAAACATCTTCACAGTCTGATTTTGGTAGTTTTCATGCTAGAGATAGACCAATATGTTTTTTGTTTATTTTTAAAGGGCCGCCCCTAACCCTTTTTCAACTAGTAGGGGGTGATGAATCGTGTTCTTCCATTTGTCTTACAGTGTCGACCACCCCAGTCTGGCCGTTTGGTTGAAGAAAACCAACGAGGAGATTGCAGCGCTGCACTATGCCCATAGAAAGCCCTCAAGTGGTCAGTAATGTGATGGCGTCATGTCAAAGCTATTACTGGATCTGCATTGACGTCTGTGTGGATTTCTTTCTCAGATGCAGCAGAAGAAATGGAACCTCCAATTCCTGAAGGATTTAGACTTGATTTCACTCCACTGTGAGCTACCACAATTCTGTCATTTTTTGCCCTCATTATGCATGTTAATGTGATTCCTGATGACGTTCTCTCCGTTAGCAACCCCTTTTCCACCAGCATCATCGAGATGATAACCACGTTCAGTATGTCGACCTACAAGGTGGGACTGAAAGCCAACCCTAACGAGCAGGACCACAGAGTGCCTGTGCTGAGTTGGTCCACTTGCGCCTACACCATTCAAGCAATAGGTACACACACGATAAATCATTCACGTTCTATGATCACCAGTGTCATTCCAAATCTGCATCTGCTTACAGAGCGTCTCCTGACGGATGAGGGGAAGCCTTTATTTGGAAGTTTACCCTGCAGACAGGTAATGGTAGCTCTTAAATGGTGATTTATGATCTGTGGCTTTTATATTGATCGCTCCTGAGCTGTCCTGGCAGCGACTTGTAGAGGACATAAATTCAGCCACACACAGGGGGACTTCAGCAATATTTATTTATCACTCTAAGGCAGTGCTTCTCAATTATTTTCTGTCATGCCCCTCCCAGTAAGAAGAAAACATCCCCCCCGCTCCCCGCGACTATAAATAGTATCATTTGTCTATAAAATTGTTATGAGCACACCTCTGCATAACACTGTATCCGTATTAACGTATAAGAGAATAAAAAAAAGAAAGAAATATGGACCAACTTAGAACAAAGAATAGCTTTATTAACTGTAACAGAAAAGATTTAAAGTGCATCTGAAATAAAAAAATAACATTAAATCCTTAATTAAACTATAAACATCTTTTGGCTGACCATGTCAAACCATATGATACGGAAAAATAAAATTACATAAAATCAATAAATAATAATGCATTCAAACTGATCACCAACATTAACTCAGGAGCACAATATAAAAAACAACAACTTTAACCTGCAAAAATAATAATAATAATAATTTGTGCTGATTTTTTTTTTTTTTTTCTGTGTGCAAAGTGTGCATGCTCAGTACAAACAAAACCCCGACACCACCGAGCGAATGCTCCCTGCGCACACTCTGCCAATAATTGAGAGCGCCACTGCCCCCTAATGTAGTGGAGTTGCAATTGCACTTTATTCTAGAACAGTAAAAAAAAATAAAAATAAAAATAAAATAAAAAGGCATGTTCCCGAGGTCAAACGCGCCCCCCTGTGGGGTCCCGCCCCACTATTTTAGAAGCACTGCTCTAAGGCAAGTTTAATAGACGCGACTGAACACTTTATCGAACAAAGCAGAGCGGCTAGAAAAAAAAAAAAAACAGATTCATTTGAAAGAGTCTTGATACCTCTTATCTGCTGTGCAGTTTTTATTTGGTAAAATCATATTGAAGCACGTTTTCGAGTCGATTACAAGGTGACTGTGTATTGTTACAGGACGACTGCTTGAGCTCCATCACCAGGTTCAGTTCGGCTTGCTGGACTTCAGCATCATTGCATGCGGTCCACACGCACTTCATCAGATTGTTTGCAGGTATGCACACCCTACCCATCTTGACGGGTTCTAAAAACGCATTGCATTGTCGCTCACAGAAAAAAAAAAGTATCAGAGTCATGTGTGTCTTTTGTAGCCCTGGTTCCAGATTCTGAGGTAGAAAACACCCCAAGCATCCTGGATATTGACATGTTCCACCTTTTGGTGAGTTACATCCGCTTGACATCAATATACGTCCATTTAACTCATTCAACTCAACTCAACTTTATTTATTTAGCGCTTTCAAACATTCTGATCTGTCACAAAGCGCTTTACAGAAACCCATTTTCACTGGCGCAACCCCTTTTGCTCCCGGTTATTTTACTGGATTTTGACTGATTTTTCAAGGTCCACAGAATATTGTTATATTGCTATAATAACATGGAACCTACCAAAAGAAATGTTAGTCTCTTCTTAATTCAGGAAAATGTTTATTTTTTATTTTTTATCTGATTCTGTTTTGCAACGATTTTTGTAAGAACTACCATTGCTTTAAGCGACCTCTTCATGTCAAAAGCTGTATCAACGCCTTCTGTATGCTTTAGCATTAAAAAAACAAAATAAAAAACGTATAAATACATTTTTGGGAGAGAAGGAAAAAGTATTCAAAAAACGTATTTATATGTTTTTGGGTTTGAATGAGTTAATATTAAAAAACTTTAGACTTGAAATGGTTTTGCATGTGTTTTGCAGGTTTACAGCGTCTTGTCCTACACGTCCGTTCACAGTCTGCACCAGTCAGGACGGCATGCGATCGACTCGGCTCACATCCACCTCCTCCACCTCATCACTGTCGCGCACCTGGTTCAGGTCCTGCTCACGTCAAATATGGGTACTGCACACCCTCATAAAACGAGTGTTTTCAAATCATGTATGTATTTATGTTTACCAGTTTGCTTGTGTCTTGTAGAGGAGTTGTGTATGGAGCAGGACAGCAAAGGATCAGAGGAGGAGGAGCTTGCGTGTCAGCTGTATAACATGCTGAGGAAACACCTGGGCAGGTGAGGTCGGAAATTTGGTGAATAATAATAATAATCATGCACGGTGAACTCCAGCTATATCGTGGATTTTAAAACAATCTTTTTTTTTTTATGGGTTTTTATGCAGATTTTCCAACGGGTCATTAAGAAATTGATTTTATGACAATTAAGGCCTAAAATGTCATTAAAAAGCACTATAAATTATGTCCAGCAGCTTTAATTTTATATATTTGTGGATATTGGCGACAAGTTGTAATTTTCAATGAAGAAGATGGGCTGGAGTCCACAAGTTCCCTAATCTTTCATTAATTTGCTCTTAATTTGAAAGAAAAACATACTGTTCTTGTCACCAATGTCCAACATGAAACACTAATGCCATCTAGTAGCAGAAAAAAAACCTACCTCAAAACAAGGGTGACTCACTGTTTTACACTCCTTTAACTATAGTATATGTTTGTGTTGTTACTCCAATACTTTTAAATCTGCCAGGCAGCCATTCAATTCAATATGTAAAATTTGTTTTGGCTAGCATTTGGTGCCATTTTGTTTTTGTTTGGTAAAGTGTGGCCTCTGTCCATTCAAAGCGAATAACACACAAAGCTCCCCCTGCTGGTAATGATAATATGAGGTTCACTATATTATATTATATTAATATTGTCTGTAGCTCTAAATGTTAATATCTGTGTATTTTTAGTGTTTTGCCGGAAGTGGCATCCTGGCAGCTGTGGCGTTGTGTGAAAGCTGGCGTCTCGCCGTTCCTGCGATGCAGCGCACTCTTCTTTCACTACCTAAACTCGACAGCACCACCAACTGACCTTCTGGGTAATAACACACAAATATTTCAGTCTTGTGTCACTCTTTTATGAAAATTGGACAGGTAGTGAACTGACTAGCCCGGGTGGTATTATCACAAAAAGCATTTACACTTTTATAGGTGCTCATAGTTTATTTGTATTGGCATGGATGGATGATGATGATACGGTTTGTGTTGTTGTAGGTACAGGACCTGGCCAGTGGGAGGCACTGTGTAGCTACCTCAGTCTGCCCTCCAACTTGCTGCAGCTCTATCAGAGCCAACAAACACTGCTGGAGCCACTCATACACAGGTAACACTTAATAGTCATTGTGAGATTTTATAATAATTATTCAGTGCATTTTTTTTTTTTTTTTTATGGAAACATTCAAGCTAAATCAAATTTTTTACTTAACAGCTGTTATCTTATATTTTGTTTTGCAGTTGGTGTCGCCAACCATCCGTTAGGCAAACTCTGCAAGAGGGCGGAGTCAACAAGTTCCCCAGAGAGTCAAACCGACTGATCGACCTGCCAGAGGATTACAGCGTCCTCATTAACCAGGCGTCGAGCTTCACGTCAGTACGCGAGATTGGCGTAGTCGCAACATGCGGATGAGCAACGTGCACGTTAACGTTTTTCCTCGCGCGTCCGGCTGGTTCAGGTGCCCCCGGTCAGGAGGCGACAAATCGCGCGCCCCCACTCTGTGCCTGGTGTGCGGCGCCATGCTCTGCTCGCAGAGTTACTGCTGCCAAACGGAAGTGGACGGCGAGGACGTCGGCGCGTGCACCGCCCACACCTTCACCTGCGGCGCGGGCCTCGGCCTCTTCCTCAGGTATCGGCGCTGCTCGCTTTTTTTGGCCGACGTCGACGGGATTTTTAACTGGGCGTCCGTGTGTTTAATGTCCAGGGTTCGAGAGAGTCAGGTGTTGTTTGTGGCAGGTAAAACGAAGGGCTGCTTTTATCCTCCCCCGTACCTGGACGACTATGGCGAGACGGATCAGGGCCTCAAGTAAGTTTTAACGGAGCTTTTATTTGAAATCCTTGACATCCAACTTCGTCTTGACTCGTACCCACTTTGTCCTTCCTCCATAAGGCAATGCAACACATTAGTTGAACAACCTACTAGTCTTACTAGTACCTCATGAGTTAAACTACTGTGCTACACTAGTACTACTTGTACTACACTATCTTTAGGCCAAGAAACTATGTTGAAGTAAGTGGGGGTTTATTTGATCAGGCTACAGCCTTGTCTAATATATATATATATATTTTTTTGTCACCATCTTGTGGCTTCTATTGGAAATTGCAGATCTTTTTGGGTGGGCATCAATTACTACGGAAACTAACGAAGAAACTAAAATTGAAAATGTTTTCATTAAGTAAATTAATACTAAAACGAAAAACTAAAGTAAATTAAAACATTACAAAAAAATTAAACTAATACTAAAACTAATAACTAAACAAAAGTAAAGCATTTAAAAAACCTAATACTTAGACTAATTACTAAAATAAATTTGATTTAAAAAATCAACAACAAAATATTTCATTTTTGAAAAAAAGAAATGAAAGGGGACAGAAAATAAAACTTCTATTAAAGCATTTTAATGCTTTAAATACTAAAACTAATAACTAAACCAAAGCATTAAAAACACTAAAACTAATACTAAAGGTAATAACTAAAACATACTCAGCCTAATAACTAAAATAAAGCTTTTTAAAAAATAATAATAAACTAATAACTAAAGCATTAAAAAAACAAATACTAATAGTAGAAACTAAAATAAATGAAAGCATTAGAAAAACAAAATTTTTCCGCTCAGAAATAAACACTGGCGGCAGGAAAGGAGATCGTTTTGAATGGTCTACAAACAGAAGAGGGTAAAAACTTTGGACCATGCCGTTACACGAAAACAAAAAAAAAATAAAAACAAAAACTACCATTTTTTTCTTAAAACTTCACTAATAATAAAAACTATACTGAAAAATCCAAAAGCCGTCCATTACCTTGTGCGTCCGTTGCAGGCGGGGAAACCCCCTCCATCTCTGCGTGGAGCGTTACAGGAAGATCGAACGCTTGTGGCGCCAGCACGGCATCGCTGAGGTCATAGGTCACGCTCAAGAGGCCAATCAGACGCTGGTGGCCATCGACTGGCAACACCTGTGATGTCAGGTCGAAACCTCGTGATTGGGTACCAAAGGTGGCCGCCGCCTCTTTTTTTTTTTTTTTTTTTTTTTTTCCCCCTCCTTTCCTTTCCTTCCTCCCACGGCTTCACGGCTATTCAGCTTTCTGCCGCTCAGCAATCGCATCAGAGCAGCTTTCAGGGATTTTTTATTTTTTTTGGTCTCCACTTATCAGAGGCAAAACAGTATGAGCAACAAAACAAAAAAATTATCTCAAATGCATCAGCCGATGATGATGGTAAATAGTCTGCATTAGGGCTGGGTATCAATTTTCATTTCCGCAGATTCGATTCACTCCAATTCATTCCGTTGTTGATTAACCATGGAACATAAATTCTTTTTAAATATCGACGACATGATAAAAACTCCACAAACATTAAACATTGCTATTTAAATGATCAAGTTTATTAATGAAAGTAACACATATAATCACTTCAGTGTTACACAAATGTTGACATCAGCAAGGATGAGATGAAAATATTGGCAAGATTCTAATTTAATAATTATAAATATAAATTAAAAAGATTCTTAATTATCTTAAAGTGCAATAAGTCAGGTATTTCATAAATGTAAGAAAATGCTTTTTTAAAATAATGTGAAAAGTAAATTTCAAGAAAACTGTACAAAAAAAGGTCTGTAAAAAATTTTTTTTCTTATGAATTTATGGAAAAAAAAGAGATATGAAAATGATCAAATCATGGTATTATCAATCGATATCCAGCTCGAAAAAGGAAAATGATTTTGCTTTTGATTGTTCAACTTTTTTCAAAACCCAGCCCGAGTCGAGATTGCGCAGTGAGATGACGTCTGACTTTGAAAGCTTCAACTGTCAGACTGAAAATGTAAACAAGCGAGTAGTAGCACGTTCATTTTTATTATTATTATTATTATTATTATATATTTTTTTGGTCTTATGAGACTGAATTGGGGCTATATGGGATGCTTATACAACATATCATGTCACATATCATCAGCAGAAGAATTTTTCTTTTTCCCGCCTTGTGCATTTGCTTGCCGAGTGAGCCGTGTGGTGTGACCTTGGGACTTTTGTGGTTTTTGAATTTGAGTGCATTTTTTATTTTTTTTTGAAAAGCAGAGCGTTCTTATTTCTTGTTTAAAAAAAGAAACAAAACAAAACCAGATTTTATTTCGGAACGTGATGAATTTTTCTTGGGTAGTTTATTTGCATCTGCACAGCATGTTGCCTAGCCAAGTGTTTGTCCACCGCTGGTCCTCGGGGGATAATCATCCTCACCTGTGTTGGAATCAGGAGACATGGAAAACGGGCTGGAAATAGTGTTCCCCGAGGACCAGGGTTGAAAAACTGGCCTAGTGGCTGTGGCTTCATTTATCAACTCGGGCTTGTCAATATGTGAATTATTGTACAAATTAGGATATTATGTACAAAATTGTATAAGAATAGCAAACAATAAAAACTTGAACTGTACAAGGTTTATTCGGGTCTCATCAAATCTAATTGAAGATTATAACTTGCCGGACTACTTTCCTCTCGACCAAAACTGGACCAGAATCGTGTCACGTGACGGAACGCTGTCATGGGTAAGTCAGTGTTCATCGCACACAACTAGAGGTGAGCATGCAATACAGATTGATGTCCAAAAATCCGAACTATCCGCAGTTTCTTGCCAACTGAATTCCATCAACAACAAACACGTTTTCCCATATTTTATTTTCGACAACAGTGGCAAACACTGCCTTCACGTCATACAACATAGTCAATGTCAGCAAATGAACACAGATTCATCGACAGTGGAATAGTGGTACTGTATTGGAGGGATTGCCTGAGCATTTATTGAAATAAATAATAAAAGTGTACCTTTCAACATTATCTACATATGTGAATAATCAACACAAGCACAAAAAATGTACAGACCAAATGCATGCCCCGGCTTCAGCCCGCTGCAAAAATGACCACGCCACAATTTGTCACTTTAGACGAATCTAATCCTTTCCTTGCTTATTTTAATAAATATTTCTATAGTATTTCAAACAAAATTCCATAGCCAGGGGTATAAATATCAGTGCTTAATATGAAAGTTTGTGGAAAAATAACAGTTTCTTGTTTCATGCCGCACGATAATAAATAAAATCTCGCACCTTTGCGATGTGAACGACTGACAGTTGAGCCAGACAACAGAAAAATCAACATGATTAATAACAACATAACACGTGAGCTACATTAATAATAGAAAAGCCATAAATATCAAAATGCAAAGGCTTCAAAATGAAGGCAGGCTCCCGTCGCCAATGAACAAACTCAACATTCGAGGGAAGCGTCGAGCCAACCCCTTGAATTCAAATACACCACCATAGAAATTACAGTAGAAAAAAAAGTGGATTCTGCAACATAATCGTCTTTGCCCTCCAATTTCATGATTTATGAATCACCTGGCTACTAATATATCATTTGATTGCAATCAAACTGGAGATCTACCGAGCTATTGTTGAAGAACACCGATATGGAGATAACTCACTACTTTATTCAAACTATGAATTTGTTGATATGAAGTTGTTTTTTCTGCACTAAAATGCACATCCACGTTTCTCCAGGTTGTTTTTGTTCCTTTTGCACAGTCCAAAAAGCCCACATCAGTCAGATGTCAGTACAGTGGAAGACTTTTGGAAATGTCCATCTTAAAATAAATAAAAAAATTAAAAAATCATAATAATAAATCTTCCAACAATCTAAGCAGCAGTAGAAATTGGAGCAACTGCTGAAGTTTCAACTGTTGTTCGGAACAGATTCCATTTTATATACTTGACTGTGATTTCTTGTTTGTGTTCAACAAAATCCTTTTCAGAATATTAAACTTATCAACATTGCATAAAAATAGGGGGAAATGGCTTTCGTAAATGCTTCGTAAATTTGTGGCTTTTCTTCCCAGTGGTTCACAACCACAATTGATTATTATTTTTTTTTAATTCATAAATTACCAAGCTTTCTTTCACTCTAACCCTAATGCTAAATTATCTGATTACATATTTCTTGATGCTTTTACTGTTACATTAAATGTAATATATGATTGTAAACTTGCATTGATCTCTCTTACATTAAATACCACATATGTTTCTTTGGCGTCCATTTTGCGAATCACCGCCCGCACTCTCCATTACGTGCCGTTCTGTGCACGTATATTTGTAGTTATGTCCATTAAACTACCTGAGCATGTAAACCATTCGTTGATTCAACGTAGCAATTTTGAATATAATCTTTCACCTTTTCGTTCATTGACTGAAATTGAAATATTTAAAAGATCATTTGTGCTGCAAATTTTTGAGGAACAGAACTAAGGATTCGGAAAATAACTGAAAAAAGAAAAGTGTCATTAAATAATTAACTGTTAACGGTTTTACATATAAGCTCTATTTGTTGCTGTTAGCATCTGGGTACGTGCATGTTGGCTGCATGTTTTAGGATTGATACCATTATACATCCTCCCTAACACTAATGCTGTGAAGACCCTCAAATGTGGGACTAATACACGATACCGGAACATTCATTTGACATAACCACGTCGTCATTGTTCAGTCGACACAATCACAGAATCCAGGATGCATCCGTCCGTCCGTCCGTCGCGTGACCATTCCGGGTCGACGTTTGCCCTCATCGAGTGCTTTATGAGAATCACTCCAGACCGAATGTGCTGGTTTCCTCGACGGCCGTCAGCAGTTTCTCGTACAGCATCGTGTACGAAGGGTACGGAGGCAGGTCAAGACGGTTAAAACACGTGTGGGCCCTGAAAAAGGGAAAATATGCTCTATTATATATTTTTGGGGGGGACCTTTTTTGTGTATTTTTATTTTAAAGTCTGTTCTTCTATTTTTTTCCCCCATTTTTTTTTCTATTTTACAGAATATTTTTTTCTGTCTAAAAAGTTATTCAGAGAAACAGGAAAAATATTCAGAAAATGATTTTTTTTTTTCCTGACATTCTTTTTTTGGGGGGGAGGGCTTTGTGTTCTTTTTTTGTTTTGTTTTTGTTTTCCTGAATATTTTTTGTCATTAAAAAAAAAAAATCACAAAAACAACAAAAAAAATATTCTGAGCAACAGGAGGAAATATTAACTCAGAAAAGCAGAAAAAAAATATTCAGAAAAACAGGGAAAAAAATAATTTAAAAAAAACATGAAAAAATATTCTGAAAAACGGAGCACAAGCTTGTTTTTTTTTTTAGAGTATTATTTATTTATTTATTTATTTTTAAATCTTTGAACTCCAGGTGACTTGTTGCAGACTCAGTAATAGCTGACACTTTCCCGCATGTGTCCGCTATTAATGAGTTTGCAACAAGTCATTTGGAGTTTAGAGGTTAAAATAAATATATATATATAAAAACAGAGCACCAGCTTTGGTTTTCTTTTTCTGTATTTTTTTCCCTGTTTTTTAAATAAGTTTTTTTTCCCCCCTGTTTTTCTGAATATTTTTTTTTTCTGTTTTTCTAAGTATTTTTTTTCTCCTATTTTTCTGAATATGTTTTTCTTATTTTGGTGAATTTTTTTTATGACAGAAAACATATTCAGGAATACAAAATGAATGAATAAATTAAATAAAAAAAATAATAAAAAAGACTCAGAAAAATTATCGGTTAATGACTTAATTACCTGGGTAGAGACGTAACTTTTCCCCACTTCTCAATGCAGAAACGTCGTAGGCCGTTGGATCCGCGCAGGGCGGCGAAGCCTTCGTACGGCACGCTGGACGTCCCGGTTACAAACTGGAGTAGGCGCAGGCGCTGTTCATTGTTGAACCGCTCCACAGCAGCCCAGAACCACCGCATCACTATGTGGCCGTCATGGTAACCTAGTGTATCGTATTGTTTGGAAATAATTGGCTTAATAGGAAATTATCTAGGGGGGGGAAAAAAATGGACACATACCGCCTCTATACTCTGTATTGCTCCTCCAGTCCCCGAGATCAATTTCTACAGTACCGGCGATAACCAGCTCCAACTCTCGGGCATCAAACACTGACACCAGTCTGGAGTCGACCACCTGTGATGGAAAACAACAACAACAAAACTGTTTACCACCATTATTTTTAACTCATTCACTGCCAATCCAGTAAAAATGGATCTTTGACGTCAATATTCGTCAATGGCAGCGAATGAGTTTATTTAATCTCTCTCCAGTCCAGTTAAAATGTATTCTTGACGCGTATAGCCGTGAATGAGAATTTATCATAATCATTACAAAGCTAAAACAGTGCATACCTCATAGAAGCCTCTGACCAGTGCTTCTGTCTGTTGCACCACTCCTCTTTCTACCCTCCATTTTGTCATTCGCTCGATGTAATCCTTTTTGTTCTTCTCAGTCACTTGCAGGTTGGAGCCTCCAGACTTTAACTCCCGTTCCGTTACCTAGCAACAGTGGTGAAAGTAACACGTTCCAAAAAAACACCAGTTATCATGGTTGTGTGTTGAATTACTGAACTACTGAATACAGCCACATATGTGACAACCTGGCCAAAAACCTCCTCATTAACAGTAAACGTGAGGTCCAGAATGTCTGTGATGTCATTGTCCTTCATCCACTGCAGAGACTGGTGGAACTCCTCATCCAGATACTCCAAATCGGAAAGGTCTGTCGGGCTGTGAGAGCCAAAGTTCAGCGACATTAGCCACAATAGCATGGATGCAAACTGAACCCCGGAACAGCTCTGTACTTATGACCGAATATGCTCACAGCCTGAGTAGCGCCTTGTAGAAAGGCCTGGTGAAGAAAGCGTCAAGGAGGTATTGATGAATGAGTGCCAGACCCAGAATGCGCCCACTGAATCGGAACCTGGACATACACACAAACGACATTTGTCAGAAAGTCAGGAAGGGAGTGCGCCGACATTGCTGCTGTTGTGTTTGTGTCGCGTGCATTATCTCACCATTCCAGATGGTTCTCAACAAATGCCGACATAGGGCTGATTTGAACAGTGTAGGTGTCATTGGCCGAGTATTCAAAAAGACCGTAATAGGGATTAAACAACTCCTGAGACAAAAGGAAGAAAAACTCTCTAGAGGGTCCGCTGTAATCTAACCTGAGAAGACAAAATGGAGGTAAGGAACCAATTAGTGCTCCAATTTTAAATTTAAAATCAATCTCCAGGAATAAAAGTAGAGTTTACATTGGTCTGTTTTCGAAATCAATGTTACTAATTATTACCTAGCTAATAGCATGCTAGCATTGGCGTTGTTGGGCAAGCTAGCTATCTAACCAGCTGGCTAGCTAGATATTATGTTACTTTTGTAACGTATTTCCAAATTAACATTGCTTTATTTATATGTTTTAGAATGAGAATAAAATGTGTTTAAAACTTTGGAACACACAAGTTACCTAGCTGCCTAGCTAGCTAAGGTATTGTGTTACTTTTCTATGTCCAATAAATATGTACATTATATTACTTAATTTGTCATTCCAAAATGAAATGTCTCTAAAACTTTTAAATATAAACAGAATTTTTTTTTACTTCCTTGTCACATCCATTAATGTCAAAACATTTGTACACAACAGTGGCGTGCTATTAGCAACTCAATGCTGCTTGGTTTTGGCCACTGTTTATCAGACTTTTTTTTTTTTTTTTTTTTTTTTTTTAATAATGATTCAACTAAAATGTATTGCACATAAAAGTTACATAAAAATGAAAGTTGAAGCAACATTTAAAAACAAACAGCTCGGAATGATTAAATAACTTGAAATAAAATATTTGGATTTAAAGTTAAATACCACTGCAACGTGACAAGGCTGTGATTCTTTCACATACCACTTGAGGGTGCTACCACACCTTTAGAAGTATTAAGAGTGCGTCTGTGTATGTGTGTCTCACCCCTCCTCCCCAATGAAGGTGACGTAGAGTTTGTTCCTCTGTAGCTCTTTGCGGGAATATGCCATCACCTGGTTGAAGGTGCCCTCCAGCAGGTGTTCTCGCCTTATCAGTAGTCTGCAGTAATGAGAATATCACAAGAGTAAATGCGGATTACTGTGTATCTTTGTATCTCTCATAATACATTTGCAGCCGGTCTTACTTAATCTTGCCCGGTCCCTGGCCGTAGCCCTTTGCTTCTAATTTTCTGTAGAAATTTCTGAGCTTGGCCTCAAAGTCTCTCCGGTAAGGGGCCGGTGCTCTGGCTCTCTGCAAACCTAAGCAAAGAGAGGAGAAACAGAAAAAAAAAGATGACATCATCAGTTGGAGGTTTGAAAAATGGATAGTTATTATCAGCAATACAGACATCCCTGCTTTGACCTACTTTCCTTTTATAGAACCTCCCATTACTAGCACAGGAGAACTCGCAGCACCCCCAAGGTGTACTAGACCTCAATTTAGATCACATTAGTGCTCCCGAACATTGCACAGCAAGTACTATCAGTAGTGTAATAATCGCCACTCTGGGCTCATCTTATCATTTTCAAGAAGCAAAATTCACAACAGGTGCTTGATCCATGAACCGACCTACCGGGAGAGTTCTGCGGCGAGTTGCCGGGGGAACAGCGCGGCGAGAAACTAAAGCCGGGATGAATTGGGTGAGGCGGAATATACGACATAATCTCCTCCTCAAACAAACTGCAAGAAAAAAAAAAATACAAATATAAGGCGCATCTTTCATTCTGTTTTCATGTCGTCACAATAAATTAAATCAGATGTCGGTTTATAGTACAATGGGGTTGTATACCTTAATAGGATGACCAAGTCTGCGTCACATGATAGCTTCTCAACACCCTGGGTACCTTCAGACCGGATGTAATGGATCTTTTCCCTACAATGTAAAAATAAATTTAGCAACTTCTTCCAAAATTTGCGATTAAATGAAGGTTGATAATTGCCTATAAATGCCACAAGATGGCTGAAAAAGTCCTCTTTGGTCTAAAAGAAGCTCTAAGATGGCGCCAAATCACTACTTTTGCCAAGCTGAAGCGCCTCAACTATCTTACATAGTTCCTTGGAAACATTTGCTTTGGAATGAGCATGACCTTTTCAGAAAATAATAGATGATAAAAAAAAAAAAAAACAACAGCAAATTTGCGAATAATGAGATGCAAATATATGACTACCTGAGTGCATAGTTTCTGTTGAGGTTGGGTTGCCGCTCCTGCAGCATGTCAAATATGTTTGGCTGTCGAAGGAAAGCCACAATCTTGTCATTGTACGCTAGAGAGGAAAAACGGGAGAACAGGAAAAACGGTGAACAGGTGAGCAGCTTTCCGTATATGTGCTTTTTAGTTCCACAAAAATAGTTGCTCACATGCAGCGGCGGGCTGCTGCGGGTCAGCATGGCGCTGGCTTCGTATGGCGGCAACCAGGCTGTTCGCAGGCCTGGCCATGAGAGAAGCGCCGCGACTCCTAGACACATCAGAAGCCTGCAAATAAAAAATAAACGTTCAGTCATAATCCTAATTATAACTTTAGCGAGCATCAAAGTAGGACAAATATTTATTTGGTGTGTACCTCTCCTGCACTGTAGCTACGTAGCCTCTGCAAATGCTGCCTGTGGGCGAGGTGACCTGGTAGTCGGCCATTTTGAAGAGGGATTCGAGGGTCGATGAAGGTTGTGGCTCGACTGTTGTGATCCACAAAGAAAGACTGGAAGACAGGCGGGAATCAAATCAAACGCTCAAAAATATGCACATTTAATGAAGCTAAACCTTGTTCATGTGTCACAATTTCCGTTACTCTAAAATGCAAATGTCCTACCTTGCCCTGCGGGTCAGTTTTGATCTCCCATCCCCGCGGCAACTCCAGTTGAGTGTCTGCAAACTTGTTGAGGAAGACCACCAGGTCCCGGTTATGTTGGTAGCGCTCAAAGTTTTTGGCGTCGCGGCGCACCTTCAGGATCATGTGCTTCACGCAGCTGCTGCCGGTGAACATCCGGTATGCTGACTGGGACGGACCGAGAAAGATGAGAAAAAGTTTTGACTCAAGTTTGTACATTTTTGTTTCTGATAAAACGATGAGTTAACTCTTTCACTGCCATTGACGGCTAAATACGTCAAAAGATTCATTTTTACTGGGCTAGCTGTGAATGCGTTAAGTTAATTTAAGTTGCATTGACTGGTTCTGCCGAGTTCAATGAGGTCTAGCCTCAGTCATGTTGAGTGTAGCACTCACGTAGTTGCTATGCAACATAGTGAAGAATTCCGGGTGTGTAATGAACTTGACAGCGGGTGACTGAAGAAGTTGGCTGATCTTTTGGTGACTGACAGGTGATGCTGGACCTTGTGGACAGAAAGACAAATAATTTTAGCGTTGTCCCACCACTGACCATAAACTTCAACGATACAATTCCAATCACTGTGTGTTAAATTGCGATAGATGATACTGGACGAGGAGCTGACCTGTCGCTGTTGGAGGAGCATCGGAGTCTGCCTCTACACTTGGCGTTCGCTCTAACCGCTGATTGCTGCCGCCTTCCTCTTCAGTGGCCATGGTTCTCTGGATGCTCTGGTACCTGCCAAAATAGTACATGAGGGATGACAAGGTTAGCAGCTTAGCATTAACTTTGTTTTTACTTAGTTAATCGACCTACAGTGTTTTGTGAGGAGGAATGACGGGCAACGATCTAGTTTTCATACCTTCGAGCGCGGAGCAAAGTATGGGAATTTTGTCGTTTTGTTTATATTTATCGCAAATAAGTGTTTTTAAAACAAAATGTGCCGTAACTATAAATATGAGTGGTTAGCTAGCATAGGTTAGCGATACATAGGCTACTATGTATTTGGTTGAACAATAACCCAATACTAGTAAAAAATAAATAAAAAATACAGTATTTTCAGTACGGGTAGTTTGGTAGAGAGCAAACAGATCTCCAAAAATAGCGACTGTTATTTGCGTTTGAAAAAGTTTTGCCTTTTGTGGTTTGGGAGATGCCTCGAACTTAGCGGACAAACTTGCTAGGTTTGTGCTAGCCTGGGTATAAACTGATGAACCCTGCTCGGACGAGAGGGATATGAAAGAAAACCAGAACAGTCCATGTGCAATAGATTCAATGACCTAAAGAGAACTAAATTACGAAATATTAAATAATATTCACATGCCCATTCTAAATCTCCATGAAGCTACGTCGACGCAAAATGACTCCGCGTATTTCGTCTGACCTCCTGTTGAGCTGCTCCATCTGTTGACTGGATCCTGATCGGGGAATCCCATGGCTACACTTGCCACCGTGACTGGGTCTCTGCCAGGTGGTGGTGCGGTTGACGTGGTCGACGTAGAACACTCGCCCATGGCTGTCTATGCGAGCTTCCCAGTCTGAGCCATCGGAGACCAAATTATTAGCTTGAGATGAAATCGACAACAAATACCCTGCTTGCCCTGTTTGTACTGTATTTAAAGTAGATCTTTGAAAGTTTAGAAACAATGTAGCACTAGCATCTATGCTAATTTCCAATAGTTCGTTGTTTTAATGAGTTTAAATATGTTTCAGTGGTTTTGAAAGTTTAGAAACAATGTAGCACTAGCATCTATGCTAATTTCCAATAGCCCATTGTTTTAACGAGTTTAAATATGTTTCAGTGGTTTTAAATGATAAAAGGGTAAAAACAAAATATATAGAAAAAGTCTTGGGAATCACTATACATCTAAATCCTAATGGGTGAGCATGGGAGGAGGTACGAATGGCAGCAAACACAAACGGAATGACACACATGCACACGCACAGGTGTGAACCAAGCTGACGGCATGGGACTCCATAGTAAGATGTGTTGGTGCTTACTTGGAGGTAAGGCTTGGTCAGTGGCAGCAGGAAAATGGTTTAAGTCAAGGCTGGGAAGAAGGACTGGAGGATGGCCGACGGGAGGTGAGAAGCCTGAGCCTACAGGAGACAGTTCGGAATACGTTACACCACGAGGGGGGGGGGGGGGGGGGGGGGCACAAGCTACATTAGTTTGAGTAAATAAAATGCACTGCGTGTGAAGCTAATGAAGGAGTGAATGAATCGAGGAATAACTTTATAGTTACGGCACATGCACAAGTACATGGAGGTTATTTTAAATTACACTTAACTCATTAGCTCCCAAAAACGTATAAATACGTCATATTTTAAACGTTTTAAGTGTCCCAAAGACGTATTTATACATTTTTTTTGTTTGTTTGTTTTATGCTAGAGCATAGAGAAGGCTTTGATGCAGTCTCTAATGGTTGAGTGGCAGCAGAGTATAAGAGATCAACCAGGCCATATTAAAACAAGCTGATTTCCCCACAGCAGATTTGTGAATAATGATGAAACTTAGCTATGTTCTGTTGCTAATTGCTGCACAGCGGAAACAGATAAGAATCTACTTTTTTTTCTGATAAAATAAGAGATTCTAATCTCTCTTTTGGTAGGTTCCATATTTTTATAGCTATAGAACATAATATTCCGCGGGCCTTGGAAAATCAGTTAAAATCCAGGAAAATATTTCAGTGAAAATGGCTGGGAGTGAATGAGTTAATCGGCTCAAAGCGACTAAGAAACAATGACCAAACAGAAGGAGACAGGAGTGAAGGGCCTGCTGGTATTCGTTCTGAGAGCGTTTAAGTGTATCATTGTCCTTCACAGCTGCGCTAGGCATATCGTCTCATTGCCATGGAGACAAGCTTCCTCCTCTCAGTTGTGACTTTTTGTAGGGCTACAATTAGCCGCAAAGAATAGAATGTGATGAGCTATATAGTGAGACACACCTCTTACTTATCAACCAACCAGAGATTGGGAGAGTCCAACTAAGTTCTCTCATCTCTGGAAATCCACCATTGACACAATGCAGGCCGTGTTTTAACTGTTCCTCAGGCAATCTAGCGCCTTCCAAACTTTTTACGCTAAGTAAGGGTTGTACTATAAAGTACAGGTGGAAACGGGCGATCCTATTGGAGACAATTACAAGCTGTCGACTGTATGATTATATGAAGCAGACACCAAAGCTACTGTCCCAAAAATAGTTTTAATGAAAGCCATCTGCCAATATTGCCCATGTGTAGTACAAACTCACATAATGAGAATTCAAACACACAGTTTTTGGCATGCGTGGAGGTAATTTGATGGGAACAGCAGGGGAAAGAGCCAACCTGGCGGGAAGTCTGGCAGAGTTGGTGAGTTGTACAGTACAGCGTTGTATGTATGTGACCTACTTTCCCCATCGCAGTTACCGCGACTGGCATCATTCACAAACGAATTCACAAAATCTTCGAGAAGCAAGCTTATTTTTGACCACGTGTTAAACTTGATGCTTAGTTTTGTCGTGTGCGTATCTTTAGCACACATTGGATGTCATCTTACACTTTACTTTTTTAATGATGGTATCTTTTGTGTGTTGGCATGTGGTTTATGTAGGTCAAAAATAACAAAAAAACTCAAATGCAAAAAAAAAAAAATACATTCAAAGAAAAACTCTCACGCTAGAGGTCTTTTCAACTCACACAAAACACAAACACCACCCTCAAAAAAGTCTCACTCATCAAAAAAAACAACAACACCTCACACAAAAACAAATAATCAACTCTAATTCCTCATTCTCAAGCACCTAAAAAAATAAAATAAAAATAAAAACTATAACAACAACAACAACAACAAAAAAAACCTCTCACACTCAACAATAATAAACTGTTCACTATGAAGGTTGGGAAACACTGCACTACAGTAGGCAGACTTGGGTTGTCAGGGCAACAAAATAATGAGAGCACATTTCAGAAGATGATTACACAGTGGGACGATGCAGCACGTTACCGGATAACACACTTGTGCATACACAAACGTACGCACACCATCATATCAAGGAGCCGCAGCCCGCAGGTATCTGTGCAATCGCTCTCTCCTAATTAGTAAAACTGTCCTCCATCTATCAAATGTCTTGTTCAGAAATTATGGTGACCCATTTTTACATTTTTCACAATATGCTAGTACAGCAAGTATGGTAATTCCATTTATATCAGGTGTCATTTTAACCATAAGTGACGCTCTAGATTCAGGAAGTCATGTATGGATGGAAATGGGGGGAAAAAAACAAACCCAAGGCTCAACCTAGGGCTGCTTGAGATTAGAAAAATTAATAATCATGATTATTTTGGCAATAATTGAAATCACGATTATCATTTTTCTGGTACAAAACAAGAAAATGATTAAGCATTTAAAAATATTAAAACCAATGAAAAAAATAGAAACACTATAATTATGTTCCTTTTGGACCAAACACAATTTATAATATTTATTTATGTATTTATGTATTTATTTATTTACAAAACAAGAAAAGGTTTCAATATAAAACTAGAGCTGCGAGCAGCTATAAAGGGCCCTCGCAACCCGGGCCACGTTGGGGTATTTGCACGTCGGGGTACTGGCATGTTGGGGTACTGTCAAATAGGAAACCATCTAAATTTTAAACGTTTTTGCCATGCTTTGTGTTTGTAAAGTTTCATGGAAAGGCCAAAAATGATGCACAATTAACAAAATAAAATCAAAATGGATTGGCACATGGCTATATAGGATACTTTTTGAATATATTAGGCATGCCTGCCAATATTCACACATCTAGCTGAATCATATAATCGGAAAGACTTCATAAAAATGTCTAGAGGGCGCTATTGAAGCATTTATTGCAAATTTAATAAGAAATCTCTAAAATATTCATGCTTATGACAAGCCTGATGTGTGTGTAAAGTTTCATGAGTTTTTGCACATGTTTAGACCAAAAAAAAAAAAGCAGCATTTTACTTGGCAAACAATGCATCGCCATGAAACGGCGTGCGACAAAATAAATAACTTTCGATAACTTTGTATCTTAAACATCTTAAGCACACCAAGTTTGAAGACAGTCGGATAAATTTTGTAGGAGGAGTTCGTTAAAATATGACCCCTAAAAAAGGCCACAAAAAATGGCTACAAATCCCAACGTAAATCAAAATGGCGGACTTCCTGTTTGGTTTAGCAGATGGTTCCAAGAGACTTTTTTGTACATCGTGGGCTCTTATGTATGCCTCTAAATTATCATAGCGCTAGGTGAAACGTACAACCGGGAATGCTTCGTTAAAGAGGAGTTTTTTACCTCAAAATGTGATGACCCTCCCCTACGGGACTTCCTGTTGGGTTTAGCACATGGCACCAAGAGACTTTTTTGTACATCGTGGGCTGTTAAATTTGTCTCCAAATTTTCGTAGCTCTAGCTGCTTCGTACAACTGGGAATGCTTCATTAAGAGGGAATTTTTTCCTTTGCAAACTGTGCATGCCACGACAACAGCGTGCGACGAAATAAAAAGCTTTCAATAACTTATCATCTTTAACATTTTAAGATGAATCACACCAAGTTTGGAGATGATCGGATAAACTCTGTAGGAGGAGTTCGTTAAAATAAGACCCCTATGAAATGGCCCAAAAAATGGCAACACGTTCCAAAGTAAATCAAAATGGCGGACTTCCTGTTCGGTTTAGCATATGGTTCAAAAAGAGTTTTTTGTACCTTGAGGGCTGTTACATATGTCTTCAAATGTTGGTAACTCTAGGTGAAATGTACAGCCGGGAATGCTTCATTAAATAAGAATTTTGAAACACAAAATTTGATGCCTCGCCTCTGGCGGACTTCCTGTTAGGTTTAGCATATGGCACCAACAGGCTTTTTTGTAGATCATAGTCTGTTACATATGTGTACCAATTTCCGTGGCTCTCAATTAAACGTACTACCGGCAATGCTTTGTTAAGTAAGAATTTTGAAACTGTAAATTTGATGCCCCGCCACCGTCATATAGTATGTCAAAAACTTTAGATTTTTTACTATGATGTTGTCCCAGGTGTTGAGATGGTACAGCCCAAGTTTGAAGTCAATCGGGTTAACCGTGTAGGAGAAGCGGGCAAAAGTATGACCCCTGTAAATGTGCAAAAATGGGCCAAAATTGGACATTCAAATACTCACACCTCACTTCCTGTCTATTTTAGGGTACACATATCAAAGAGGTTTTTGTTCATCTGGATGTGCTACAGGTGCCACACAATTTTCGTAGCCATAGTACAATCGTAGCGGGACGGGGATCCGTTAAACCTATGTAGGTGGCGCTACAGAGCCATTTTTCTGTTATCATGTATGGCGACTTTAAAATATCAAATTTTTCGCCAGGCCCGATCTGCGTGTAAAGTTTGGAGAGTTTTCGTTCATGTTTAGTGCCTCAAAAATGTGGTTGTTTGCGGAAAAGAATAATAACAAAGAAAAAGAAGAAGAAGAAGAACTAGAGCTGCGAGCAGCTATAAAGGGCCCTCGCAACCCGGGCCACGTTGGGGTATTTGCACGTCGGGGTACTGGCATGTTGGGGTACTGTCAAATAGGAAACCATCTAAATTGTAAACGTTTTTGCCATGCTTTGTGTTTTTAAAGTTTCATGGAAAGGCCAAAAACGATGCACAATTAACAAAATAAAATCAAAATGGATTGGCACATGGCTATATAGAATACTTTTTGAATATATTCGGCATGCCTGCCAATATTCACACATCTAGCTGAATCATATAATCGGAAAGACTTCATAAAAATGTCTAGAGGGCGCTATTGAGCCATTTATTACAAATAGCACAACAAATCTCTAAATAAAATATTCATGTTCTAGACAGGTCTGGTGCGTGTGCAAAGTTTTGTGAGTTTTCACCCATATTTAGACTCTCAAAAAAGCATTTTTCTTCACAAACAATGCATGGCTACAGCAAAGGCGTGTGACAAAATAAAAAAATTCAATAACTTTTCATCTTAAATATCTTAAGATGAAACACGCCAAAGAATGAAGACGATCTGATAAGTTCTGTTGAAAATATGACCCCTATAAAAGGCCCCAAAAAATGGCTACAAATACCAAAGTAAATCAAAATGGCAGACTTCCTTTTTGATTCAGCATATGGCTTTAGAAACCTTTTTGTAAGTCTTAGGCTGATAGGTATCCCAATTTTTACAAATCTAGCTGAATCATAAAACACAAAACATTTGCAAAAGCTTCATAAAAATGTCTAGAGGGCGCTATTGAACCATTTATTGCAAATTGAATAAGAAATCTCTAAAATATTCATGCTGATGACAAGCCTGATGTGTGTGTAAAGTTTCATGAGTTTTTGCACATGTTTAGACCAAAAAAAAAAAGTAACATTTTACTTGGCAAACAATGCATCGCCATGACAACGGCGTGCGACAAAATAAATAACTTTCGATAACTTTGCATCTTAAACATCTTAAGATGAAGCACACCAAGTTTAAAGACAGTCGGATAAATTTTGTAGGAGGAGTTCGTTAAAATATGACCCCTAAAAAAGGCCACAAAAAATGGCTACAAATCCCAACGTAAATCAAAATGGTGGACTTCCTGATTGGTTTAGCATATTGCTCCAAGAGACTTTTTTTGTACATCCTGAGCTCTTATGTTTGCCTGCAAATTATCATAGCTTTAGGTGTTTAATCAAAACGCAAAATATGGTGTGCAATTCCCATGCATTGCTATGGCAACAGCGTGTGACAAAATAAAAAACTTTCGATTACTTTGCATCTTAAACATCTTAAGATGAAACATACCAAGTTTGAAGACAGTCGGATAAATTTTGTAGGAGGGGTTCGTTAAAATATGACCCCTGAAAAAGGCCACAAAAAATGGCAACAAATCCCATCATAAATCAAAATGGCGGACTTCCTGTTTGGTTTAGCCCATGGTTCCAAGAGACTTTTTTGTACATCGTGGGCTCTTATGTATGCCTGCAAATTATCATAGCGCTAGGTGAAACGTACAACCGGGAATGCTTAGTTAAAGAGGAGTTTTTTAGCTCAAAATGTGATGCCCGGCCCCTGGGGGACTTCCTGTTGCGTTTAGCACATGGCACCAAGAGACATTTTTGTAGATCCTGGGCTGTTACATATGTCTACAATTTTTCGTCACTCTAGCTGCTTCGTACAACTGGGAATGCTTCATTAAGAAGGATTTTTTTCCTTTGCAAAAAGTGCATGCCACGATAACAGCATGTGACGAAATAAAAAACTTTCAATAACTTTTCATTTTCAACATCTTAAGATGAATCACACCAAGTTTGAAGATGATCGGATAAACTCTGTAGGAGGAGTTTGTTAAAATATGACCCCTATGAAATGGCCAAAAAAAATGGCAACACATTCCAAAGTAAATCAAAATGGCGGACGTCCTGTTAGGTTTAGCATATGGTTCAAAAAGAGTTTTTTGTAAATCGAGGGCTGTTATATACCTCTACAAATTTTGGTAACTCTAGGTGAAACGTACAGCCGGGTATGCTTTGTTAAAGAGGAGTTTTTTTTAGCTCAAAATGTGATGCCCGGCCCCTGGGGGACTTCCTGTTGGGTTTAGCACAGGGCACCAGGAGACTTTTTTTGTACATCTTGGGCTGTTACATATGTCTACAAATTTTCGTAGCTCTAGCTGCTTCGTACAACTGGCAATGCTTCTTTAAGGATATTTTTTTTCCTTTGCAAACAGTGCATGCCATGACAACAGCGTGCGACGAAATACAAAGCTTTCAATAACTTTTCATCTTCAACATCTTAAGATGAATCACACCAAGTTTGAAGATGATCGGATAAACACTGTAGGAGGAGTTCGTTAAAATAAGACTCCAATGAAATGGCCAAAAAAATGGCAACACGTTCCAAAATAAATCAAAATGGTGGACTTCCTGTTAGGTTTAGCATATGGTTCAAAAAGAGTTTTTTGTAGGTCATAGTCTGTTACATATGTGTACCAATTTTCGTAGCTCTAGATTAAACGTACAACCGGCAATGCCTCGTGAAGTAAGAATTTTTAAACTCTAAATTTGATGCGCCGCCGCCATCATATAGTATATCAAAAACTTTTCATTTTTCACAATGATGTTGTCCCAGGTGTTGAGATGGTACATCCCAAGTTTGAAGTCAATCGGGTTAACCGTGTAGGAGAAGCGGGCAAAAGTATGACCCCTGTAAATGTGCAAAAATTGGCAAAAATTGGACATTTAAATACTCATACCTCACTTTCTGTCTATTTTAGGGTACACACTTCAAAGAGGTTTTTGTTCATTGGGATGTGCTACAGGTGCCACACAATTTTCATAGCCGTCGGACAATCGTAGCGGGACAGGGATCCGTTTAACCTATGTAGGGGGCGCTAAGGAGCCATTTTTCTGTTATCATGTATGGCGACTTTAAAATATCAAATTTTTCGCCAGGCCTGATGTGCGTGTAAAGTTTGGTGAGTTTTCGGTCACGTTTAGTGTCTCAAAAATGCGATTGTTTGCGGAGAAGAATAATAACTAGAGCTGCGAGCAGCTATAAAGGGCCCTCGCAACCTGGGCCACGTTGGGGTACTTGCACGTCGGGGTACTGACATGTTGGGGTACTGTTTCATAGGAAACCGTCTAAATTGTAAACTTTTTTGCCATGCTTTGTGCTTGCAAAGTTTCATGGAAAGGCCAAAAATGATGCACAATTAACAAAATAAAATCAAAATGGTTTGGCACATGGCTATAGAATAATTTGTGTAGGTATTAGACTGATAGGTGTGCCTCCAAATATTCACACATCTAGCTGAATCATATAATCGGAAATACTTCATAAAAAATGTCTAGAGGGCGCTATTGAGCCATTTATTACAAATTGCACAACAAATCTCTAAAATATTCATGTTCTTGAGAGGTCTGATCTGCGTGCAATTTTTGAGTTTTCGCTCATGTTTAGACTTTCAAAAAAAAAAAGCATTTTTCTTTGCAAACAATGCATCGCTAGAGCAAAGGCGTGACAAACAATTTCAATAACTTTTCATCTTAAATATCTTCAGATGAAACACGCCAAAGAATGAAGACAATCTGATACGTTTTGTAGAAAATATGAGGCCTATAAAAGGCCCCAAAAAATGGCTACAAATAGCAAATTAAATCAAAATGGCAGACTTCCTGTTTGGTTTAGCATATGGCTTTAGAAACTTTTTTGTCAGTCTTAGGCTGATAGGTATCCCAATTTTTACAAATCTAGCTGAATCATACATTTCCAAAAGCTTCCTAAAAATGTCTATAGGGCGCTATTGCCATTTATTGCAAATTGCACAAGAAATCTCTAAAATATTCATGTTTATGACAAGTCTGATGTGTGTGTAAAGTTTCATGAGTTTTCGCTCGTTTAGACAAAAAAAAAAAAAAAAAAAAGCAGCATTTTACTTGGCAAATAATGCATCGCTATGGCAACGGCTTGCGACAAAATAAAAAAAACTTTCGATAACTTTGCATCTTAAACATCTTAAGATGAAACACACCAAGTTGGAAGACAGTCGGATAAATTTCGTAGGAGTTCGTTAAAATGTGACCCCTAAAAAAGGCGTAAATCAAAATGCCGGACTTCCTGTTTGGTTTAGCATATGGTTCTAAGAGACTTTTTTGTACATCGTGGGCTCTTATGTATGCCTCCAAATTATCATAGCGCTAGGTGAAACGTACAACCGGGAATGCTTCGTTAAAGAGGAGTTTTTTAGCTCAAAATGTGATGCCCGGCCCCTACGGGACTTCCTGTTGGGTTTAGCACATGGCACCAAGAGACTTTTTTGTACATCGTGGGCTGTTACATTTGTCTCCAAATTTTCGTAGCTCTAGCTGCTTCGTACAACTGGGAATGCTTCATTAAGAAGGAATTTTTTCCTTTGCAAACTGTGCATGCCACGGCAACAGCGTGCGACGAAATAAAAAGCTTTAAATAACTTTTCATCTTCAACATCTTAAGATGAATCACACCAAGTTTGGAGATGATCGGATAAACTCTGTAGGAGGAGTTCGTTAAAATAAGACCCCTATGAAATGGCCCAAAAAATGGCAACACGTTCCAAAGTAAATCAAAATGGCGGACTTCCTGTTCGGTTTAGCATATGGTTCAAAAAGAGTTTTTTGTACCTTGAGGGCTGTTACATATGTCTTCAAATTTTGGTAACTCTAGGTGAAATGTACAGCCGGGAATGCTTCATTAAGTTAGAATTTTGAAACACAAAATTTGATGCCTCGCCTCTGGCGGACTTCCTGTTAGGTTTAGCATATGGCACCAACAGGCTTTTTTGTAGATCATAGTCTGTTACATATGTGTACCAATTTTCATAGCTCTAGGTTAAACGTACCACCGGCAATGCTTCGTTAATTTGATGCCCCGCCACCGTCATATAGTATGTCAAAAACTTTAGATTTTTTACCATGGTGTTGTCCCAGGTCTTGAGATGGTACATCCCAAGTTTGAAGTCAATCGGATTAACCGTGTAGGAGAAGCAGGCAAAAGTATGACCCCTGTAAATGTGCAGAAATTGGCCAAAATTTGACATTTAAATACTCATATCTCACTTCCTGTCTATTTTAGGGTACACAGATCAAAGAGGTTTTTGTTCATCTGGATATGCTACAGGTGCCACACAATTTTCATAGCCGTAGGACAATCGTAGCGGGACAGGGATCCGTTTAAGCTATGTAGGTGGCGCTACAGAGCCATTTTTCTGTTATCATGTATGGCGACTTTAAAATATCAAATTTTTCGCCAGGCCCGATCTGCGTGTAAAGTTTGGTGAGTTTTCGTTCACGTTTAGTGTCTCAAAAATGTGATTGTTTGCGGAAAAGAATAATAACAAATAAAAAGAAGAATAATAACTAGAGCTGCGAGCAGCTATAAAGGGCCCTCGCAACCCGGGCCACGTTGGGGTACTTGCACGTCGGGGTACTGGCACGTTGGGGTACTGTCAAATAGGACAAGGACCATCTAAAATGTTTTTGACAAGCCTTGTGTGTGCAAAGTTTAATCAAAACGCAAAATATGGTGTGCAATTCCCAAAATAAATTCAAAATGGTGGACTTCCTTTTAGGTTTAGCATACGGCTACAGAATACCTTTTGTAGGTCTTAAGCTAATAGGTATGCCTCCCAGTTTTCATAAATCTTGGTCAAGTCATCTTTAGTTGTGTATCGCTTGAATCATACAATTGGAAATGCTCCATAAAAATGCATAGAGGGCGCTATTGAGCACAACGTTGGGTTACTTGCACGTCAGGGTACTGGCACGTTGGGGTACTGTTACATGGAACAAGGACCATTTAAAATGTTAGTTTTTTCTATGCCTTGTCTGTGCAAAGTTTAATGAAAAAGGCCAAAAATGATGTATAATTCCCAAAATAAAATCAAAATAGCGGACTTCCACTTTGGTTTGGCAAATGGCTACATAATACTTTTTTGTAGGTCTAGCATAATCATACAATCGGAAATGCTTCATAAAAATGTCTAGAGGGCGCTATTTAGTGCAAATTGCACAATAAATCTCTGAAAAATTCATGTTCATGACAAGTCTGATGTGTTTGCAAAGTTTCATGAGTTTTCATGTATTTAAAAAAAAAAAAAAAAAAAAAGCAGCACTTGACAACTGTTACATGGAACAAGGACCATTTAAAATGTTAGTTTTTTCCATGCCTTGTCTGTGCAAAGTTTAATGAAAAAGGCCAAAAATGATGTATAATTCCCAAAATAAAATCAAAATAGCGGACTTCCTCTTTGGTTTGGCAAAAGGCTACATAATACTTTTTTGTAGGTCTAGCATAATCATACAATCGGAAATGCTTCATAAAAATGTCTAGAGGGCGCTATTTATTGCAAATTGCACAATACATCTCTGAAAATTCATGTTCATGACAAGTCTGATGTGTTTGCAAAGTTTCATGAGTTTTCATGTGTATAAAAAAAAAAAAAAAAGCAGCACTTGACAAACAATGCATTGCTATGGCAACAGCGTGTTACAAAATAAAAAACTTTCGATTACTTTGCATCTTAAACATCTTAAGATGAAACACACCAAGTTTGAAGACAGTCGGATAAATTTTGTAGGAGGGGTTCGTTAAAATATGACCCCTGAAAAAGGCCACAAAAAATGGCAACAAATGCCATCATAAATCAAAATGGCAGACTTCCTGTTTGGTTTAGCACATGGTTCCAAGAGACTTTTTTTGTACATCATGGGCTCTTATGTATGCCTGCAAATTATCATAGCGCTAGGTGAAACGTACAACCGGGAATGCTTCGTTAAAGAGGAGTTTTTTAGCTCAAAATGTGATGCCCGGCCCCTGGGGGACTTCCTGTTAGGTTAAGCACATGGCACCAAGAGACTTTTTTGTACATCCTGGACTGTTACATATGTCTACAATTTTTCGTCGCTCTAGCTGCTTCGTACAACTGGGAATGCTTCATTAATAAGATTTCTTTTCCTTTGCAAAAAGTGCATGCCACGACAACAGCGTGTGACGAAATAAAAAACTTTCAATAACTTTTCATTTTCAACATCTTAAGATGAATCACACCAAGTTTGAAGATGATCGGATAAACTCTGTAGGAGGAGTTTGTTAAAATATGACCCCTATGAAATGGCCAAAAAAAATGGCAAAACATTCCAAAGTAAATCAAAATGGCGGACGTCCTGTTAGGTTTAGCATATGGTTCAAAAAGAGTTTTTTGTACCTCGAGGGCTGTTATATACCTCTACAAATTTTGGTAACTCTAGGTGAAACGTACAGCCGGGTATGCTTTGTTAAAGAGGAGTTTTTTAGCTCAAAATGTGATGCCCGGCCCCTGGGGGACTTCCTGTTGGGTTTAGCACAGGGCACCAAGAGACTTTTTTGTACATCTTGGGCTGTTACATATGTCTACAAATTTTCGTAGCTCTAGCTGCTTCGTACAAATGGGAATGCTTCTTTAAGGATATTTTTTTCCCTTTAAAAACAGTGCATGCCATGACAACAGCGTGCGACAAAATACAAAGCTTTCAATAACTTTTCATCTTCAACATCTTAAGATGAATCACACCAAGTTTGAAGATGATCGGATAAACACTGTAGGAGGTGTTCGTTAAAATAAGACCCCAATGAAATGGCCAAAAAAAATGGCAACACGTTCCAAAATAAATCAAAATGGTGGACTTCCTGTTAGGTTTAGCATATGGTTCAAAAAGAGTTTTTTGTAGGTCATAGCCTGTTACATATGTGTACCAATTTTCGTAGCTCTAGATTAAACTTACAACCGGCAATGCTTCGTGAAGTAAGAATTTTTAAACTCTAAATTTGATGCGCCGCCGCCGTCATATAGTATATCAAAAACTTTTCATTTTTCACAATGATGTTGTCCCAGGTGTTGAGATGGTACATCCCAAGTTCGAAGTCAATCGGGTTAACCGTGTAGGAGAAGCGGGCAAAAGTATGACCCCTGTAAATGTGCAAAAATTGGCAAAAATTGGACATTTAAATACTCATACCTCACTTTCTGTCTATTTTAGGGTACACACTTCAAAGAGGTTTTTGTTCATTGGGATGTGCTACAGGTGCCACACAATTTTCATAGCCGTCGGACAATCGTAGCGGGACAGGGATCCGTTTAACCTATGTAGGGGGCGCTAAGGAGCCATTTTTCTGTTATCATGTATGGCGACTTTAAAATATCAAATTTTTCGCCAGGCCTGATGTGCGTGTAAAGTTTGGTGAGTTTTCGGTCACGTTTAGTGTCTCAAAAATGCGATTGTTTGCGGAGAAGAATAATAAGAATAATAATAATAACTAGAGCTGCGAGCAGCTATAAAGGGCCCTCGCAACCCGTGCCACGTTGGGGTATTTGCACGTCGGGGTACTGGCACGTTAGGGTACTGTTTCATAAGAAACCGTCTAAATTGTAAATGTTTTGCCATGCTTTTTGTGTTTGTTCACATTGCTATGGAATGCTTTGTCGAGGTATTCGGCTGATAGGTATGCCTCCCAATATTCACACATCTAGCTGAATCATATAAAAAAAAAAATTCTTTGCAAACAATGCATCGCTACAGCAAAGGCGTGCCACGTTGGGGTACTTGCACGTCGGGGTACTGGCACGTTGGGGTACTGTCAAATAGGACAAGGACCATCTAAAATGTTTTTGACAAGCCTTGTGTGTGCAAAGTTTAATCAAAACGCAAAATATGGTGCGCAATTCCCAAAATAAATTCAAAATGGCGGACTTCCTTTTAGGTTTAGCATACGGCTACAGAATACTTTTTGTAGGTCTTAAGCTAATAGGTATGCCTCCCAGTTTTCACAAATCTAGGTCAAGTCATCTTTAGTTGTGTATCGCTTGAATCATACAATTGGAAATGCTCCATAAAAATGCATAGAGGGCGCTATTGAGCACAACGTTGGGTTACTTGCACGTCAGGGTACTGGCACGTTGGGGTACTGTTACATGGAACAAGGACCATTTAAAATGTTAGTTTTTTCCATGCCTTGTCTGTGCAAAGTTTAATGAAGAAGGCCAAAAATTATGTATAATTCCCAAAATAAAATCAAAATAGCGGACTTCCTCTTTGGTTTGGCAAATGGCTACATAATACTTTTTTGTAGGTCTAGCATAATCATACAATCGGAAATGCTTCATAAAAATGTCTAGAGGGCGCTATTTATTGCAAATTGCACAATAAATCTCTGAAAATTCATGTTCATGACAAGTCTGATGTGTTTGCAAAGTTTCATGAGTTTTCATGTGTATAAAAAAAAAGAAGCAGCACTTGACAAACAATGCATTGCTATGGCAACAGCGTGTTACAAAATAAAAAACTTTCGATTACTTTGCATCTTAAACATCTTAAGATGAAACACACCAAGTTTGAAGACAGTCGGATAAATTTAGTAGGAGGGGTTCGTTAAAATATGACCCCTGAAAGTTTTTCCTTGCCCGGTTGGAGGGTAAGATCAGGGGATGTCGCAACTTGTTTGTGGTTAAGTGCTACAGAAGTAAATGTGTCTTAACAACCTCATGATTGAATGTGTTTTCAATTCTCTAGGATGTGATTGGATTGTATCAATTAAATGTTCTTATAACTGATTCAGTGAGTAGTAAAAATAGTGTGTCAAGTATAATGACATGAAATATAAGGAATACAAAAAACAAAACAAGAACCCTCTAAATTACACATTTTGTTCCAGGCTTTATGTGCGTGCATAGTTTGAGTATACACCTAGGTTTAGGCCAGGAGTGTTCAAACCTTTTGCAAAGAGGGCCGGGTATGGTAAGGTGAAAATGTGTGGGGCCTAATCAACCATTTAGTTTAGCCTGACATAATTTTTTTACATGCATATGTAAATATATATATGTGGACAAATGTGTACATATGTCTACAAATTTTTGTAGCTCGAGCTGCTTCGTCCAACTGGGAACGCTGCATTAAGAAGGATTTTTTTTTCCTTTGCCAACAGTGCATGCCACGACAACAGCGTGCGACGAAATAAAAAGCTTTCAATAACTTTTCATCGTCAACATCTTAAGATGAATCACACCAAGTTTGAAGATGATCGGATAAACTCTGTAGGAGGAGTTCGTTAAAATAAGACCCCTATGAAATGGCCAAAAAAATGGCAACATGTTCCAAAGTAAATCAAAATGGCAGACTTCCTGTTAGGTTTAGCATATGGTTCAAAAAGAGTTTTTTGTAGCTCGAGGGCTGTTACATATGTCTTCAAATTTTGGTCACTCTAGGTGAAACGTACAGCCGGAAATGCTTCATTAAGTAAAAATTTTGAAATGCAAAATTTGATGCCCTGCCTCTGGCGGACTTCCTGTTAGGTTTAGCATATGGCACCAACAGGCTTTTTTTGTAGATCATAGTCTGTTACATATGTGTACCAATTTTCGTAGCTCTAGATTAAACGTATAACCGGCAATACTTCAGATGAAACATGCCAAAGAATGAAGACAATCTGATAAGTTTTGTAGAAAATATGAGGCCTATAAAAGGCCCCCAAAAAATGGCTACAAATAGCAAAGTAAATCAAAATGCCGGACTTCCTGTTTGGCTTAGCATATGGTTCTAAAAGACTTTTTTTGTACATCGTGGGCTCTTATGTATGCCTCCGAATTATCATAGCGCTAGGTGAAAGGTACAACCGGGAATGCTTCGTTAAAGAGGAGTTTTTTAGCTCAAAAAGTGATGCCCGGCCCTTGCGGGACTTCCTGTTGGGTTTAGCACAAAGCAGCAAGAGACTTTTTTGTACATCGTGGGCTGTTACATATGTCTACAAATTTTCGTAGCTCTAGCTGCTTCGTACAACTGAGAATTCTTCATTAAGAAGAATTTTTTTCCTTTGCAAACAAGTGCATGCCACGACAACAGCGTGCAGCGAAATAAAAAGCTTTCAATAACTTTTCATCTTCAACATCTTAAGATGAATCACACCAAGTTTGAAGATGATCGGATAAACTCTGTAAGAGGAGTTCGTTAAAATAGGACCCCTATGAAATGGCCAAAAAAATGGGAACACGTTCCAAAGTAAATCAAAATGGTGGACTTTCTGTTAGGTTTAGCATATGGTTCAAAAAGAGTTTTTTGTACCTTGAGGGCTGTTACATATGTCTTTAAATTTTGGTAACTCTAGGTGAAACGTACAGCCGGGAATGCTTCATTAAGTAAGAATTTTGAAACTCAAAATTTGATGCCCCGCCTCTGGCGGACTTCCTGTTGGGTTTAGCATATGGCACCAACAGACTTTTTTGTAGGTCACAGTCTGTTACATATGTGTACCAATTTTCGTAGCTCTAGGTTAAACATACAACCGGCAATACTACGTTTAGTAAGAGTTTTGAAACTCTAAATTTGATGCCCCACCGCCGTCATATAGTATGTCGAAAACTTTAGATTTTTTACCATGGTGTTGTCCCAGGTCTTGAGATGGTACATCCCAAGTTTGAAGTCAATTGGATTAACCGTGTAGGAGAAGCAGGCAAAAGTATGACCCCTGTAAATGTGCAAAAATTGGCCAAAATTGGACATTTAAATACTCATATCTCACTTCCTGTCTATTTTAGGGTACACACATCAAAGAGGTTTTTGTTCATCTGGATGTGCTACAGGTGCCACACAATTTTCATAGCCGTCGGACAATCGTAGCGGGCCAGGGATCTGTTTAACCTATGTAGGTGGCGCTATGGAGCCATTTTTCTGTTATCACCTATGGCGACTTTAAAATATCAAATTTTTCGCCAGGCCTGACGTGTGTGTAAAGTTTGGTGAGTTTTCGTTCACGTTTACTGTCTCAAAAATGTGATTGTTTGCGGAAAAGAATAATAACAAATAAAAAGAAGAACTAGAGCTGCGAGCAGCTATAAAGGGCCCTCGCAACCTGGGCCACGTTGGGGTACTTGCACGTCGGGGTACTGGCACGTTGGGGTACTGTCAAATCGGACAAGGACCATCTAAAATGTTTTTGACAAGCTTTGTGAGTGCAAAAGGCCAAAGATGGTGTGCAATTCCCAAAATAAATTCAAATTGGCGGACTTCCTTTTAGGTTTAGCATACGGCTACAGAATACTTTTTGTAGGTCTTAAGCTAATAGGTATGCCTCCCAGTTTTCAAAAATCTAGGTCAAGTCATCTTTAGTTGTGTATCGCTTGAATCATACAATTGGAAATGCTCCATAAAAATGCATAGAGGGCGCTATTGAGCACAACGTTGGGTTACTCGCACGTCAGGGTACTGGCACGTTGGGGTACTGTTACATGGAACAAGGACCATTTAAAATGTTAGTTTTTCCCATGCCTTGTCTGTGCAAAGTTCTATGAAAGAGGCCAAAAATGATGTATAATTCCCAAAATAAAATCAAAATAGCGGACTTCCTCTTTGGTTTGGCAAATGGCTACATAATACTTTTTTGTAGGTATTAGGCTGATAGGGGTCTGTCCTAATTTTCACAAATCTAGCAGAATCATACAATCGGAAATACTTCATAAAAATGTCTAGAGGGCGCTATTTATTGCAAATTGCACAATAAATCTCTAAAAATTCATGTTCATGACAAGTCTGATGTGTTTGCAAAGTTTCATGAGTTTTCAGACATGTATAGATAAAAAAACAAAGCAGCACTTTACTTGGCAAACAATGCATCGCTATAGCAGCAGCGTGCGACAAAATAAAAAACTTTCGATAACTTTGCATCTTAAACATCTTAAGATGAAACACACCAAGTTTGAAGACGGTCGGATGAACTTTGTACGAGGAGTTCGTTAAAATATGACCCCTGAAAAAGGCCACAAAAAATGGCAACAAATCCCATCGTAAATCAAAATGGCAGACTTCCTGTTTGGTTTAGCACATGGTTCCAAGAGACTTTTTTGTACATCGTGGGCTCTTATGTATGCCTGCAAATTATCATCGCGCTAGGTGAAACGTACAACCGGGAATGCTTCGTTAAAGAGGAGTTTTCTAGCTCAAAATGTGATGCCCGGCCCCTGGGGGACTTCCTGTTGGGTTTAGCACATGGCACCAAGAGACTTTTTTGTACATTGTGGGCTGTTACATATGTCTACAAATTTTTGTAGCTCTAGCTACTTCGTACAACTGGGAATGCTTCATTAAGAAGGATTTTTTTCCTTTGCAAAAAGTGCATGCCACGACAACAGCGTGCGACGAAATAAAGAGCTTTCAATAACTTTTCATCCTCAACATCTTAAGATGAGTCACACCAAGTTTGAAGATGATCGGATAAACTCTGTAGGAGGAGTTCGTTAAAATATGACCCCTATGAAATGGCCCAAAAAATGGCAACACATTCCAAAGTAAATCAAAATGGCGGACGTCCTGTTAGGTTTAGCATATGGTTCAAAAAGAGTTTTTTGTACCTCGAGGGCTGTTATATACCTCTACAAATTTTGGTAACTCTAGGTGAAACGTACAGCCGGGTATGCTTTGTTAAAGAGGAGTTTTTTAGCTCAAAATGTGATGCCCGGCCCCTGGGGGACTTCCTGTTGGGTTTAGCACAGGGCACCAAGAGACTTTTTTGTACATCTTGGGCTATTACATATGTCTACAAATTTTCGTAGCTCTCGCTGCTTCGTATAAATGGGAATGCTTCTTTAAGGATATTTTTTTTCCTTTGCAAACAGTGCATGCCATGACAACAGCGTGTGACGAACTACAAAGCTTTCAATAACTTTCCATCTTCAACATCTTAAGATGAATTCACACCAAGTTTGAAGATGATCGGATAAACACTGTAGGAGGAGTTCGTTAAAATAAGACCCCAATGAAATGGCCAAAAAAATGGCAACACGTTCCAAAATAAATCAAAATGGTGGACTTCCTGTTAGGTTTAGCATATGGTTCAAAAAGAGTTTTTTGTAGGTCATAGCCTGTTACATATGTGTACCAATTTTCGTAGCTCTAGATTAAACGTACAACCGGCAATGCTTCGTGAAGTAAGAATTTTTAAACTCTAAATTTGATGCGCCACCGCCGTCATATAGTATATCAAAAACTTTTCATTTTTCACAATGATGTTGTCCCAGGTGTTGAGATGGTACATCCCAAGTTTGAAGTCAATCGGGTTAACCGTGTAGGAGAAGCGGGCAAAAGTATGACCCCTGTAAATGTGCAAAAATTGGCAAAAATTGGACATTTAAATACTCATACCTCACTTTCTGTCTATTTTAGGGTACACACTTCAAAGAGGTTTTTGTTCATTGGGATGTGCTACAGGTGCCACACAATTTTCATAGCCGTCGGACAATCGTAGCGGGACAGGGATCCGTTTAACCTATGTAGGGGGCGCTAAGGAGCCATTTTTCTGTTATCATGTATGGCGACTTTAAAATATCAAATTTTTCGCCAGGCCTGATGTGCGTGTAAAGTTTGGTGAGTTTTCGGTCACGTTTAGTGTCTCAAAAATGCGATTGTTTGCGGAGAAGAATAATAATAAGAATAATAATAATAAGAAGAATTCCTACAAAAACAATAGGGCCTCGCAGCGGCACCGCCGCCGCCGCTGCTCGGGCCCTAACTAGAGCTGCGAGCAGCTATAAAGGGCCCTCGCAACCCGGGCCACGTTGGGGTACTTGCACGTCGGGGTACTGGCACGTTGGGGTACTGTCAAATAGGACAAGGACCATCTAAAATGTTTTTGACAAGCCTTGTGTGTGCAAAGTTTAATCAAAACGCAAAATATGGTGTGCAATTCCCAAAATAAATTCAAAATGGTGGACTTCCTTTTAGGTTTAGCATACGGCTACAGAATACCTTTTGTAGGTCTTAAGCTAATAGGTATGCCTCCCAGTTTTCATAAATCTTGGTCAAGTCATCTTTAGTTGTGTATCGCTTGAATCATACAATTGGAAATGCTCCATAAAAATGCATAGAGGGCGCTATTGAGCACAACGTTGGGTTACTTGCACGTCAGGGTACTGGCACGTTGGGGTACTGTTACATGGAACAAGGACCATTTAAAATGTTAGTTTTTTCCATGGCTTGTCTGTGCAAAGTTTAATGAGAAAGGCCAAAAATGATGTATAATTCCCAAAATAAAATCAAAATAGCGGACTTCCTCTTTGGTTTGGCAAATGGCTACATAATACTTTTTTGTAGGTCTAGCATAATCATACAATCGGAAATGCTTCATAAAAATGTCTAGAGGGCGCTATTTATTGCAAATTGCACAATAAATCTCTAAAAATTCATGTTCATGACAAGTCTGATGTGTTTGCAAAGTTTCATGAGTTTTCATGTGTATAAAAAAAAAAAAAAAGCAGCACTTGACAACTGTTACATGGAACAAGGACCATTTAAAATGTTAGTTTTTTCCATGCCTTGTCTGTGCAAAGTTTAATGAAAAAGGCCAAAAATGATGTATAATTCCCAAAATAAAATCAAAATAGCGGACTTCCTCTTTGGTTTGGCAAATGGCTACATAATACTTTTTTGTAGGTCTAGCATAATAATACAATCGGAAAGGCTTCATAAAAATGTCTAGAGGGCGCTATTTATTGCAAATTGCACAATAAATCTCTGAAAATTCATGTTCATGACGAGTCTGATGTGTTTGCAAAGTTTCATGAGTTTTCATGTGTATAAAAAAAAAAAAGCAGCACTTGACAAACAATGCATTGCTATGGCAACAGCGTGTTACAAAATAAAAAACTTTCGATTACTTTGCATCTTAAACATCTTAAGATGAAACACACCAAGTTTGAAGACAGTCGGATAAATTTTGTAGGAGGGGTTCGTTAAAATATGACCCCTGAAAAAGGCCACAAAAAATGGCAACAAATCCCATCATAAATCAAAATGGCGGACTTCCTGTTTGGTTTAGCACATGGTTCCAAGAGACTTTTTTGTACATCGTGGGCTCTTATGTATGCCTGGAAATTATCATAGCGCTAGGTGAAACGTACAACCGGGAATGCTTCGTTAAAGAGGAGTTTTTTAGCTCAAAATGTGATGCCCGGCCCCTGGGGGACTTCCTGTTAGGTTAAGCACATGGCACCAAGAGACTTTTTTGTACATCCTGGACTGTTACATATGTCTACAATTTTTCGTCGCTCTAGCTGCTTCGTACAACTGGGAATGCTTCATTAATAAGATTTTTTTTCCTTTGCAAAAAGTGCATGCCACGACAACAGCGTGTGACGAAATAAAAAACTTTCAATCACTTTTCATTTTCAACATCTTAAGATGAATCACACCAAGTTTGAAGATGATCGGATAAACTCTGTAGGAGGAGTTTGTTAAAATATGACCCCTATGAAATGGCCAAAAAAAATGGCAACACATTCCAAAGTAAATCAAAATGGCGGACGTCCTGTTAGGTTTAGCATATGGTTCAAAAAGAGTTTTTTGTACCTCGAGGGCTGTTATATACCTCTACAAATTTTGGTAACTCTAGGTGAAACGTACAGCCGGGTATGCTTTGTTAAAGAGGAGTTTTTTAGCTCAAAATGTGATGCCCGGCCCCTGGGGGACTTCCTGTTGGGTTTAGCACAGGGCACCAATAGACTTTTTTGTACATCTTGGGCTGTTACATATGTCTACAAATTTTCGTAGCTCTAGCTGCTTCGTACAAATGGGAATGCTTCTTTAAGGATATTTTTTTTTCCTTTAAAAACAGTGCATGCCATGACAACAGTGTGCGACGAAATACAAAGCTTTCAATAACTTTTCATCTTCAACATCTTAAGATGAATCACACCAAGTTTGAAGATGATCGGATAAACACTGTAGGAGGAGTTCGTTAAAATAAGGCCCCAATGAAATGGCCAAAAAAATGGCAACACGTTCCAAAATAAATCAAAATGGTGGACTTCCTGTTAGGTTTAGCATATGGTTCAAAAAGAGTTTTTTGTAGGTCATAGCCTGTTACATATGTGTACCAATTTTCGTAGCTCTAGATTAAACGTACAACCGGCAATGCTTCGTGAAGTAAGAATTTTTAAACTCTAAATTTGATGCGCCGCCACCGTCATATAGTATATCAAAAACTTTTCATTTTTCACAATGATGTTGTCCCAGGTGTTGAGATGGTACATCCCAAGTTTGAAGTCAATCGGGTTAACCGTGTAGGAGAAGCGGGCAAAAGTATGACCCCTGTAAATGTGCAAAAATTGGCAAAAATTGGACATTTAAATACTCATACCTCACTTTCTGTCTATTTTAGGGTACACACTTCAAAGAGGTTTTTGTTCATTGGGATGTGCTACAGGTGCCACACAATTTTCATAGCCGTCGGACAATCGTAGCGGGACAGGGATCCGTTTAACCTATGTAGGGGGCGCTAAGGAGCCATTTTTCTGTTATCATGTATGGCGACTTTAAAATATCAAATTTTTCGCCAGGCCTGATGTGCGTGTAAAGTTTGGTGAGTTTTCGGTCACGTTTAGTGTCTCAAAAATGCGATTGTTTGCGGAGAAGAATAATAAGAATAAGAATAATAACTAGAGCTGCGAGCAGCTATAAAGGGCCCTCGCAACCCGGGCCACGTTGGGGTATTTGCACGTCGGGGTACTGGCATGTTGGGGTACTGTCAAATAGGAAACCATCTAAATTTTAAACGTTTTTTCCATGCTTTGTGTTTGTAAAGTTTCATGGAAAGGCCAAAAATGATGCACAATTAACAAAATAAAATCAAAATGGATTGGCACATGGCTATATAGAATACTTTTTGAATATATTAGGCATGCCTGCCAATATTCACACATCTAGCTGAATCATATAATCGGAAAGACTTCATAAAAATGTCTAGAGGGCGCTATTGAAGCATTTATTGCTAATTTAATAAGAAATCTCTAAAATATTCATGCTGATGACAAGCCTGATGTGTGTGTAAAGTTTCATGAGTTTTTGCACATGTTTAGACCAAAACAAAAAAGCAGCATTTTACTTGGCAAACAATGCATCGCCATGACAACGGCGTGCGACAAAATAAATAACTTTCGATAACTTTGCATCTTAAACATCTTAAGATGAAACATACCAAGTTTGAAGACAGTCGGATAAATTTTGTAGGAGGGGTTCGTTAAAATATGACCCCTGAAAAAGGCCACAAAAAATGGCAACAAATCCCATCATAAATCAAAATGGCGGACTTCCTGTTTGGTTTAGCACATGGTTCCAAGAGACTTTTTTGTACATCGTGGGCTCTTATGTATGCCTGCAAATTATCATCGCGCTAGGTGAAACGTACAACCGGGAATGCTTCGTTAAAGAGGAGTTTTCTAGCTCAAAATGTGATGCCCGGCCCCTGGGGGACTTCCTGTTGGGTTTAGCACATGGCACCAAGAGACTTTTTTGTACACTGTGGGCTGTTACATATGTCTACAATTTTTTGTAGCTCTAGCTACTTCGTACAACTGGGAATGCTTCATTAAGAGGGATTTTTTTCCTTTGCAAAAAGTGCATGCCACGACAACAGCGTGCGACGAAATAAAGAGCTTTCAATAACTTTTCATCCTCAACATCTTAAGATGAGTCACACCAAGTTTGAAGATGATCGGATAAACTCTGTAGGAGGAGTTCGTTAAAATATGACCCCTATGAAATGGCCCAAAAAATGGCAACACATTCCAAAGTAAATAAAAATGGCGGACATCCTGTTAGGTTTAGCATATGGTTCAAAAAGAGTTTTTTGTACCTCGAGGGCTGTTATATACCTCTACAAATTTTGGTAACTCTAGGTGAAACGTACAGCCGGGTATGCTTTGTTAAAGAGGAGTTTTTTAGCTTAAAATGTGATGCCCGGCCCCTGGGGGACTTCCTGTTGGGTTTAGCACAGGGCACCAAGAGACTTTTTTGTACATCTTGGGCTGTTACATATGTCTACAAATTTTCGTAGCTCAAGCTGCTTCGTACAACTGGCAATGCTTCTTTAAGGATATTTTTTTTCCTTTGCAAACAGTGCATGCCATGACAACAGCGTGCGACGAAATACAAAGCTTTCAATAACTTTTCATCTTCAACATCTTAAGATGAATCACACCAAGTTTGAAGATGATCGGATAAACACTGTAGGAGGAGTTCGTTAAAATAAGACCCCAATGAAATGGCCAAAAAAATGGCAACACGTTCCAAAATAAATCAAAATGGCGGACTTCCTGTGAGGTTTAGCATATGGTTCAAAAAGAGTTTTTTGTAGGTCATAGCCTGTTACATATGTGTACAAATTTTCGTAGCTCTAGATTAAACGTACAACCGGCAATGCTTCATGAAGTAAGAATTTTTAAACTCTAAATTTGATGCGTCGCCGACGTCATATAGTATATCAAAAACTTTAGATTTTTTACAATGATGTTGTCCCAGGTGTTGAGATGGTCCATCCCAAGTTTGAAGTTAATCGGGTTAACCGTGTAGGAGAAGCGGGCAAAAGTATGACCCCTGTAAATGTGCAAAACTGGGCCAAAATTGGACAGTCAGATGATCATACCTCACTTTCTGTCTATTTTAGGGTACACACATCAAAGAGGTTTTTGTTCATCTGGATGTGCTACGGGTGCCACACAATTTTCGTCGCCATAGGACAATCGTAGCGGGACAGGGATCCGTTTAACCTATGTAGGTGGCGCTATGGAGCCATTTTTCTGTTATCATGTATGGCGACTTTAAAATATCAAATTTTTCGCCAGGCCTGATGTGCGTGTAAAGTTTGGTGAGTTTTCGTTCACGTTTAGCGTCTCAAAAATGCGATTGTTTGCGGAGAAGAATAATAATAAGAATAACTAGAGCTGCGAGCAGCTATAAAGGGCCCTCGCAACCCGGGCCACGTTGGGGTATTTGCACGTCGGGGTACTGGCATGTTGGGGTACTGTCAAATAGGAAACCATCTAAATTTTAAACGTTTTTGCCATGCTTTGTGTTTGTAAAGTTTCATGGAAAGGCCAAAAATGATGCACAGTTAACAAAATAAAATCAAAATGGATTGGCACATGGCTATATAGAATACTTTTTGAATATATTAGGCATGCCTGCCAATATTCACACATCTAGCTGAATCATATAATCGGAAAGACTTCATAAAAATGTCTAGAGGGCGCTATTGAAGCATTTATTGCAAATTTAATAAGAAATCTCTAAAATATTCATGCTTATGACAAGCCTGATGTGTGTGTAAAGTTTCATGAGTTTTTGCACATGTTTAGACCCCCCCCAAAAAAAGCAGCATTTTACTTGGCAAACAATGCATCGCCATGAAACGGCGTGGGACAAAATAAATAACTTTCGATAACTTTGTATCTTAAACATCTTAAGATGAAGCACACCAAGTTTGAAGACAGTCGGATAAATTTTGTAGGAGGAGTTCGTTAAAATATGACCCCTAAAAAAGGCCACAAAAAATGGCTACAAATCCCAACGTAAATCAAAATGGCGGACTTCCTGTTTGTTTTGGAAGATGGTTCCAAGAGACTATTTTGTACATCGTGGGCTCTTATGTATGCCTCTAAATTATCATAGCGCTAGGTGAAACGTACAACCGGGAATGCTTCGTTAAAGAGGAGTTTTTTACCTCAAAATGTGATGACCGGCCCTTACGGGACTTCCTGTTGGGTTTAGCACATGGCACCAAGAGACTTTTTTGTACATTGTGGGCTGTTAAATTTGTCTCCAAATTTTCGTAGCTCTCGCTGCTTCGTACAACTGTGAATGCTTCATTAAGAGGGAATTTTTTCCTTTGCAAACTGTGCATGCCACGGCAACAGCGTGCGACGAAATAAAAAGCTTTCAATAACTTTTCATCTTCAACATTTTAAGATGAATCACACCAAGTTTGGAGATGATCGGATAAACTCTGTAGGAGGAGTTCGTTAAAATAAGACCCCTATGAAATGGCCCAAAAAATGGCAACACGTTCCAAAGTAAATCAAAATGGCGGACTTCCTGTTCGGTTTAGCATATGGTTCAAAAAGAGTTTTTTGTACCTTGAGGGCTGTTACATATGTCTTCAAATGTTGGTAACTCTAGGTGAAATGTACAGCCGGGAATGCTTCATTAAATAAGAATTTTGAAACACAAAATTTGATGCCTCGCCTCTGGCGGACTTCCTGTTAGGTTTAGCATATGGTTCAAAAAGAGTTTTTTGTAGATCATAGTCTGTTACATATGTGTACCAATTTTCGTGGCTCTCAATTAAACGTACCACGGCAATGCTTTGTTAAGTAAGAATTTTGAAACTGTAAATTTGATGCCCAGCCACCGTCATATAGTATGTCAAAAACTTTAGATTTTTTACCATGATGTTGTCCCAGGTCTTGAGATGGTACAGCCCAAGTTTGAAGTCAATCGGGTTAACCGTGTAGGAGAAGCGGGCAAAAGTATGACCCCTGTAAATGTGCAAAAATGGGCCAAAATTGGACATTCAAATACTCATACCTCACTTCCTGTCTATTTTAGGGTACACATATCAAAGAGGTTTTTGTTCATCTGGATGTGCTACAGGTGCCACACAATTTTCGTAGCCGTACGACAATCGTAGCGGGACAGGGATCCGTTAAACCTATGTAGGTGGCGCTACAGAGCCATTTTTCTGTTATCACGTATGGCGACTTTAAAATATCAAATTTTTCGCCAGGCCCGATCTCCGTGTAAAGTTTGGTGAGTTTTCGTTCATGTTTAGTGCCTCAAAAATGTGGTTGTTTGCGGAAAAGAATAATAACAAAGAAAAAGAAGAAGAAGAATAATAACTAGAGCTGCGAGCAGCTATAAAGGGCCCTCGCAACCCGGGCCACGTTGGGGTACTTGCACGTCGGGGTACTGGCACGTTGGGGTACTGTCAAATCGGACAAGGACCATCTAAAATGTTTTTGACAAGCTTTGTGAGTGCAAAAGGCCAAAGATGGTGTGCAATTCCCAAAATAAATTCTAAATGGCGGACTTCCTTTTAGGTTTAGCATACGGCTACAGAATACTTTTTGTAGGTCTTAAGCTAATAGGTATGCCTCCCAGTTTTCACAAATCTAGGTCAAGTCATCTTTAGTTGTGTATCGCTTGAATCATACAATTGGAAATGCTCCATAAAAATGCATAAAGGGCGCTATTGAGCACAACGTTGGGTTACTTGCACGTCAGGGTACTGGCACGTTGGGGTACTGTTACATGGAACAAGGACCATTTAAAATGTTATTTTTTTCCATGCCTTGTCTGTGCAAAGTTTAATGAAAGAGGCCAAAAATGATGTATAATTCCCAAAATAAAATCAAAATAGCGGACTTCCTCTTTGGTTTGGCAAATGGCTACATAATACTTTTTTGTAGGTATTAGGCTGATAGGGGTCTGTCCTAATTTTCACAAATCTAGCAGAATCATACAATCGGAAATACTTCATAAAAATGTCTAGAGGGCGCTATTTATTGCAAATTGCACAATAAATCTCTAAAAATTCATGTTCATGACAAGTCTGATGTGTTTGCAAAGTTTCATGAGTTTTCACACATGTATAGATAAAAAAACAAAGCAGCACTTTACTTGGCAAACAATGCATCGCTATAGCAGCAGCGTGCGACAAAATAAAAAACTTTCGATAACTTTGCATCTTAAACATCTTAAGATGAAACACACCAAGTTTGAAGACGGTCGGATGAACTTTGTACGAGGAGTTCGTTAAAATATGACCCCTGAAAAAGGCCACAAAAAATGGCAACAAATCCCATCGTAAATCAAAATGGCAGACTTCCTGTTTTGTTTAGCACATGGTTCCAAGAGACTTTTTTGTACATCGTGGGCTCTTATGTATGCCTGCAAATTATCATCGCGCTAGGTGAAACGTACAACCGGGAATGCTTCGTTAAAGAGGAGTTTTCTAGCTCAAAATGTGATGCCCGGCCCCTGGGGGACTTCCTGTTGGGTTTAGCACATGGCACCAAGAGACTTTTTTGTACATTGTGGGCTGTTACATATGTCTACAAATTTTTGTAGCTCTAGCTACTTCGTACAACTGGGAATGCTTCATTAAGAAGGATTTTTTTCCTTTGCAAAAAGTGCATGCCACGACAACAGCGTGCGACGAAATAAAGAGCTTTCAATAACTTTTCATCCTCAACATCTTAAGATGAGTCACACCAAGTTTGAAGATGATCGGATAAACTCTGTAGGAGGAGTTCGTTAAAATATGACCGCTATGAAATGGCCCAAAAAATGGCAACACATTCCAAAGTAAATCAAAATGGCGGACGTCCTGTTAGGTTTAGCACATGGTTCAAAAAGAGTTTTTTGTACCTCGAGGGCTGTTATATACCTCTACAAATTTTGGTAACTCTAGGTGAAACGTACAGCCGGGTATGCTTTGTTAAAGAGGAGTTTTTTAGCTCAAAATGTGATGCCCGGCCCCTGGGGGACTTCCTGTTGGGTTTAGCACAGGGCACCAAGAGACTTTTTTGTACATCTTGGGCTGTTACATATGTCTACAAATTTTCGTAGCTCTAGCTGCTTCGTACAAATGGGAATGCTTCTTTAAGGATATTTTTTTTCCTTTAAAAACAGTGCATGCCATGACAACAGCGTGCGACGAAATACAAAGCTTTCAATAACTTTTCATCTTCAACATCTTAAGATGAATCACACCAAGTTTGAAGATGATCGGATAAACACTGTAGGAGGAGTTCGTTAAAATAAGACCCCAATGAAATGGGCAAAAAAATGGCAACACGTTCCAAAATAAATCAAAATAGTGGACTTCCTGTTAGGTTTAGCATATGGTTCAAAAAGAGTTTTTTGTAGGTCATAGCCTGTTACATATGTGTACCAATTTTCGTAGCTCTAGATTAAACGTACAACCGGCAATGCTTCGTGAAGTAAGAATTTTTAAACTCTAAATTTGATGCGCCGCCGCCGTCATATAGTATATCAAAAACTTTTCATTTTTCACAATGATGTTGTCCCAGGTGTTGAGATGGTACATCCCAAGTTTGAAGTCAATCGGGTTAACCGTGTAGGAGAAGCGGGCAAAAGTATGACCCCTGTAAATGTGCAAAAATTGGCAAAAATTGGACATTTAAATACTCATACCTCACTTTCTGTCTATTTTAGGGTACACACTTCAAAGAGGTTTTTGTTCATTGGGATGTGCTACAGGTGCCACACAATTTTCATAGCCGTCGGACAATCGTAGCGGGACAGGGATCCGTTTAAATCGGGTTAACCGTGTAGGAGAAGCGGGCAAAAGTATGACCCCTGTAAATGTGCAAAAATTGGCAAAAATTGGACATTTAAATACTCATACCTCACTTTCTGTCTATTTTAGGGTACACACTTCAAAGAGGTTTTTGTTCATTGGGATGTGCTACAGGTGCCACACAATTTTCATAGCCGTCGGACAATCGTAGCGGGACAGGGATCCGTTTAACCTATGTAGGGGGCGCTAAGGAGCCATTTTTCTGTTATCATGTATGGCGACTTTAAAATACAAAATTTTTCGCCAGGCCTGATGTGCGTGTAAAGTTTGGTGAGTTTTCGGTCACGTTTAGTGTCTCAAAAATGCGATTGTTTGCGTAGAAGAATAATAAGAATAAGAATAATAATAATAAGAAGAATTCCTACAAAAACAATAGGGCCTCGCAGCGGCACCGCCGCCGCCGCTGCTCGGGCCCTAATAAGAATTCCTTCAGGAACAATAGGGACCTCGCAGCGGTCGCTGCTCGGGCCCTAATAATAAGAAGAATTCCTACAAAAACAATAGGGCCTCGCAGCGGCACCGCCGCCGCCGCTGCTCGGGCCCTAATAAGAATAATAATAAGAAGAATTCCTACAAAAACAATAGGGCCTCGCAGCGGCACCGCCGCCGCCGCTGCTCGGGCCCTAATAATAATAAGAATTCCTTCAGGAACAATAGGGACCTCGCAGCGGTCGCTGCTCGGGCCCTAAAAACAAATAAAAAATATTAAGACAAACAAATTTATTTGAAACTATAATTATGCTAGTTCCTTTTGGATGAAACAAAATGTATTAAATTAGTTATTTTAAAATTTAAAAAAAAGGTGCAAATGTATAAATTTCAGCATTTAATTAAGCTGTTTTTGTAATTGTGGAGTGTAATAATTGCAATTGTAATTGAATTTTGATGAATTGCACAGCCCTCACTCAGCCTATGCTTCTATAAAGGGGGGCACAGTATGAAAGTGGAAAACAAAAACAGCACACACAGCCACATAAGGAAAAACAAACCAACAGAAGTCAGCAAGCGGGGCGATACGGGCGGGAGAGGAGCAGAAGCAGATTTGCCATCACTTACCAGTGCTGTTGGTGTCCCGCGACTCCGCCCCGACTGATTCCCCTCGTTCATCTCCCCTGGCCTCCGTCTCCGTCCACCTTCCACTCCTCTCTCCACCAGCCCCGCCCACTTCCTGGCCCTCAGGACAGTTGTTTGCGTCGGGTCCCGACTCAAAGGTGCTCTCATCCTCCTCTTCGTCCTGCGAGGAGAACACCGTGCTCCCGGAGAGCCGGTTGCTGTCCACGGAGGAGAGTCGGGTGTGGCTGCAGTATCGACCCCTGCCCTCGTGGCCCGAGTTGCTGTAGCATGACGTGCTGTAACAAGACGTGCTGTAGCAGGACGTGCTGTAGCAGGAAGTGTCACAGAACTCGCACTCATTTTCACCCCGGGCCCGATGGCTGCTCCCTGTATTTTTTTTGCCGACTCCGTGACTGGAATCCCCCTCCTCGCTTTCCAGGTAAGAGAGCGAGATCCTTCTAACTTCCGTGTGCACTCCACTTCCTCCGTCACCTTCCAGGAGTTGGTTGAGTTCCGAAAGACGTTCGATGGAGAGGCTGCGTGGGAGGGAGCGACAGCAGCATGGACCGGGACACTCTGGGACCTGAAAAGACATTTGATGGAATGGACCACTGCAAATAATAAGCAGTACATAAATAGCATAAGGCATACAATTAAACTCATGGTAACACAGTCTGACGTTAGTCATTCCTCAGACTCCAACAAATCCTACCTGAGAGGGTGACTGGGTTATCTCATCGTCATCTTCCTGGCCCGCCTCCTCTCTGTCTTTGGCGTTTTTAAGTGTTGGGGATGTGGAGGTGTTGTCCTGAGTTGTGCTTGTGTTCTCTCCCTCTTCGATATCTTCCTCCTCCTGGCTCGCCGCTCGATGCTGCGCCGAGGGGAGGCTGTGGAGGAGATGGTGAATGCGGATGTAATGCGATCGGGGCGTCTCCGGCTCGCCGCAGGCCGAGGCGATCACGTTCTCCAGCTCCGACACCGGTAAGGAGCAAGGGCGGGTTTTACGCCGGAGGGGAACTTGGTAGTTTGAGAAGAGGCAGGGACAGGGACCGTTGCTGCTTTCGCCTCCCGGTGATACTCCGGGTGTTTCTGTGAGTAAATCCGGGCACGTGTCGTTTCCCTCTGCAGTCACTGCATCGCTGTTTGGACTTACTGCAACAGTAGTTTCAGTTGGCATATCTGATTGGGCTTTCTTGTCATCTTCTTCGATTGTTATCGCCTCCTCAGCTTGTGGTATATTCTCATCAGTCTGCGCTTCCTCTTCCTCCTGCTGCCCCTCTTCTGATTCACCCTCTACTAATGTTCTTACGATGCTGTCAGCCGATTCGCCGTCCACCTGAGGCTCAATCGCAGCTGGCTCCTCCCTCATCGTGCTCTCGTCCTCCATCGCACCTTCTTCTACTTCTGGAGACACTTCAGGCCCCGCAGTCTCACTCGGTTGGGTCTCGGTTGGGGGCATTGGGGTCTCAAGGTCACGAGGGGCATCCAAAGGGAGGTCGGGCATATCGTGGCCCACGCTCAACGTGTCATCATCGGGTGCATCAGCAGCATTGTTGGCATCTGCGTTGACTCCTCCTTCAGGGCAGGCTGATTCTATCACCAGCGAAACTTCTTCATCATCTGGGCAGAGAAAACATTTAGTTGTATAAGTTTACAGTTCTGTAACGGCTGTGAAAAAAAAAAGGCGACCAAGTCGGATAAGTCGACTTTAAAAATAAGTTGTCTCAGACTGCCTCAAAACAATGTTTGGGCCGTACATGTTTTATACACGGACTTAGTGGCTGAATGGCAGTTTACAACGGCGGAGTCCAGCCCAAGACACAGTTACGACCACCCCCTCATTTGAATAACATTTTATGACGTATTTCATGCTGACAAGCGTCTGCTGCATGAAATAAATGACTATGAGAGCAGATAATTTTTATTTCTATTTATACAAACATATATTTATTTTTGTATTTATCTCCACATTTATTTTTATTTTTTGAGTCTCGTTTTTTTATTTTTTTTATTCATTTTTACATTGTTGTTTTATTTCCATTTATATTTATTTTTTGTTTTTAATTTTTAAATGATATATTTCATATCTGTTTTTATTTTCACTTATTTATTTATTTATTTATTTATTTATTTGTTTTGGCATGTTTTAGTCTTCCATATTGTACATCCTAAAAAGCACTTGGGCTGTAATTATTATTCCAACACATAACCTGGCACTTGGTTTTAGGTGTTCATCGCTTAACCAGTAGAGGGCACTCATGCACTAAACGTTCCCAGAAGAAGACAGGAACAGGAAGTTATTGAGCTCGTTGCTTGGGGCAACAGAATTGCTAACACCGATAGCTCCACTTCTTTACACATGGATTATTGTTGAAGGCAAGCACTGTCTCTGTAAATGACACTATTACATGTGTAACGTAGAGATATAATGATGTATGTGTGACCTAAATGGTGGTTAGTGTTTGTTTCCTTAAGTGGTAATCACTAGCGCGCTAATGCTAATCCGCGACTGCTAACCATTTAGCATAGGCTAATTTACTTGGCGTTTAATAATGCATACTGTATGTCAAGTCAAGTCAAGATAGAAGATAGTGACAATACTACTGTAAACATTTCATAAAATAGGGATAACACTGAAGAAATTACACTTGGCTAGCCTAGAATGTAAAGTAGTCAATGTACAGTTTGTACAGAACTTGTGAAAATTTACTGTCCTGATAAAATAACTACACACAGAGGCATTTAAGTCTAACCACTGACAACAAAAGTGAGTACTGCCCTAGTATCTAACATTACCACAAAAAAAAAAAAACCCAAACATTTAAAGATTGAGTTCATGCTAGTTCTCAACTCTTGATTTGAAATATTGTTCAACACCACCTATCAGTTTATTTATGCTTTGTTTTTATTTACTCACACAGAATGTCCTGTTTGGTGTTGCCCGAAACGGGCAAACAAAGGACAACAGATGGCAATGACGAGAGATGAGAAAACACTTGGTAAGCGTTATTACACTCTTGGAAGTTTCATGCTGTGGTGACAGTCTCTCTCTTTTTGTCAATCCGCAGTATGCAGTTTCTCATCCCTCAATAGAACCAACAGTTGAAGATAAACACACAGACCATTGACAAACACCATTCAGGGTGAGTAAAAAGAAGTTCATGCTCAAGTCATCTATCTACAGTAAAAGACATCATCTAAATGTGCAAGGAAACACCAGTTCTAACTGTATGAGGGGAATATCATCAGGTTGACTGCCAACAATGCAACACAAAATATATAAAACGCAAATCTGGGATCACAAGAATAGATCTGTCAACAAAACATTTGGCAGCTATAAGCGACTGGCAGTAAGCTTTAGCTGAGCTGAAATGCAAAAATGTACTTAACACACCGACTGCTTGTTTGTACTTCAATCAGATCCCTGTGTAAGCAATCCACAATTATACTAAGAACAAGTATTTTTTTTCTTTATGTAAAAATCACATCTTCTTGCTCCAATTGTCAAAAATAATCATCCTTGCAAGGCTTTACCTCTCCATCTCATTTGGCACAGATTGACTGTTAATGTTAGCCCAGCAAGGCACCATCTGTAATTGGTGTAGTACCTGGATGAATTGAGGGGGTGAGCTCAAAGCGGAATTGTAAGTGCCCACACACATGATCTGTTGGCAGCCTGCGACCCAGAGAGTAACTAATAACCCGGTCCCTGTCGACAATAAAGAGTGGGATTAAAAGAACAACAGCAACAACAAAAAACAGCATCATAGAGCGGATTGTGTAAAATATTGAAGACTCTACTCAAGCAGTATGAGTTTTACCCAATGGCATGTTTTTCCAGCAGCCTCTGGACAGGAACCGACAGCTTCCCCAGGAAGCGCTTGATGATGGGCCGGCTCTTTGCAAACTTGTCTTTCACCTCGATCTCCAGTACATCAGTGGGTAGCGACAAAAAGTTAAATCTCTGGAGAAACATACAAAACAAAGAAAACCGCATTGTAGCAATTAAATCGCTCGGCATGATTGGATTTGCGGGTCACTTGATATGTTTGTGCTCATCATGTTGACCATAATATTAGTTTAGCGTCTGACGTGATTGGCACGAAATGAGTTTGTGCGTGTAGCTGGATGGATGCACAAGAGCACAAGGCCAAGAAGGGGGAATTAGATGACAGAAGACACAGACTGAAGTTTAAATATGTATTTGGTTGCATTTTAAATGACATCGCCTCGCTGAAAAAGTGAAGCAATCATGGGAGGAAGTGAAGACAGGTTGTGCTGGGAGAACCACGGTGATATAGGAGGAAGATAAAAAGAAGTGAATAATTTAAAAGTATGAACCAGTGAGAGAGCGGACGGCCGCGTGTGTGTTTGTGTGAGGAGGGTGAGCGACTAACTCGATCAACGAGGATGTGGAGATGCTTGGAGGAGGCTGGTGTGTGCTTGAAAGTGCTCATGGGAAGAGTGATGCGGATGCTTGGAATAAGCGAGGATGGGGCAGAAAGGAGAACGAGACCCGATGACAGTAATAATGGAGAGATTGACTCAAAACAAACAAAACAAAAAAACAATTCTAAATTTTAAAAGTAGCTCTTTCAAAAAATGATGAAACAACTTGAACTAAATGTGAGAAAATAACTTCACAACTTGGAAATGACTTAGCTTAGTGTGATGCATTATGAGAGGCCGTTAGACACATAATTCAGGATTGCCTCTTACATAAACACTTCTGAAACACTCTTATACACACAACTGAAATGCTCTCATATTCAGTGACATTTTGTTGTTATTGCTTATATACGATATTGAACCAATCCCATTCCACACTATAGGTTTTTGGGGGGTTTATATACAGTGACAAAATGCTCATTCACTCCGGAAAGACTTATACACACCACTGATATATTTTCCACTCATGCAATCCATAAATGCTCTCATACACACTACTGAAAGCTCTCATAGAATTGCAATTTCTCCCCTGTTCAAATTTTAGATTTCTAATGAAAATGAGACAAAAATGTACATAGAAGGAACGGACTGAAAGAACATCTTCTTCGTCTTTTCACGAGAGGACGTTGGCACAAATACCACTTCTTGCATCTGTGACACAGCCTGAATGCTTCCTTCCAGCAGCACTCAGAATGTTCTCCACTTACTCAATAACAGCACTTTCACCTCTGGCGTCTGCGAGGCATGAACACGATTTTAAGTGGCGCGTGTTTGGCAGGTACGACGAGAAGCACAGATGGAAATATCAGCGCGTGTGCGTGTACCTCCGCATTCCATTGAGGGTTGACCGTGTTGCAGACGACGCCGGAGCGTTTCTCCTGACCGTGGTGTGGCAACGAAGGGAAGATGCTATGCTTGCCAGGCTGAATGGACAGCTTGAGGTACGGGTCTGGATTAAAGAACATCCCCTTCTTCAAACCGACTGCTTGGAGATCTGCAGTGTAGGTCAGTGGAGTATAAGAGAGGAATAACGTTTGTGAAGATTATGAGGGGAAAAAAAACCTCACGCGAATAGTTTCACTGATAGACTTAAAAAAATATATATATATCTCACTCCATGTTAACGGGTCAAGAGCTGAATCACAGCAACTGAATTGATGCACTTCCAACTAGAACTACTAATTAAGAGACCCTGATTGGCCTGATGAGAACAAGTGCATTGATTCGTTCAACTCTTGAGAAACTCTAAGAGAAACGACACGACAGTGGGAGATGTCGCTGAGAGAGCTAGAGGTGAAAAGATTGTGTCTGTGAGTGCCATCGATTCAAGGGCACTGGATGCGAGTGTCAAGAGGGAGAGGTTGATTTCCTACCTGACAGTGAAAAGTTAATGAGTCTCCTGTTGCCCCGTCCTTGGTTGACTTCAGGACTGACCACTGGCTTTAACACCTGCCGGAGCAAGAAAACACACGTACAAATCAGATTGAACTTTAAAGGCACCTACAAAGAAACTTTACTGCAATTGCTTGAGGCACAATGCAGCACTGAGAAATAAATACATATAAGAAGGCAGGGGCGACAAATAACTGAAGTCATTACCGATAGTAAAGAAATGAGAATACTGCATGTTCCACATACAAATCCACTAGTAATTTACATCCTTCTCAAAAAGCACTACTTTTGTCTGAATGAAGCTCCTTAACTAACTACAACATAGTTCCTTGGCAACAAATGCCACAAGATGGGCCACAACAAGCACAAAAAAATATCAAAAGGATGAGTTTTTCAGCAAATGAAGGACAATTATCCAACTTTTAATTTTAAAACTAGTAATACATCAATTTGATTAATGTTTCTTAACCTGGGTTCGATCGGACACCAGGGGTTGGGTGAGTTAGTCTCAGGTGTTCGGCGGGGGGTCAAGACTCGCACCCGACTCATTTGATTAGTGATGATGCGCCCCGCTTGGCCATCATTGGCTGCAGGTGATCACGCTACATTGGCCTATCTGTGCTGCAGGGAATTTGGTGCGCTCAGTAGTCGACTTGTGGCTGTTGTGATGGTATGTCGGGTTATTTCTTTATTATTGTAATGCCGTCATACTACCTTGAGCAAAAACAGAATACGGTCGGACGAATATGTGCAATATGAATTCACATGTACTGTATGAACATATGGTATTCCACAGGGTTCCATTGTGGGGCCTCTGCTGTTTTCATTTTATATTTTGGGTTCCATCTTAAGGAAAAAAAAAAGGAAATTGAAATTAGATACAGTACTATCTAAGTAAGTATACTAATTGAAATTATATACCAAGGATATTCTTTAAATATGTATCAATAGGTCATAAACTAATTTTAAATATTACTGTATGTTCATGTCTGTGGTCTATTCTCATAATTTCCAAGCCGTGTTCTCAGTCTGGCTGACAGCGTTCTGTGATCAATACACTGCCTTCATTATTCTGACACTATGCAGTAAGGGAGAAAAGAAAGGGTGATGGGAGAGCACGTCTGTGTAATCGATGGAGAGAGCAGGAAGTGGAGTGGACTGTAAATATTGTTGATCTACCAAATGTTTTACGATACATTTTATCATTGTTTACTCTGAACATGACTTTAAAGTGAAAAAAAAAATACTTTTGAAAGGCATAGCATGCAGTTGTTTTTACTTAATGGGAAAAAAAGGCTGTCTACATAATTGAATAGCGTGATCAGTACATCTCAAATAAAACTTTGAATAGACTTTAGTGGTTTCCATTTTGGTTGTAGAATGTAGTTCATCTACTGGTACTCTCTACATATTTGAACTAATAAATTCTTTAGAAATCAGGACGAAAGTTAATATTTTATGTGAACCAATGTGACAGTGAGTCAGGCTATGTTAGCATTAAGCTAGCTCACGTTGTGAAAAGTTTATTCCCAGAAGCCAAAATGCTGTATGAGTTTTTGTAGGCTTATACAACTGTGTGGAACTTGGAAGCAAAGACGACAACAAACAGAGACAGCAGTGAAAACAGAAGGATTAGTAAAAGACAGATGTTCAGAGCAATTTAGTCTAATGAGATGCTAATCTGCGTTGGCTACTACAGACTGAAAGAAAAGCGCCAGCACAGATGTCCTTTTTTTTTTTTTTGTATTATTATTTTTAACCGACAGATAGATGATTGATACATACAATCAACTGTCATGTAGGTGTTTAAAAATGTAAAGGTGACAGAATGTTGTAAATGATGTAAAAGCAGAAAAGATTTCAAACATAAAAGATTACTACATCCAACTATGTTGAGCCTGACAGGGTTGTGTATCTGCTCTAAATGCACCATAGCTTGGACATCAATGTCCTGGTTCTGCTATTTTTCAATTTCTTTAATGCATCCTGATGCTTTTAGGACAAAGAGGTTGACTGAGTTTAAAGGAATACACGTCGGCTCGCTGAATTGCTGTTATTTAATGTGGATCTCTTTGCGGCCAGATCATGTCTCGTGGTGTTTCTAATATGCTGCTAGGCAAAGAACCATTAACACATTCACTGCCAGCCCAGCAAAAATGCCTTATTTGACGTCTTTTTCCGTCAATGGCAGTCAATGAGTTAAGATGAGATGTAACCAAAATTGACGGATTTTTAAGCAAAATTTGCCTTAAAAAAGAAAAAAGGAAAAAAAGGATGCTGCAATATAATCACAAAATATATTGGCACATTGTGTTTAACACATTCACTGCCAGCCCAGCAAAAATGCATTATTTGACGTCTTTTTCCGTCAATGGCAGTCAATGAGTTAAGTTGACATTCAAGAACAAAAGCCATTAGTAGGAAATCAATCAGCTTACCAGAAAGTAATTACCATCACACAAGACTATTGTGTAAGAAATGTCTGGTTACGATGTTCTATGTCATCCCTGCTGACCCTGCACCAAAATTTTGTCTAAACAAAGGAAGACTACATTGTATTATTCAACATAGATTTTTCTTCCCCCAAATGTCATTATCAAATACCAGAAAAATCTTCAACCAATAATCAGGTAATTTGTTTGTCAAAGTGCATACAGTGCAGATTATAGAAATTGCTTGCTTCTCTATTGAACCAACACAAAAACACCTACAGCATTTTCTTTTGGACACTTTTTTGTTTACGATTAGCTGAGGAGAAAGCAGCAGAACGGACTCAGCTAATGCAAGCAGTGCCAGAAGGAAGTAGGTCTGAAAAACTTTACCGTTGCTCCAAGGCTCCCCATAAAGTTAAGAAGTGTAATTTACTTTTAAGCCATTCGGCTAAATACATATCGACAAGGACAAGGACTGATGCCAAGCTAATAAACATGCTGTGCATGCTAAACAATATACATAAATACAAAAATAAAGGTTCTTCGCAGCCCGGGCGGCAGGCCCCTTATTTATTTTTCATTTATTATTTTTTTTTTTTTGGAAAAGTACACTATTGTAACGTGTAAATAATATCAATTAATCTTTTTTTTTTTTTTTTTTTTTTTTTTTTTTTTAGGATTATGACAATTTTGTAATCGTGGAATATAATAATAGAAATTGTAATTGAATTTCGCTTAATTGCACAGCCCTAGAAGTGACACCAGGCACCATCGACTGAAAAAAACTGAAGCAGCAAAGTCAAATGTGAAATCACACTTCAGTTTTTTTAAATCACACAGTTGAGCAAAGAAGGAGATACGTCAAGCAAGAGTAAATGTTAAGCTTTACCCAAGCTATCCAGCAGAGCCTCATCCTTTTTGTGCTGCTCCTTCCATGCTGACTGGGAGGTAGCACTCCCAGCTGAAGACACATGCAGTCCATCACATGCGTACATTGATGCAATTCTCCGTCTGCAGCAGTTGGACCATTGGGACCGGTTGGAGTGAACCAGTCCTACACATCCGTCTCCTCCCTTGTGTGGATTGACTGGATGCGATTCACCTCATTCCAGTCTACCTAGACTGGTCTGTCCTCTGTTATCTTGACTCCACCCTCCGCTTTTCCTATCAGTGGTTATTTTTATTCCTTTGTGCTGAAGAAGCGAGCACAGATCAAGTTCTCATTCCATCAGCATTTCCAAAGTGCTCGCAGCAGCAGATTGAAAAGGCACACATGGAAATACAATCCCTTCTCGAGTCTGACCGATAAACACTTCGGAATGACAAGACCGACTTTCGTTACATATTTGCAACATATTTTAAAATGTTCCTCTAACCTTTCAGATGCTATTCTCAATTTTTGGTACAGAATGTGATAACTCCAAGAAAATGTCAGACGTGGTTCATGAATCAAAAGCCATCATGATGCGCTTTGTCATGGAGATGTCCCACATGAGACCGCTCTGACAGAACGACCTCAAAATTGAAGTGAGTAGGTCTGATCGTCGCCAGCTAAGATATGGAGTATGCCTGATGCAGATGGATGTGCTGAGGCACCAAAGTTAGATTCAACCAGAAGATAAAAAGGGATCTGAGATCAGTGTATAAAATTGACGCAACCTTTGGAGAACAACTTTGTAGATCACCCCCAAAAAAAATCATGCATTTTCGTCCACAGAGGTTCAACAATACTATTTTAAATCCACGTTTCTAAGACAAATCAAAACAATATTACAAGTGACGAGAGTAGACTTCCGTGTGAACCATTCATTTCCTATTTAACAGCCATTTCGAACGTCAGCACAGACTCAAAGAGCTCACGAAGGTTAAACACACAAGCACGCTTCCTCGGGACTCAGCAGCACACGCAGAGCAACCAACACGATTAGCTGTCCAAGCGACAAGGACGCGATCTTTTACCGGCAAATACTGCCAGCTGTGATCAAGAGGATATCCGGCAAAAGCTGAAGACAGAACTGTCACAGAGTAAACCCAGCAGATGATAAACAATGCAAATGCAGCATAAATCAGGAAATGGAGGCCTTTACATCTGAAGAAAGCAGCGTAATAGTCAAGCTATACTCACGGGAACCGGTCCCTTTTTGATGGTTAGACTGGGTGTGGTTGCCCTCAGAGCTCCAGTGACGCCATGGTAGTACTTGAAGCAGACCAGTGTCTCAGCTGTGGGTAGAACATGGAAGATATGAAAAAAAAAAAAGAAGATGTGATCAAGTAACAGAACAAAAAAAATTGTCTACTGCAGGGGTGTCCAAACTTTTTCATTTGAGGGCCACATACAGAAAATCAGAAGGATGCAAGGGCCACATAATGTTATGAAGAGAGATTGTGTTTAGTCCTAAAAATTGTACAAATAATTTATTTGTGCTTTTGCATATTTAGAAAAATGCTACTGTATATAAACAAATTTATTTGTAATATGGCAGTAGGGTTATAGTTTTGGAATTTTTCATTTTAGTTAATTTTTATTAGTTTTCAGGGTGGTTCTGTTAGTTTTTATTAGTTTAGTTCTTTAGTTTTAGTTTAGTGTTTAATGTTGTGAAAATACATACAGTACATACATGTTTTACTTTCAGATCACATTTAAAACATCAAATATCCTTGGCTAGTTAAAAAAAAAAAAAAAAAAGTTTTGTTTTTCTTAACGTACAAAAAATTGCTGGGAAAGTAACTCACAGTCACTGAAGTGAGAACTGCAGTCGATTTTCCAAACTATTTGTCCTTTGTGAGATCCATTGATGCCTCGGTTCTTATAATCCAGAAAGTTCTCAGATAAAGGCTCATCTGGAAACAACGAAAGAACTGTTACGACTTGAATCGACATTTGATTTGAACTCGCATCTTAATGTGCTATTTTTGTATCTCTCTTGTCATCCATTCACTGTACCAATCCCAGGTGATTTGGGAAAAAAAAAAAATGAGGGGATTGAACCCACACCAACTGTACATATATAATCTTTTTGAACCACTATAATAACAATGATCATGTCTTGTTCCATTATTATTTTTGGGTTCAGTTTTAGGGTGCTGGAAATCTTCAATCCTTGGTCATCTTCATGCTATGAGGTGCCAGATTGAACTCTTGTTGAACTATATGAGAACGTGTGAAGAACCAGTGAGACTTGCACTTTCCTACTTGAGCACAGCCTATAGCTGTTCTTACATAATTTGTTATGAAACAAGAAAAACGCCAGTGAATAATCGTAACATTCTCGCACTCACTCACTCACCGACGAGATACATTCCAATCCAGTCGCCAGCGTCCACTTCCTCCTTGATGTCCCATGCGATGACCAGGTCTGCGGACTGGCCTATAGTGTAGTGAGAAGAGCTTACGGTGAGGGTGGAGCGAGTGTCTGGGGAGACCAGATCCGTGTCACTGGTTGACCGTGACAACCCCAACATGAAGGCTTCCTGGTTCAGAGCGCCGACAGCGTAGGTGTCCGGCCCGTAGCTGTGACGATCCTTACAGCGCTGGCGGCTCGGGTTGCTGCGGGTGGGTGAGGCCATAGCCGCCAGGCCAAAAAGGCGATTTTGGTACAGGTTCTGGAATCCAATGCACAGCATTGCAACTTGTCAGTTATACAGATAGGATTAAAAAAAAAAAAAAAAATCTGGGCTTTTATTTTACAATTTTGAAAATCATGTTGGTAGGGATAAACTGAATAGTTTACAGTTGGAACGATTTCAATCGGTCAACAAATTTTTTAGAAATTAGCAAACAAAATCTTAAGAAAGAGGTTTAATTTTCAAATTTTAAAAAATACAGTAAAAACCTCGGTTTTCGAACGCTTCTGTTCTCAACCAAATCGGTTTTCAACCAAATTAACCAAACCAAATTAAGCAAACCAAAAACAGATTGCAGTAGGGGTAACCTAAAGAATTTAAAGTTGAAATCGTGTAAATTGGTCAATCAAATGATTCGTGATGATGTGTGCTGCAGTGAATTTATGACCGTTGAGATGGTACGTTATGCGATTTCTTTATTATTGTAATCCCTTAATCATACCGAAGCAAAAAAAAAAAAAAAGAAAGAATGCGCTTGGACAAATATCTGCAATATGAATTCACGTGTAACACAATGTATGGTGTTCCACAGGGTTCAATTCTGGGGCCTCTGCTGTTTTCATTGTGTCTGCTGCCCTTGGATTGTATCTTAAGAAAACAGCCGTGGTTGTTTTAAAGTGCTCTATAAATATTGTTATTTATTTATTTATTTTTAATAAAGAAGGGTTTGGTGAGTCCGCGTAGGAAACTGGTGGGGTTCCGTACCTCTAAATAAAGTTAAGACCCAATGGGCTATCGATGAATCCATTTTGTGAAATTAGCCATGTAGCAGTTGCATGACTTCAATGTGGACACTGTGACTGCAGTTTACTACCAAGACAGACAATTTCCCATCCTAGAATCTTGGATCATGGAATGCTCCAGTTAGAAAGGAGCTCGGAGGCATACGTGGCTCAGCCAGCCTCGACGGACGGGTCAGTTCAAACGCTGAAGCACTTTGGAGCATGCAGTTGGTCGAGGAGAGGCAGTTTGTCAGCACGCAAAGCAAAAATCATGCGTTTGCTATTGTCATAGCACAACAGGAAAGGGAAGAATGAATGTGGATCCACGTTTTCAAACTGATTTTGATATTGTCATCGAAACAAGGCGGAATAAGTAGCAAAACAGAATTTTGCAGTTACTTAATCATGACTGGATGGCGACATGCAAACGAAAGGAGAAGGTGGTGGTGGGAGCGGGGTACCAGGCGGGGGGGCACACTGACCTTGATACTACAGAGCTGCATCAGCATAATGACCAGTCAACCCAAAGCAGACCAAAACCTGAGGGAAGTGCGAGGAGGAGAGGGGTGCTCGGTTACAAACCACACAAAACACAAAAGCAGAATGAAGCAGGTGTCGATCACACACTTTTATGCGCGCTTATGAGAGAGGGCAAACCATGGGGTAACAATTCATCATTTTCAGATGAAAAACAGCAAAACAGAAATAAAGAAAACATCACACGCTTCCAAATTGGAAGAGTAAGGCTGATTTCTTTACTTTTGCTGTACTCTTAACACGGAACACATTTGGGGTTGACATCAAAATATGAAAATGAGAGACATCAACATCTCAGCATTTATTTCCAGGTCATTACATTTATTCATATTTGTTTGTAACTTTAAAGGCAGCACCAAATCATTGGTATACTAATGTTTACTAAATGGGTAGATCTTGAGAAAAAAACAACAGTTAATAGCCCTAATCCTAAATCAAAAATATTTTGAGAGCAGTATAAAAAAAAGACAAATAATGGTTAAGATAATCTCCAAGAAAATCTAAAAGACGGTACCACAATATTAACTTTTTATTGCTATAATGGGCTAAATAAGTGAAGTATTGCTTTAAGTCTTAATGTTCCATTAATGTAACATTCTTCCATGCTTAAAAATCGATTCGGCCGCCCATTGAATCGATTCGAGAATTGTGCGCTGTGATATCGCGATATATAGCCGAATCAATTATTATTATTTTTTTAACACTCCTACTTGGCACCCTTCTTGTGTTGTGATCAGTTTGGGCGTGAAAAATTGGTTCTGATATGTTTACAAAAAAAAAAAAGTGGGCGACCCAAACAAGTCACAACAAATCATTCAGTTTCCAGACCACATCATGACAACCAGTCGAATGCGTTCCAAGCTCTGACAAGCGATCATAAAAATCCACATCATGTCATATAATATTGCTATTGTGAATGAACACATGACCTAAAATTATTTTCAATGACAGATTAATATCTGTATGTAAAAAAACAAAAACAAAACATTTGGCATAATTTATCTTTCTCTTAAGTCACAAGTGTCCATCAAAGCAAAGCCGCAGATGGCGCCGCCCACTTTGTTTGGAGGAAGATGGACTTGACCGTCAAGAGCCACTTGCCATTATTCAGATTTACGACTCCTACTGCCTGCAACCTTGGATAATAATGACTGTCATGTTTTGAGCCGAGGATGGACAACACAGCTCTAATTGCTTTGAACTAAGTCAGACGGATTCACACTTAAGTCAAAATGTGGTGGCAATGTAAGCAAGCCTATTCATAAGATGTCTTTGATTTGAAAATCGTCTTTCAAGGAGCTGTTTCATTATACAAGCCCGTCTCCCTTAACTCCGTCCAATCAATTAGCAAATTGCAGCATGCACAACACACGCAAATGCTAAATAAGGACTTCCTGATCCAGTCAGGTTCAAATCCCCGCAGTCCTCATTAGTCTTTTTTTTAGTATCCCATTATAAAGGGTGACACAGCTAGTTACACTAACACACATGTAGCATTCTCCAGGGAACGATTCAGTTGTCCTTCCTTGTTCTCAAGTCCCCAAGATAAACGCGTATAATTGCCTTCAAGATGACATCGTTATTCATTGAGCACACATGCAGAGCAGGCAGTATAGGAGACAGGAAAACATGCAGGAAATGAAATTATCTCCTACTGTAGCTTCAATGGTCGCTTTTCTTCGACTCTTTGTTTACAATAAAGATGAGTAACATTGCTGTCCACGTGGACCGTGAAAGCCGATATGAAGCATAAACTGCTTCAAACACAACAATTAGAAAATTGGGTTTGTATTTGCAGTTAAGAATTTCACATTTATATTCAGCTATGAATTTTATTTAAAATGTTAAAATTATTATTATTATTATTTTTTTTTTTTTTACAATATAGTGATCTTTTGTATCGCCAACAATATCGTGATAATTATCGTATAGTGAACTTCATATCGTGATAATATCGTATCGTTATGTTTGGATATTGTTACCTCCATATCTGTCCCATTGTATAAGTTACCGAAATTGGGACCATGTCTGAAAGTCCCGACTAACGGAGGAAAGTTATCCATACTTGACTGCCACTGTGTGCCATTTGTTGTGTTCCTCGGCGCACAGCGGAAAAATGCTCTTTTCTTGGTTGAAAGCTGACTTTTGTCAAGACATAAAAGCTCGTAGCCTGCAGTCAGAAACGAAACCTCAAGACATAGCTGGATACATTTATGAAATAACTGTGGTTGCATATAAAGTGCAATCTGCCGCAGCATTTTTTCTTTCTGCTCCTTTGGTCTTATTGTTAGAGTGCTCTTGTCTTTTCACTTCTTGCAAGGAGCCTCAGAGGAGAAGTGTTCATAGCAAGCAGATTCACCAAATTTCAACACAATTGAGATATGAATACAATAATTTAACATTTTTGAGTTATTGGTGACATGCTAGTAATATATTATCAAAAACAGCAGTTGCTGTGAAATTGACAGCGAGGTGAAAGTGTTAATTTGGCGAGGCAGATGATCAGTTTGCGTGACACCTACGATGACATTTTTCACACAAAGGAATAATGAATGTTTTCAGGTCACGTGTTGCTCCAGCTTTTAAGAGGATTTTGAAAACGGGGAATCCTCAAACAAAAGAAGGGGAAATCCCAGTTTTAATAGTAGTATTATCAAAAATTACAGTCTCCATGTAAACAAATTAAAGTCCTTGAAAATAAATTGTTACTTTTCCATCATTGTCCAATATTGAATAAAAATGCCCAATAATACGGTGTTTTATTAGTCTATATTTTTTAATAACATAAATATTCCCAATTTAAGTTGTAACTTCAACATTTTAAAGATGACTTTTTAATATCTGTCCAGGGACTACAGATGCAAAATAACCTTTTGGTTAACTATGCCCCATTTACAGCAAGGCTTATTAATATGCATTGTGCCTTTGTGCCTGTTCAACAGCCAATAAATAAAATATGATAAAAGTAAAAATAGGACAGAGTGGGACTGAGCTAAAATCCTTGGAACAATGTTCATTTCAAACGTGGATTTTTATTTTTTTTTTGGCTACAGTTACTAGTTCACTCCACAAATACAATATATGTGGGTCATATCAGAATTGGAGGACATTTTCAAGTATGAGATTTTTGTTATGATTTGATACTTGACACCATAAATAACAATCAAGCTAATTGCGTTAACCATGGCTACACTGAAGTCCTCTTCTGATTTTCATATTTAAAAATATATTAAGCTATGATTGAGTGTGTCATTGAAACCAATGAAGCCACTAATAGACAAGTTTTTCTTTTGTTAATTAAACAGCTATATATTTTTTCTTGACCAGTTAGCATAGCAGCTAACACAGCTACGTAATCTTGAGCAAAAACTTTTTCCATCCCTATTATCGTCATTAAGAGTACAATTAAAAAAAAATGGCACCTTGCAAAAATGAATAAAAACAAAACAAACTTAACCAAATAGTGATTAATATTATATTTAGTAATAATTTAATTTCAAGGGTCGAATTGAATGAGCTGTAAGGATGTATACCGGGAGTTGAAGAGACATTTAAGGCAAATAATAATAATAATAATAGCAGGATTTATTCAGCAGGGTACCAAAATGTATATGACAATACATCTCATAAAATGTGACTATGCCTATTTTATTTAAAATAATAATAATAATATTACAAAAAACCCGCATGTAATAATGCTTGGTTTCTGCGGTATTAGTGTCATAGCACAACCGTGATTAGCCCTTCCTCAAAACAAAAAAAAAAATATTAATGCAATTCTTCTCATAATCAATCCGTTATCGTTACTCGTGCAGTGTTTTGAATGTTATTCGGCATGTCGTTGTTTCTCCGAATAGAAGACGATGTAACATGCAAGCTAAGGGGCGCAGTTGTGGGCCGAGCCTGCATCATCTTAACGTTACACAGCAAACAATGGTTACGATCGACCTACCTGGGATAAAATAACCTGAGAGTGGATCATTATCCAGATGCGGAACTGGTACACGCCGACTACTTTCCCTCGACCTCCATTTGGAAGAGAACAAGGGGTAACGCAGAAAGGGAAGAAAGATGAAGGGCTGATGACAAACACGAGAGGCTGGAGTCACATCCTTTCCTCTTTTCTCTGGACCAAAGTCAAGTTTGACAAAATGATTCATCCGTTTCCGGTTATAGCAGCAGCACTCATCGTCACACTTGGAGAAATCTACTCAATATTTTAATAGAAAACTTGTTTGGGTAAATATACGTCGTGTGGTAACATGTCGTCATAACGTGTATAACGAGGGGAATAAAAATGTTCGCGAGCGACTGGACCTGCGCTGACGAAGTATGATATTATTTTGAAAGTTCCGTTTTTGGCAAGACTGTAGATAAATGTGCGTCACTTGATACAATTGGGGACGAGTGCCTCACAGCCAATCAGGAAACGCCTCGCCCCCAACGCTTCCTCGCGTCATCATCGCCTCACTCGGCCTCAAAATACACAAAGCTGCTGCTGCTACTACTACTACTACTACTACTACTACTAGACTTAATATAAATAATAATAATAATAATAATAATAATAATAATAATGAAAATATATTATTGTTTTATTCAACACTATTTATTCTAGGTCTTTTGATCTGCATTGCTATACTATTACACACTTTATATTACTAATAACTATACTTTGTACATACAGTATGTCCTAAATTAATCTTAAAAAACACACACACACCACCAGTTTGTGTTAAGTTTTAAAAAAAAGTAAAATAACACAATTGTACAACATAATACAGTGAAACCCTGTATATTACTAATAACTATACTTTGTACATACAGTATGTCCTAAATTAATCTTAAAAAACACACACACACCACCAGTTTGTGTTAAGTTTTAAAAAAAAGTAAAATAACACAATTGTACAACATAATACAGTGAAACCCTGTATATTCTAGTGCTGTCAAAGTTAAACCGTTAAGTTAATGGTAAAAAATATTTGTTCAACTACTGGGGTATTTTTTTCCATTTTAAATTATGCAACTTATTAACTGTTTAGAAAAACAGGACGATGAGCATGTGCAGTGGATAAATCATTCTGAAGACGTCCTCATAACGTTAAATGCAAAAAAGAAAAAGAAAAAAAAACATAACAGATGCTCTTTAAATTTGGCAGGCAAAAAAGTTGATACAAAAAAAAAAAGCATTTTTAATTTTGCAATTAACCGTGATTAAGCAAAATTCTAAGGTGATTAATCTGATTTAAAAATGTAATCGTTTGACAGCTGTAGTATATTCACAATGCAAAATTAATGAAATATTCACTGCACATAATCTTTTGGCTGTAACCCATCATTTGTTTTTTTCATTTCCTGAACTAACAAAAAAAATGTTTTTGTGCCTAGGCTAAAAACAGAATCCAGTTTTGACACCACCTGGTTGGATCCTCATGTCAAGTATGTCGAAGTGAGCTGAGAAGTTCCATTTAGACGTGAGTAGCGCTCTTCTATATCTTGTGGTACCAACAATTACAATTAGAAACCTTTTTTATTTTTTTATTTTAATTTTATTTATCTTGAACAAAGCAATTACAATGTAAGTAAATAAAAAGTTATATAAAGTGTTTGAGAAGGGGCAGAAGGAAACTAAAGCTTATCTTGTCCTTAACCCTTCGTTACAATCAAAATCAAAACCTCTAACAAGCTGTTTCACTCAGTAACCTATAAATGTAAAAAGTAATGTCGATGTTTACTGTAAATACACATGCATTGAAAAAAAAAGAAAAAAGTATAGCATCCTATCTGACTGATAGTATGTGAGCATGTTTGACTTGGATTTCTTTTCGCGCTGCTATCAACGTTGACACATTTATTGATGCAAAGGATGTGCACCGCCTCTGATCACTCTCAGATTAGACACAGCAGGAAACCGGGTTACAACTGCAAGATACCGTATTTCCTTTGCTATCAAAGGGAGACACTAGATATGAATAAAGCACTTTCGTGTCACTACTGGAGCAGCATATTCATTTCAGAGGCAGTTCATTTGTTCCCGTGCGGATCCCGAGAGTCTCCTCTTATTAGAACATGAACAGATAGATGTGAGTTGCACTTTTTAGCAACTGACAAGTCTGGTTATTCGTTAGTTGCGGAGGCGAATCGAGTGGGGGCACCTGCTGGACAGACGTTTGCTCGAGCGACTTTTGTTCCTCCGTTAATTCCTTTATCGCCCGACAAGCAAACTGCTGTACATTGTTCTCAGCGTGACAGCTGCACAATCTTTTAATTTTTGATATCGCAGTGTCTTGTTTTTCCGTTATTATATTGTCAAGGGAATTGCAATGCAATAACTTCACTTTTTTTTTTTGTGTGGGCGGAACTTTGATTGAAGGGGAGAAGGGAAATTGCTTCCGTGAATGTAAACGAGTACCCGACATTTACATCTTCCAAGGTTGGCTGCGCATGTGGTCCCCTGATAACCACCTGCCTCGCTGTCATCCCACCCCCTCAAATGATCTCCTATTCCCTTTCAGTACTCATTTCCACTCGCTCGGCTCTGCCATCCCTCACGTCACCCGTTTCCTCCAGACATCTCCTCGTCCTTATGACTACTGGACTAATTTTCATGGCTCTCTTAAACTAGAATTGACGCACAATGAGCAACAGGCTACTTATTATTCTTTATGACCTGGTCTTTGAAAGAAGGAAGGACTTTGGTTTGTGTTTTGGTAGACAGTGTTGTGTACTGAGAGGTTTGGATCCCAAATGCAGACACAAATAAGATCTATTTATTCACATCGAGAGGCGGAAGCTCAGAGACGCTGTACACGGTACAGGTGGACAATAATCCGGCAAACCACGCACAATTCTCAGACTGCACCTACAGACAGTAAAGGACTGAAGAACAACATCACATAGGTCACGACATCACCTAAAGGATTAAAGGTTGACATCACGAACATCACGTTTTGTAAACAGACACTTGTTACATCAGTCGCTGACACTTGACCTCACGGTCATGAACCCAAACTAACAGGACATGAACTCCAACGTTAATTCAGCTGAAACTTGATGATACGACAAAAAAATCTCAAAACACAAACATCTCATGAGACGAAACGTCACCTTTTCATGACCCCATCATGACAGACAGAAGATCGTGAGACTCTGAACCAAATTGATCTACAGAAAGTTTCCTCTCAAATACTGATACAAGTGTGTCTGCAGGGTTTGGGAACTAGTCTACTTTACTAAAGCAGTAACCTCATTTAGGACTCTCACATACATTTTGAATTTGCAGTCCCACTTAAGGGAGTCTCTCACTGTATTCAACTAGGCAGTCGGTGTTATTTCCAGCCATGTGTTTTCTCAGAATCATCTAAATCTTTTAAAATCATGAATTGTAGATGGCGAAATCCCTTCAGAGTTAGACTATTATCTAATTCTATTTTTTTTCCCCACAAAGTCTGTGTAAAACAGTGATCCAAAATACACTCCATATATACAGTTATGTACAATCTGCACCCTTTTCTTCATTATCTTTGCAAATTGCCTAAATGCTGCCATCATATATGCCCTGCAGGTGGCAGCAAGGTCCAGCGTATTCATTTGATCACTTGCTACAAACACACATCATAATAAAAATTATATATATAGCTGTGATCAATAACAATAGTTAAACGTTTCCCCTTGGAAACCAGTTAAATAGCTTTTGAGTTATGCTGTACAGTGCATAAGGTCATTGATCGGCTTTCTTGCAATAAAAAAAGAAAAGAAAAAAAAGCTTTCATTACAAAGATAATAAGCTCTACTAGGAAGTGATTTACAAGACCTACTAACCACATTCAAATGATGTTATTTGAAGACTCAAAATTGTCCCTCGGTGTGAATGGTTGTCTGTCTAAATGTGACCTACACTTTACCAGTTCAGGAAAGTCTCTCATTTTTTTTGTGGGTCAAAAAAAATACCTTAGCCGTGACCTAGACTTCGGAGAGGGTCCAAAGGTCCACATTCACCTGCTGTCAGTGAGATGTATGAATCGAAGATAGCTGTTATAGGACAACTTATTATTTTATACTACCTGGCCAAGGGTCAGAGCATGTGAACACTGAACAAAATGGGTCCCGGGATGGAGCCCTGGGGGACCCCCTGCTCTTTTATCTGACCAAACGTTTTTGATTGGAACAAAGTATTTCCTTTTCCCTGTGTAATGAGATCAAATGATGTCAAACGCAGTAAACAGCTTCAACGTGTCCAGGCAGTTGTCACTGTGATGAGGCGTGAAACCTGACTGGAAGTCTTCCAAGCAGTTATTCAATAGCAGGAAAAAAAAATATATGAGCTGTCAATAACTTTCTCAAGGACTTCACCTAAAAATGTCAGGTTTCAAATGGGTTTTTCTGTAAAAGTGGAATCAAGATTTGTCTTCTTTAGGGGACAGCAGTTTCAAAAGCCCTGGAAAAGGATTTAAATTGCATAAAAAAATGTTAACTAAATGAGTAACAAACTGCAAATGTTGTCAGGTCTAAAAGGATGCAGTGTTAACTGTGTCAGGTGATTTATTGAATGTTATTTTGTCGTTAAATAATATTGCTAAGTCATTGCACTTTGATGCAAACAAGTTCTAAAAGAAATGGAGCAGGAGTTTGTTAACCTGTAGGGGGCAATGTGGTCACTCCGTCCTCACGCCTGTCATCGCACTCTGCCCCCCCCCACCCCACCCTCCCTAGTGTTGAAGTATTGAGAAGCCTTGCTGTGTGCTCTCTGTAGCATCATGTAGTTCTATCTATCTGCCTCTGTCATACCAGTGCGGAATCGTGTATTTACATAAGGGGATGTGTGTGCGTGCTTCTGTATTGCTTCGACTTGTCTTTGCTGGCCAACAGCAGCAGGGCACACAATCTGCTGCATTGTACAACGCATATTGTAACTCCAAACGCCCTCTTGCTCTCCTCATCCATCTGCTGCTCATTCCTCTATATTCATCTTGCACTTTTTCAATATATTTTGGTGGGGGATATGATCAAACAAGGCTTTCTACATCTGAAACAATTTGGTGTTATGTATTTTCGCCTTGTGGGCTCTGTGCTGAATACTTTTTGTACAAATGCGATCAAACTTCCCAAAGAAGTTTTGTTTGATTTTGTACTTTCTAACCAGCATTTCAACATATCAGTAATATACTGTCAAAATATTTTTTAATGGCTTGTTATGTACCGGATCGACTCATACAATTAGGGTAAAATGAGTTTCGCACTGGACCCAAGACTTGAGAATTTTATTTCCTATTACATCATTGATCAATTATTCGGACAAGGGAACAATTTCATGTAATATTCATGGTTCCAGAAACAGGCGCTTGAATGTCTCCTTGCTCCCCAGTGGAGAAAATGGATGATGCAATTTTGATTTTAAGAAATGGAAGCTCCCCCTGGTGGCTGCAGAAAGACTGCAGTGTTAGCAATATAAGAAGAGATAATACTAATGGTGAAACCATAACTGTTGTTTTTGAACCCCTGTCCCTTCCAGCCCCTGCGTTGCTTACTAGAACAAATGAAGCTTTAGTAAAAGTTGAGCCAGTAAGACCATCTCCTTGCGAATGCCCTCTAAGTCACAGCACGGTTTTTCCACTTTCTCTGCTACGGTCCATTAGTTTAGTCGCATGTATTCCAATCACACTCTAACGTGCTGCCCTTTCAAGCCAATTACTTTTACGCTGTCACATTTATGTGTTATCTCTCACTTTGCTGCTGTTAAACCATCACGACAGCGTTGTGAAAACTGTGACCCTCCCCCGCCCACACGCCACCTCAACAGCAGTTCCGCAGCCATTAAAGGCCTTCGGATTGGGTTGTGCTCTCATGTAAACATCGATACGCTAAGTTCCAGTAGGCCCATGGCAGTTTGGTGATGGTTAAACGGTTAGAAAACCTGGATGAGAGACTGGGCTAGCAGGTGACTGTAATTACAGTTAATTCTAATTACGTATCATCTATCCTAATTTTTTGTAGCCATTCTGTGGCATTTCACATTTTATGTTAGCATGATGCTAGGTAGACTTTTGTTATACGAAATAACGTGGTATTTTTTTGGACATTTTTGGTATTTAAACATACAATGCTTTATTCACATGTCAGGTTTACAGTAAACTTGAAGAACTGTTTCCCTCTTCCCTGAATGAAAGAGGAAAATATTTTATTTGGAAAATGTATTTTTATATGGTCTCTTCATATTTCGGCTTTTTACCTGCGGGTAGGTCCGGAACATATACCTTGTGATGAATAGTGTTCACTGTACATATATCAGCTATGGGAAGTTGAGCTCCATCCACATTATATGGCATAATGGAAACACTGCTTGGAAGAATTTCTCTGCTCAATACAACACTGGCAGTGTAGCATACCGAGAGACCCCTTGAAAAATACATATTTTTTTGGCGATTGCAAGTAGGTTGATTATTATTTTTGCTATTTGGTCAAATTCCCGTAGCTACGTCATACTACTAGCTAGCTATCCATCTATGCATGTCACATACTTTGTCTTTCCTGATTGAAAGCAGAAATAAACCTGCTACAATTGATGAATTATGTTTGGCACTCAAGCTCAAAAAAAAAAAAAAAAAAAAAAGAAAAAAAAAGACATTTTTAACCACTAAATTTACCTGACAGCAACTTCCAATTATGAAACGCTTCTTTGTCTTTGTTGCCATGCATTATATATCAGTCATGTCAAGATTTTCCGCTCAAAAGATTCTCAGCTGAGTTTATCAAAGGAGACGACACAGGTAAATACAGGCACAATTTTTCCAGAGATAATTTCTCACACTAGGAGTGAGCACTCTTGTAGGGGAAGTGATATTCATGTTCTGGTGCAACTACACACTCACAACACATGAAATGTGAAAATAGGATAGTTGCCCTTTCCATGCCCGGGCTCGAAGAACTCCAAAAAGGTGGAAAGGATGTTGAAAATGACATGACACTTGAAGCTACGAGACTGCCGGGTCAATGAGTCATTCTTGACTGGTGAGAAAGTACTACCTTTAAAAGGAAAAAAAAAAACAACTTTTGAAAGCTAGGAGCTGGAAAATTATATTATACAAAATTTTTTGACTAGACAGATATTCATTTACTGTACAATGGTACCTCAAAAGGCAAATAGTATTAGCAAAGTCTCCATATGTTCCTATAAGCAAAATCTAATTTTGCTTATAGGAACATATGGAAATTAGGTTCTATTTCTGCCAACAATACTGATAATTGATAATTGATTGGTGATTTCCCCCCCCCCCCCCCCCCTTTGATGGGTTATCATTAGTTTAAACAGTAAAGAAAAATAAACTACAAGAAGGGTTCAGTGAATGAAAAAAAATGGTAACAACCACCTAGTGTACATTAGTTTTGCGTTTATATCATCAAGGATGTTAAAATGTTCATCAAAATGGTTTATGATGCAAACAGTTTGACACTGACTTCCTATTGGGAAAATGTTTTCCCCTTAAATATGCAAGTTACCAGTTCAAATGTTAAGTAACTCCACCTTTGAGTTTGCTTAAAGGTTTGAACGCGGCATCAGTTTTTGTTTTTGAGTTATTTAAAATTCATTTCCAGCGTAAGAATGCATCATTGGTGACAATAATACAAGGATGCGAGTTGATTTGGCTTTCATTTTAATTGCCTTGTTTTGCTTAACACTTTGACCATGATTCCAATGCAAAAATACTTCTTCTGAAGTACATGCTACATAAAACACTTGTACTAAGATGTGCTTGAACAAAATCCTGAGCGGATCCTCAAGCACTGCCGCTGTTGTATTTTAACAAGCCCGCACACTGGTAAGAGGACATAATCCTCTTTGAGGAGGGCACCGAGCTGTACTTCGTGGCGATCTCTTCCACTATTTTTGATCCCCGCGAAGTGAAACTTGTTGTAAAAGCCCGTAAAGCGTTGCACTCTGCTCTCTTGCGAAACATTCTACAACAAGATTACTAATGGAAATATTCTGCTGACTTCATTCAGATGATGGTATACTTAGCCGCACCCTTGCCTTTTTGATGGCTCGATCTAGATATAAAAACTGCGACGTGATGTCTTTCAATGGGATGGCCCAGTTCGGACTGTCTGTTGCTACACAGTTACATCATTATACCGATAAAAACACTGTTTGAAGGGCAAATGGCTGATCGTGTGATTGAGATGGACAGATGAGTTAAATTGAGTTGAAATTCGTTTTTTTTTTTTTTTTTAAGAGCCGCTAGAAACTTCCGAATCCAAGCACTAATTTTTGCTCTACACAGCCACACTTGTGAATGTGCATGTGCACATTTCAGATTCTCCTTCATCTGCACATCAAATGAGCGGAAAGCCAGCCACTCATACTTGCAGAATCGAGACGTGATGTATAATTGAACAGTGAAAAAGGTATGAGGGGGTGAGAGCATAGATGAGGAATTATTTCACTGGTGACAAGATCCATAAATAAAAACAGAAGAGTTTTATCTAGTATGTATTGTTTTCAAATTCATTCTCCCATACAAGTATTTAATTTTATGCAAATGTTTGGCTAACCCTCAGCTAATGTTAAATGTGATTATGATTTCTTTTTAATTGAAAAACAAAGCCGCTGTAGCAGCTGGAATATAAAAACAACATGAAGCCCGAGTTCATCAAGGTCATGTCTGCGTTTTACAGCAGCCAAGCATGAATATGTTTCTCTCCGACAGTTTTCATAGCTTATTCTCATCCTGACGCACAAGGATCCACTTAATTGCTCCAACTTTTGCATTAGCACCACACTGACAATGACAACTACATTCATCGTAGTGGTGATTTGTACGTTCAATAATTAGTTTTTATTTGTTGTATGCTGGTACGTCCTTAGTACATAAAAGGTCGGGTGAGCGCAGATCTGGCAGCAATGGAACCTTCCAAACATTCAGTGATTCATAAGCAATGTTTTCTCACGTAATTATGTCTTTTGAAAATTAATTTTATGCAGAATGAGGTATTTGAGATTTTTTGAGAAATTGCGTCTGAAGGCTGAAAGGCTGAATGGAGAGAAAAAAAAAACTTTTGTCATGATTTTGAATCATGTGGAATAATAATATCATCTGGATAAGTTGCGTGTGAAGGCTGTTGAAGCATGTGGAATGATGTGGCATTACTTGTCGTGATTTTGAATGATGTAGAATGATATTGAATAATAGCATGGAATGACACAATGAACTGGAATGAGCTGAACATATTGATGTTGGAATGGTTGTTATCAGTCAAGTAATGTTGACGGAGGAGTGAATATGTCCTAATTTGAGACTTTTTTTGGGGGGGGGGGTGAAAAATTGGGAAGTTTTCAAATATGCCGAATTTTGCCGTGTTGAAAATTGTTCCGAAGGTGAATTGAATGATTTTATTTCCAAATGGAAACAATGTGAACAGATGTTAAATGCGCCATTGAGAATGAATGGTTAACAAGTGTTGGAGGAAACTGAGCCTCATTGAGAATGAATGGAGAATTTTTTTGGGGGGAAATATGTAAAATTTTCTGAAAAAAATCTGAACATTTGGAAAGAGAAAAATACTAGCCACCATAGCGCAAGTATTTGGAATATGTTGAAATTGGAATGATGTGAATCGGATGAATTATGTCAAAGTTGATGCCTGTCAAAAAAAATTGGAAGGAACTAAAAAATAAAAAAAAAAGATGAATAACAGTGTCTAGGCCTAATACATGTTGAACCCCAAACTAAGTGGGGCAGAAAATGGAATATAAAGAGTAAATGGAGATATGCAGAGTTTATGCTTTTTTGGATGCATAGTGTGTTAGTGGTCAGGTGACCAGCTACTGAAGCACTACAAACTCGTCACCAAGTGAATCCCTGGTGTGAAATGGCCAGGACACTTCAAATAAGGTCAAAACGAAACAAAGACACGTATCACCCAGTGGCGTCTGAGGACAGTAGGTAAATATCAAAGTTGGTCACAGTTTTCAAAGCCTGTCTATATTGGACTTTGTGTTTGCTTCAGTACCTCAGAAAAGAACACTTTTTTTTTTTTTTCTTTCCCAGAAAAGAAACAACGTTCAATGAACACTTCAGGCCAGAAACACTATCACGTTACTGTAGTGAACATAACACTTAAGTCCTTCAGTTTGTGGGGCAGTTTGCGAGCACTTCTTGTATAGTGATAACTGACAAACACAATATGTCCCATTGAGCATCTTCCAGTTGTTGATGGTACTGGAAATGGACAATAAAAGTTGGTCAACATAACTGATTTGCTTTATTACTTACATATACACAATGGCAGCAATGTTCTGACCACCTGCTCAATTAAATGCGGGTCGAACAATTTCAGGCTAAGTTATATGTAAAGGTCACAGTGCATTTTAGGTTCATCCTGAAACATCAGTCACACTGACACACATCCACACACACTGTAGTATCCTTGGATTGATGCGTGGCTTGTGATTGACGTTCAAAGTTAGCATCTTCTCCATGAAATTTGCTAGTGTTTTCATTTTGTACTTGCGTGTTTGACTGTTCTACCTCATTTTACCACTTTGTTCTCAAGATAAAGATAGAACCATAAACCTTCCATTTTTATCTGGCTTGCTAACTTAGTCAATATTAGCGACCATGTCAAAGATAGCATGCTAATTCTGCTATGAACCGCCGTTGCACCAACCTAAATTTGTTAGGTTGCTTTAGGCTAATATCACATATGAATACTAATTTGAGACACTCATCCAGTACCCTTGACATTATCCCCACAAGACTGCTCACAGAGATAATAGGGGCCGCACACTCCAATGGGCTCTCTATTATTAATAGCACTCATTTCTGGATGCCTACCAGACCATTAGTACATGTTGTGTTCAAATGCTGCTCGAGCAACCTCGCCAAAAATTCACAGACACAAAAATGAAAAACGATTTCCTAAAGACACACTCGCATGGCGTCTATGAAATTCCCAGTTTCTAGAATGTTACAGTGGGGATTTTAGTGTGAACTACTTTTTGCAATGTCCCTGATGTGAATGTTTAAGCTTGAAAAAACATTGAAAGCGGTTGAATGTACACTACCGCTGAGCTCTGACATGATACAGACATCGTCTTTGACTATAACCGCTGCTCTGCTTGAGCTGATAGACGTTGCCGGATCGCCGCCTGTCAACGATTTGATGGTCTGCGGATATTGTTTTTGCGGCATCAGAGTGATGTCACCGATATGGCAATTTTAGCTTGATAAAACCACTCAACAACCGAGAAGTCAAGACACTTAGCCGACTGGAATCGGGTGCTGTTATCAGACATGACAAATGTGTTATCACACAACACAAGAGGCTTGGGAACGCTTCATCATTCACTGCGCACTCAACCCCTGCATGTTGTTGCACTCATTGAAAATTAATTTGCCTCGGCTTTGTCATCATAACCATCACAGCCACAGTTACAGGGCTGCTGACATACCGTAATTATAGCACTTGCAAAGGACACGTCATATCCACTCTTATGGCCTGTCAGAATAATACCAATGGGTCAGCCATTATTATGTCACAACAAATTGCAAGGAACTTATCTAAATAATGTTAAGCAAGCGGAATATAGTCATCTGCAACAGGCTGACCTGTCTGGGCCACCCTATTATTCACAGGACACTTTAAACACTATGACTGAGCGATAATTCCACAAGGTATGATATACAAATTCTTATGCACAAGGTGTTCTTGACAAAACATAAAAGTACAAAGTCTTACAATGGCTGTGCTTCTTCAGGGGCTCCTGAATAAAGAAGGAACAATAGATCAAAAATCTTTTTTTGATGCAATGCTTGAAGTACTTCAATACATTTCAGTGCAATATTGGAATAGAGCTGTTATGTTTTTGGTGCGTCAAGTAAATTATAAAACGTTTCCACGTACTCCCTGCAATGTGCTCACCTTTTAGTCATTGCTGTTTGTTGCATTGAATGATCATTTCTATGGATGTTTGAGAGGACGAATCTCGAGTCAATTGTTGAACGCAAGATAAACCAATTATTACCAAGGAATTTAACAGTTAAATTCATTTTTAATTGGTATGAATCGCTTAGCCAATTGCATGATTAACATACAAGGGTGGAACAATTGGGTTGCTGACTGGTAAAACTTGGGACGCCAGCATGGGGGCTCCATAAAGTGAGACAAAAACAACGTGGCTGGAAAAATCTACCGTGACTCATGGGACACAAGGCTTAAAACTTTGACCGTCCCTGACTGTTTAACCGGTACGTCTGTTCACCAGATTTTGAACTAGTCACTACCGTTCATGCTAAAAATTTCCGTTAGCCCGTCTATTTCACATTAGCATTAAGCTAACCGATGGAATTTTATGGTTTGGTTGTACAATTTGGTGTTTTGGTTGTACAATTTGGTGTTTAAACATCCATCCGTCCGTCCGTCCGTCCATCCATCCATCCATCCATTTTTAAAATTCTCTTTTAGTGTTTCTGCTTTACAATAAAATTCAACTGGTAGTGAGTAGTGACAAATATGAGTTCAAGTCAAGTCAAGTCGAAAGATGTGCTTCATTTGTATATATTGTGCAGCAGACAGGAAAACATATTTTTAAATCAGGAAGAGGATGGAGACACCAAAAAGTTCAGGCACACAAAACATTCTTAGTGTGCGAAAATGAACACAACTTAGCAAATAGTTTGGCAACCTGAGTTCAAATTCTGAGTGAACCCAATAAACCAGCGTGTTTGAATTCCCACTCTGCTTCACTTCATTGTCATCCGTCACAATGATTGTCATCATCGTCTGATGTAAACAGATTAGATGATGAATGGGCCTGGAATGGAAAAAAAGCGTGAATGTTCAAGATGAGCGGACATGCTTCATTAAAAGAAAGTGCAAGCAAACTAGATGAAAATACACGAGCACCCAAATAAAGATTGCTCATTTAATCAGCAGCAAAGCATAGCGAAAGCTTCTGAGAGGAAGCAGTTGATTGAGTTTAAGTTGAACTTAATCAAAGAGAATGGATTTATCAGATACTGTATAACCAGCCAGATTAACCCCCGATTTTCAAGTTCAAAGTAGCATTAAAGCAGTAGCAGGAAAGGCTGCACATTTTTGGTTTTATTCAAAGAAATAGATTTGAGTATTTACTGCATGTCACTACAAACGTCAAGGGAATGCGGCATAAACGGCATAACAAGCTGCATGTATGTAACATACAACAAGAGAGAGCAAATGTGAGTGACATCGTGGCACATGCTGTAAATGCAATCAGTGCATATACAAATCAGAGAGATCATACTTCAAATCTTGTTGATCATAAAGGATAGAAGCTGTTGTGTACTGAAAGGTTTGGATCCCAAATGCAGACACAAATAAGATTTTCTCCCATTTATTCACATCGAGAGGCAGAAACCCAGAGACGCAGTACACAGGACAGTTGCACAATAATCCGGCAAACCACACACAATTCTCAGCCTGCACCCACAAGACAGTGAATCGTAAAGGACTAAAGAACGACCTCACATAGGTGCCCGACATCACCTAAAGGTTGACATCACGAACATCACGTTTTGTAAACACACTTGTTACATCAGTACCTAAACAACGCTTAACAGGCACATAACAGGTCATGAACTCTGGCGCATGCATAACAGGTTAACAGGTCATGAACTGTGGCTCATGCGGCCCAGGCCATGACAGCAGCAAATTGGAGGACCATATTATACACAAGCACAAATGCTTGTTAAGGGTGATTTTGGCACATTACACATGTGTGTGTTATTCACATGATTTTACAGTAAGTGTAATCCATGTGGGACGGGTCTTTTTAATATGGTCTCGCTTGACAAAATGTGATGAGGACATCTCTTTTGTATTGTTTGCGCCTTGGGATGCTGTGAAGGAGTCTGTCGACTTATGTCCCTCTAGTGTTTGCATATTGGCCCAATTAATTAATTCCTTTTGCCTGAAACAGAAAAAAAAATCGTAAGAGTCTTTCAAAAACTGGGCTACTTCCAGAAGCAGCTTGCAGCATGCCAATATGGTGGTGAAGCAAAATATTGTTCTGTGTAGGCATTGATAAATCCACTACTTAAGAGGGAATTGAGTGTTAATGACAATATTTTAATGTTGCCAGTTAGTCAGTCTGTCTACAAAGTTTACCAGATCTTATGAGAGTCAGAAGCACCTCGTTGAAATGAGTTGTTGTTGGAAAGAACACTTGAAAGATGACGTAAAATGTGTTTTGCCACATTAAAATGCTCCAAGCGTATGACCCCTCAAAGGTAGTTGAAGTGCAGAAGGCAATTAACCAAAACCCAGTCGTCTGTTGACTCTGGAGGTGTAAGTGCTGTGGGAACTGGAGCTGTGCTTCCGCGGGAGGATGCGGAAGGAGGTGACCCATACGGTCAGTTATTTATTTTCCCAGAAATTCATCTTATTGAGCTATTCGACCATTGAGAAGGAGAACTTGGCACTATTCCGAGCTTCACAATATTTGGAGGTGTATGTTGCGACATCGCTTCCTGCTGACATTTGTTCTCACAAACGTTAGCAAACATTCTATCAGTTAGTTACAAATCACTAAAACTTCATTTGAGATCAAATGATTACGCGTTGCTTCTAATTTAGCAACCTTGACTCTGTGTTTATATCTATTGACCATAGCAGATCCATAGCAGTATTCATGAGCATATTTATTAAGACGTAGCTTCCTGCTAACAAGCGTTAGCAAACAATGTGTCTGTTTACAAGCCACTGAAACTTCATTTGAAATCAAATGACTACCTATTGCTTCCAATTCTGAAACTTCGACTCAGTGTTTACCCTCTATTTAACATAGCGGATCCATTTGACAAAATGATAAACTATGGCCCTCTCTCCCTTCGCCCTTGAAGACTTTTTTGCTCATGAAAATTCACTTGAGTTTTTAGAGAAATGGAAAGGGCACTTAAGATGGTTGCGGGGATCCCCCGAGGAGGAAGGCCGCGGGCAAGGCATGGAGGGCATGTTAAACCACAATCAGTCAGAGTTCCATTTGTAGTCCCCCCCCACCCCCTTTAACTGCTTTTTTAGTCTCTCCCTTGTGTCTGACGAAGTAACTTGATTCAAGGAGGAGGAAAACGTTTTTCATTATCGAGTTTCTCCTTATCAAAATTAAATGTGTTATAATTAAAAGAGCGGAAAATTGTCAACAAGTTCATAGAAATACTGACCCAACGTGTCAAAAAGAGTGTGCGACTTGTTTTAAGTGTGACATTTGCCATAGGAAGCAACAGTGCTGAACTTTCTTTGTAAACAACCTACCTGCGTGGGTTCATGGACATCAAGACTAGAGATAGTTTTGTAACCAACTCCACAATTGTTAATCGTAGGCCTTCTGAGTCCTGTAAAAATGCTGGCAAACAGCTGTCGTCAATCTTGACCACTAAGAGCACTCGGCCTTTGTCAAAGCAGCTTTCTTATGAAGTGCCTGTAAATGTCTGCTGTATGATTCTGAGGGGGGGGGGGGGGGGGGACAACAAACGAAACAAAACATTACAAAGAAATGTATTGGAACACGTACAGTGTGCAAAAAATACAAGTGTGTGTGGGGGGGGGGAGATAAAATCAATAGCTATGATCACAACTACTGGTCAAGAGCACAAAAGCTTCTCTTCAATACAAATACGACTTTTTACGATTTGTTTCATTTATTCAGAAGCTTGAATGACCATTTGAGCTCTCTTTTGTTTGGTTATAGAAAATACATTTCAACATTTCTAAGAATGTTGGAGCAATCACACAACATGTGAATGAAAAACTAGAACTATTCTTCCCAGAGTGGAACACAGTCGAATTTGATGTGCCTGAGCCTGAATGGGTTTTGTATTAAGTATACAAATGAATACACATGAAGCAATTATGTCCATTCTATATTCAAAAACCAGATTCATTGTTGCATGCTTATTGAAACTCTTTTCAATCTCGTTTTGAAAAACAATTATCTTAGACATTCAGTACATGTATTTCTTGCATGTACTGTATTGTAGGTTTTGCAGCATTATTACAAAAACAGATACTTGAGGCACACTAAACTCTATCCAGAAACGTTATGTGTCCAAGGACAGAAGCAGAGGCGGACTGGCCATCGGGAATCCCCTCTTCAATTGAGACAATGCCATCATTATTTTAATATTTTTACTTTTTTTGTGAAAATTAAATGACCAGAGAGGAGCTTTCAAAAGCACACGTCCAGTGTTGACAACTTTTCCGAGCCCTGTCGCGGCTACTAAAAAAAAAAAAAAAAGCGACGAGAGACTTTAATTCCCGCTAAGAAACAGACAACATGAGCGGAACCATTTTCATATTGCTTCAAGCTGTTTATTTGTCACTCCCAGTTGAAGTTTTCTTCCATTCATAAAACAAAACACAATTAAACTCTGCATAAATAAAAACCAGAATCTTCACGGTTTCACAAAAACATTTTAACAACAATAATTGTATTTCCTCTGAAAGAAAAATAATCTGTCGAATGCCTGTGAAGTCTAACCCGCCTCCAGGGAATACAAGCGTAAAGTTTTAAACAGCTCCAAAAGCCCTCTATTGAAATAAGAGCCATTAGGCGGACACAGGTTTAAGAAAGGACACGTTAGTGGCCCTTTGAGATCGAGCTAGCGTTTCAAGATGGGATACATTATCAGCAAATTAGATGGGGAACTGTTGATGTGGAAAAAAAAAAAAAAAAAACACCTAGTAATTTACAGGTGTGGGGAAAGTGCTGAGTAATACAAAAAACAAAAAACAAACAGACGGGGTTTATGTGAGGAAACTTGCAAAGATTAAAAGTAGTCGTGGAATAACAAATATTAAGAATAACAGAAATGGGCATTCACAAAAATACCGTACATACTATTAATTACTAGAGGTGGGTATAGCATCAGTACTGACTTGTGTCGTTTTGCGAACAAATGGTGAAAACCTTTCAAAAAATGACGAACGAAGCCCTTTCGGAAGTGGATTTTCATCCGTCTGTGTAATCGTCACTAATCGGGTCCAGTACCAATTGACCTCTCAGACGGACGGCTGTTTTTATGATGAATAACAGACTGACGGAATTCCCACCTCTTGTCTGTCGCTCCTAAACCGGTGGTGATGAAATGATGGCGGAAGCATGTTTAAAATAAAACGACGGACTGATGGAATTACAATTTCGACGGCCTGACAATGACAGAAGGGTGCCCAGACCGCTGACATATGACGCACCAGCAACATTTTGTAAACTGCCAAACTCTGAAGAATATAGCATAGAGATGGAAGTGGCTTCCTGACAGACGCGCAGCCACGCACACCCCATTCTCGCTTAGACAATGCAGCGTAACTTAAAGTGTTGCTCAAAACACATTTTTGCTCTCCACCAAAACATCATTCTTATAACCCTTACATTATGTCATAACCCTCAAGAAGCTGTTCAAACATGTGGGGTTTAGCACTTTGCTCCCCATAAAGCCGTCAAAAAGCTGTTGGATGTCTTCTCCCCTCATCATTCCTTCAGTAGCTTTCTCTGCACTCCTTCTCCCTGGGTGTAAATCTTTTATATTGACTCGGCTCACTAACTTTTGGCCCTGTCTACCGTGCTAAGAGAGGCTGCGGTCTGTCTGTAGTTGTTGACGGCGCTTTATCTCCAAAAGCTATCGTTCAGGACTTTTTATATTGGTTTCCTATTTTGCACAACACCTCAAGAAAGAGCATCTCAGATGCTTGGCCATTTGTTCTAAACTCTTAGGCGTAAAAAAATAAAAAATAAAAAATTGTATTTTAGGGGATTTGTGAGAAGCAAGCAAAACCAGTTTGCCGCTGCATCATAGCCTAAGGCTTTGCCGACAGCTCGAATAGGAAGTGTGCTTTGTTAACCTCCCGAGTCTGTATAACATCCTCACCGTATTCAGTATGATTAAGAAAATAATAACACTTCAGCTGAAAAAGACCCATCCGTCGTGGGTGTGCTGGAGCCAATAAATACATATAATTGAGGTTAGCTAACACGTAACTCAGGTCAGGACAACTCAAAACAACAACACGGAAAGCAGCCCTATTTCGTTGAAGTTGGTGAGTCAATCGTCTCTTATATTCCATTGGAATCATCTGCAAGGTTGTTGTCATGGAAGTGAACAGGTATGAACATGGCAGGTATATCATGTCTAATATAGCTTTCATGAGGTTCAAGTTACCTAACAAGCAGGGTGGACAAACTAAGCTCTTCCTTCTTAAGACTGTACTTGTATTCGTTCACAGTGACTCAGTCACATCCATGTGTGGCTAACAAGCCTTTCAATGGCAAATACCAGAGACATATATCTCTTTTCAAAATCAGTTTTAAATTAGGAGTCGCGGAATTTTCCTAAGTAGTGCAGAACATACAAGCTCAACGCAGAGATTCAAATCGGAATCATCTCTGGGTACATCGAGGCTAACATGCTAGCCGCCATCATCTGCGCTGTTAAATGTGATGACTCCATTCCGGTGGCCCCAATCTTGGATTGGTCGAGTTCAACTAACATAAGTTTTATTCCAACCAGATCATGGCAACAGCTACTTCTTGGCTGAAAATAGGTCTTTGACCGAGACAATGTGACATGTCAAAGAACAAGACCACTGGGAGACTGTTGACCTTTTTACGCGGTATATCACTTCCCAACACAACATAATTAGGCCATATTTGAGCATTTTCCCTCTCTTGTGGTAAGCAAAGGCCCAAGTCACATTTGCTGTAAAAAATTATCCCGTGTGTCCGTGCGATTATTATGCGGTCTGACATATGTTAAGAGTGATTATATATGTGATATATTCTGTACATTATAGTGATTATATATGGCAAGCACCATTTGAAATTTGGGATAATACTGTGTGGCATATTTATGGTTTCAAGTATCATCACAGGCAATTAATTATAAGCACTTTTTTGGGGAATGCTAATTGTTTGTGGGATTTGCTATTTACTGTACAGCATGGTCATTATCTGCACTGCACCAGTGCTCCATCTACGTCCCCACCACATCAATATTTTTTTTTAGTTTTGCCTTTCATGTCTTTGTTTTAGTATCCTCTCAAAATTGAACGGTCACTCAATTCCACAACAACGGCACAACTTTCTAATTCACGCTTAACAAACACTTGTAATTTGACACTTAACAGCATTTTTACCATCGTTAAGCACTGAGTGACGTGTTAATGAAAAGCGCTATTGTCGTGAATGCAATAGTCGGTATGTTTACAAATGAATCTTGTAAATGTCAAATGAAATCTTTATAGCGTGCTAATTTTACTGTTTACATTTTCATCATTTTATGCACACAACTTTGTTGTGGAGGTTAGATGCGATCTTCATCTACAGGAAGTGAGCAATACAAACTGGCATACAAACAAATAAAAATGTATGAATGTACAACTCACCAATGATGCCATACTACGACGACGACATGAAACTTGCTCTTGTTGATTAACAGCATCAAAACTGCATCAAAGTTATATCGAATGTCTTTTTAAACACTTTTTTGGGGGGGTGGTTTAGTTGTTTTTAATTAACAAAACAAAGTGAAGTACAAAACAAAAATGCTGTGACCTTGCTGTGTCAAAGTCAGCAGCTTAATTGTCCCATTTAACTGCTGAACCTCATTCTATATTTCACTTGCAACCAGACGAGCTTTTGCTGCACTCATTAAAATGTTTAATCCAATCTTGTTTTGGCTTTTTTTTTTTTCTTCTGCTCCTATGTGCTTGCGCGTGTGCAAGCAAGGGTTTATTTGGCCACCTTGAAGATAACACTCAATAAAATCGCAATGATTTAGAAGTTCAGTCGAGTAATTTGTCCTTTGCCTGTTTGGTTTAATTGCTAAGCAAGATCAGAGAAACTTGGAAGAACTTTGTCGCCCTCCTTTGCTCCAAAATCAATATGCTCCACCTGGAAGTCATTATAACCCGACAAGCGTGTGTGAAAAATATGACTACCCACCCACACAAATGCATGCTAAGAATGTCAAGTTTGCTCCCACTCTGGAGATGATGCACTAAAATAATGAATGCATGAAATCATCTCACATGTATCATTTCTCATCTGAAACATACTCACAGTCAATAGGTGGCACTATGCAGCTGTGGGAGAATATGAAAGACGGTTTTCATAGAGTAGGCTGCTCTAGAGCAACTGCAGTAATTATGTAATAACACTGTTATAACGCTGTTAATAAGCACACTATACAGACAACTGAATGTTACTGCAAAATATGTTATATGAGAATCAACTTCTATAGCATACATGTTTTCAATATTCCCACTGGAATTAATCAACATGTTAATTTTTGGTAAAGACGAGGTCAGCGTCATCTCAAATGCAATAACGCTGTAATGAATAATGGTTCGTCATAAGCATGTATGTCAATATAGCATGAATAATGATCCATCAAAAAAAAATAAAAAAATCTGATATTTAGAGTGGACAGGTCAGGACAGCAATTATCTGATATGTCAAGGTTAAATGGAAACCCCATTTTGGACAAAACCCATGTAAGTGTAAGTTAAAACGATACTGTCCAATGTTGGAGTCGGCAGAATCCGTAGACTATAAATGTGCCTAATGAAAATATTGCTATATTTCAATCCTGCTGACTAGGCCGATTACATTACAGAAGAACATTATGGTACAGAAAGAAAAAATAAATAAACCTGAAGAGATAATCGTCAGTATTCAAAGAATACCACTTTTGTACTCTTTTTTTTATTTGGCTGCCTAATTGCAGTTGATTTGTATGCATAATATCTGAAGACATGTAATGAAAACATCCCGTTTTGCAACTTGTCGTTAGTCAGCTGGCTTGTACTCACACCACACTAGATTCCAGGCCCAAGTACTCTACATTCTAGATAAAGTAAGTAAGCTGCCAAATGTGTCTATCTGCCGTTTTCACACCAGTTAATGTGAAAGAAGAGAGTCTGCAATTACTACTGTACTTAGTGTAATGGCTGTACTGCTTTTAATAAGCAACGCCAAGTGGCTCGGTTAACAATTCTACAGTCTGAAATACTGTACAGTAAATCCCCTGATGAACTGCAGATAATCAAGATCAAGACACTTGCTTTCTCAGCTTTACATCTGAAAATTGTAAAATAAAACCTAATCACTTGTGTCATTAGCTTTGGCTGTAAACATAAACAACAGCTCAATTAAACCCATATAAAAAGTAGCGGGTAAATAAAGTAGTTCTGTTTTGGCGTCTGGGAATTTTCACTCCACACCTGTCAAAGAATCCGTGAACAAGCCCGTGGCAGACTCCAATGCGTTAGGAATCAATCGGCGTTCGCACGTGTAAAACCCTTAGGACCTGAACACTGAGACCGAACAGACTTTGACGTGGAGAGCGGGAAGGAACGCTGGAAGAGTCGCTCCAGCCTTTTGAATTGCCGTCACGCAGCTGCAGCCCAAGGGAGCTTTGTCTGAGAACACCAGTAGTGCTTTCTATGACTAAAATGGCTGGATATGGACCAGAAAAAAATTACAGTACAGTCTCTTCCTATCCCGCATCTAAACAATGCTGTAGAGAACACCAACATGCTTAATGCATTTAAAAGAAGAGAAATTGTTGGCTTGTTCGAAATATTTGTATACAACTTTTTGGTACTGCAGATAATGCATCAAAAAAAAAAAAAGTTCAGCCATGATGATTGCAGTTATCGTGTATGAATCTTATCTGGAATTGCTGTAATGAAACTAGCTCATTGTGCGACTCCTCATTGGTCATTGTCTCAGCTATGGCTACAGTACATCTGCTTGATCCTGATCAGAGCAAGAATTGCAACGTTGCCTCAGGACGTTGTGCAGCGCAGCTGTTGCAATAATCACTTGGCAGCATCTTCCAGCAGTCCAATATGTTGCCTTTCGCTGAAAAAATCGAGCACACAACGATGAGTTCAGAAAAAGCAGTCACCAGTTGCACCTTTGCAATAGGCAACAGTGTTTGAAGATTCCAATTTATGAGCGTGGACAGACTCAACTGAACTTTGAGGGACGTTTATGAATGTCGATCTCTACATTCAATAAACGCTTGAAAATTGCCCATATTTATAGAATTGCTGTTTAACCCATTAAGGCCCAAAGCTCCTGCCAAAATATGCCTCTAAAACATATCCCGAAAACCTGAAGTTTTCCTGGAAATTCCACAATATTGTCAATGCCTATTAAAATAATTGATATCTCAGCTCCTGAAGCAGATAGAAACATAATTCCAAAAACATTTCAGAGTTTACATCTGTGGTGTTCACATAAACATAAGTTTATTGTTGAAACTAGTGTTGTTCTAGTGTAGTGTGATACCGATACTGGCATCGGCATTAAAACAGTGGTATCGGTGTCGGTGAGTACTTACACGTAAGAGGTCGATACCATTATTTCCGACACTAATATAGGACTTTGGATGCAGCATCTTGTCTTACTTGTGCACGACAGTCAATGATGTGTGACATATTCACTACATGCCGATCTAAGAAGTCCTATTGGCCATTGAATGCTCTGAACCAATGGCAGGACAGCTTTTTCATGTTGAGAAAAAAACAAAACAAAAAAAACTCTTAGATATCGGTATGATATCGGCATCGGCCGATACTGCAAAGCTGGGTATTGGAATCGGTATCGGCGGGCAAAAAATGGGATCAGAACAACACTAATTGAAACTTTCAATATATTAAATACAATTAACAAACAACAATGTCACATTTGTGGGTATATTTACCTTCTACACTGGAGCCTAGTTGTAATAACCTCGGGGGATCGAGTGGTAATTATTCTTCGTCGTCCGTTTCGTTGCAAAGCCGTCGAAATGTTCAACATCCTCATTGTCTACAAACATATTTCTTAACAATATGTCAATGTCGACGAGTTACACTGATTCGAAGTCCTCCCCCGCTGTCGTCAATCGCATCATTTATTTCATAACTTATTCTGGCTTTGGGCAATAAGCCTTGTCTGTGAAATCAGTTATAGGAGTGCAAACATACAGCGCAATGTATAGAGTCAACAAAGTTGTGGCAGTGATATGATTCCCATATAGGATATTGATAGAACTGTATATTATGTTTGAATTTTGTAATAAATTAGCTCAGACTTCAGAGGATTACGCTTGAAATGATGTTCACTGGATGCGATAATCATGATAATTCATCCAAAGACGATTGAGGTTGTTTGTTACCAGTACGTGTTTTAATTTGATCTCCATTAAGTGAGGATGAAAATCTCTCTCTCTCTTTTCAGTGCTCTTCCACTGCTGCTGGGAGCAATTCCCCTCCTGATTGGGGCTTGTGCCGTTGCAAACAAAAACTAGTAAAATTGCTCATTGAGTCGACCGTGATTCCCATTCGAAATGAAACACCTGGCTTCGAATGACTTCATTCATCTGCACTGCCAACTCTCAGATGGCAGCTTAACGCCAACGGTAGCGGCAGCAGTCAGACTTTGAGGAAGGGAAATTATTATTCAACTTCACATTCGAAGAAAAATGTTTAGCTTTGCGAGCAATGTAAACATGCATGTATGCACACAAAAATATTACGTTGAGGCCTTTGTGGAATGCTGTCATTTTTAATGTTGATGCTTTGGACAATCATAGGTAGGCAGGGAAATAATTATTAGGTTCTGTGCATTTTCTGAACCAGCCATTCTCATCACATGACAGCTCATCCATCAATGTTGGCAGTGAGGCTTTATGGCTCGATTGGGATAATTTGGGTTAAACGGTCTTGGATGGCTGGTGATGGATGGACTTTGATAATCTAATATGGTTTCGAGGCAGTAAGTCAAGTCAATTGGCAATGCACCTTGAGGCTATAATATTGACTATTGTGATGATTTCATACTTTGAGGGAGGATAAAAAAAACATACACTTTAAAGAGTTAGCATTAGGGTTAGAGTTTTGAATCAAGCTTTATTTATAGAGCATTTTTCATACACATAATACAAGTCTAAGTGCGTGACAGGGCAGTCACAGTTGATTGCTGATTGACCCCCAAAAAGCCTATTTAAAAAAGGGTAAATAAACAAGTTATTTAAATAGACATATTTCTCCATCTTGTGTTTGGATTGGTGATTGGTTATCGTTTTTTTTCTTAAGTCTCTGATCGACCCCAAAAGTCCAGATCGTGTCAAGTCGACAAATCAGAATATCAGAAGGCTGTTTACTTACTTGCTTTTACACACTGTACTTTTCTCCCTTTAGAATGACAATTATACTCGTAAAATAAATGCAGACTAGATGTTGCAGGTCAGTGTTAATGTAAGTCTTCAGAAGCTTAATTCCAGAGCTAACATTTTAACAGCTGTCTGAATTTTGCCTTTTCATAAACTGAAGCATATCTCTCCTTGCAGAAATGCTCAGAAGCTTACATTATTCATTTTATTCATAGTTTTTAGCTGCATTTTCAATCAATATCCCCAAACTCAAAGCTATTTATTTTTATTTTTATATTATCCACCGTCCAGTCTTTAACTTAAGAAAATCCTTTCTTCCATAAAGTTAACAGAAAAAGCTCGTGTCAGTCTTTTAGTCAGGCAAATTTTGAGTTTCAATTCTACATTATTAGCTGACGAGTGGACATGGCAGCCATCCCCATGCAACCAACTGTGTTTTGTTATATTCCCCCCGAGGACCCTGGCCATGGATGGGAAAGTGGTTAGTTATCACTTTCAATCTGTCAGCTGGAAGTGACACCTCCCACCTAACATTTTTTTTTGTAGACACAGTGAGGTGCTGACTGAGAGGTCACGGTAAGAGGAAAAAGTAGATGACAGCATGACATAGAGCCCTGTGAAAATGTCATGTCATCAGATTTGTTGTTTTAGCTTTTTGCTATATACTGTACGGTAATTGCTGTGGATTGACATCTCCTTGGATTTTAGATTTGTAGCTCCAGTTGAACAGCTGCAAAATGCCACCACAGTTTTTCCTCAGTATCAGTATTTATCTGCACTGTGGAGCCCCATCCTAAACATTAGCAAAGAAGAAGCTCTATACACGTCATAATTCATCTGCTTACTTCAGGTACATCATCAATAAATACCAGTGAGTGTCTTCCAATATTATCCATACTATAACATTATGTTGTCATGATGATGACACATTACTTTTAAAGCACGATATGCTATACCATCTTTTTTTGTTATAAGAAGCAAGCTAGATTGCTCAATGCACACAGATCAAAAGTGGGTGCCATTAAGCTATGAATTATGCATTTTCAGTGCATTGCTTTGATGATATCATGAAGAAAATGTTTTACTTGCTATCCTTGAGACATGTAATGGAATCTTATTTATTGTTATTGCACATGTACAGAGCTGTAGCCTGGCGGGTCACCAAACAGTGCCCCAATATTCTTAGATAAAAGGGAAAACAAAAAGAAAGGATGAAGGGGAAAAAAACAAAACAATTCCTAAGCTTAAGAGGGAGGGGCACAGTAAGGCTTGAATAGGACAATCAACATGACTTTAAAACACATTTAAGAACTCTTGATATCCTTGCCAGTATCATAAAGTGAGGCCAACATATGGGTCACAGACAAGAAGAAATTGAATGAACTCTCTGCCTATGTCCAATCGAGGCTGACTGCACCGATGAAATAATATTTTCACCAGCAATTGTTTGCTTGCTTGGTTTGTTCGCAAGCTTGCGTATGAATGGATTTTAAAAAGAGGATTACAGCACAGCTAATATTCCATATTGGATGATTTTAACTGTGTTGTTTTGTTGCCAACAATGGTTGGCTGTTAAACATTCACAGAGCTTGAATTAGGATCATGCAGCTATGGGTGCTTAATTAATTGAGTTAAAGGGGACTGTTGGGTCTTGGCAGAGGTACTGAATGTGTAGTTAAATATTTGCTCCCTAGGAAATTTTGGACGATAGAGCAAGCTAACCTGGAAAGAAAAAAAAAAAAAGACTGTTGATGAGGAGGCGGCTGCAAAACACAGAAGAGGCAACGAGAGAGTGAGTTAGGAGGGCTGAGAATTGGAGAATGGAGCTTTCTTCAGGTTATATTTGAGGTCTCTGTGACAGCTGGATTCCCTTTGCTCCCTATTCTTTCAGGCCTTATGTATCAGTCTTGGTTAGAAAGTGTGAGAAAGAAAGTGGAACTGATGAAGAGAATAACCTCAGACACCCTTCTGTTTAGGCTGTGCTCCGTCTAAAACAGACTGAGGATCTGCAAAAGCAGTACTTTTGCATACCAAGTTTTGTTTCATTCCTCAACTTTTCATTGCGCAGCTAAAGATCAACTCTTCAAAGAACTTAACGTCAGTTCTTATCACCGAAGAATCACTGACATCAACGTTATATTTTTAGATTCAATCACTTCTTCACACAGAATTCAAGCGCTGTGTAAACAGTGTAATTCCAACGGTCTTCACGACATTTTCATTTTCGGTACGATGAGGTAGATGTCATCCAAGTTCAAGTCAATATAATTTGTAATTGGGAACTTGGATAATATTTGTTCAACTTCAAACACAGACATCACATTTGAAATGTTTTTTTTTTTTTTTTCAAAAGGGATGTGGCGGCGGATAGCTTCCACTCTTGAAGGAATCAGCGTTAAGGAAACAACATTAAACGTACATTTTTAAGACCCCTGGCAAAAGAACCTTGTAAAACGTTTTGTATAAAAATAGACTAGGTGTAGCTAAAGATTGTACTCAAACTGTTGACCGATGCTGACTGGACTAAATAAAAAAATATGGGCCGCGGGACAATACAGTGGCGTTTCTGATACCCGCCGGTACTCGTGACAAGGTGCCAAACAGGGACTGTACATTTTTAATAGACATTTAATGGACATGAACATTTGACCAATTAATGCAATATACATGTGCGGGGGTGCCCTGACGCCAACTCTGGAGCTGCACCGTAAGCTTCATTCAATTCTCCAACAGTGCCCAGTGTCCACATTTCACGGTGAACATTTGTGTCAACCATTTGCAAAAGAGATAACATGAGTGGAGGAGCCGCCAAAGCGCTAATTTTAGTGCTAATTTCAAATGACAGTGTCGCAAAATACACAAGCCATGGCAGAGGACATTAAATACAGACAGACTGAGCGCATTAAAATCAGCCACTATTTTTTTTCCACGCTGCTCGATGAGACTACAGACGTCCCAGATTTGCCCAATTTACTTGTTTATGTTCGACATAAAAATTACGTCTCTGCTCGGGAAATGTTCTAATCTGACAGCCACTTCACAACAGAATTTAAAGCTGTGTGCATTTTCCAACTCTCTGAGGCCTTTGTCAAATAGAATCTGAAATTCATCAGTCAGATCTTTCAACATTGTGAAAAGGAGAAAAAAAAATGCCAAAGAACCCAGTCAAGCGTATAATCGTACGTGTGTTGGTTCATTCATTTGTTGGGTGAAATTAAAAGATCCAATCAAGTGTAGAAAATCAAAAGACTAGTCACTTGGAAAGATAGCAGACCTGATGTAACAATCTATCATTATTCGTGACAGGGAGTTACCTATTGTGAGATCAAGTTATTTTGTGTGTTTGGCAGGTGATGCATCAGGGTGGGTAAGCAACGCTCCCAGGCATATATAAATCAATGATAATGGTTTTTGGCTGCCATCATGGCCTTTTCAGATATTCTGCACTGTTCAAGAGTGGCATATAGAAAAGAGAGCAGGCTTACTTCTGTGTATCACCATCCAGCCCAGACTCCCTGCTCATCCTTTCCAATGTCTGCCGCATTCAGCATGGGATTTAGCCTCGTTTCACCTAGTTGATTCACTCACTTCAGTGCCAGCAGAACTTGTTGAATTATGGAAATGGGAAAAGGCACGGGAAGCTGCTGCAACTAACAGCTCTGTGAATTAGAAGTGTTTGCAGGGAAATTATCATCTTTATGTCCATGGGTGTTAGCAGGAGTTTCATTGTTGTTGCGACAAAAAGACAAACAGAAGGCAATTATCCTTATCTACATGGATCTAAGGGCTCTGATGTCTTTTCTGCTGTGACAAATTCGACCCCCAAATTCCTCTAATTACACATTGGTGAAGTGTTTTTGTTTATGACCGTCGATGACGCGAATCACAAACATTTGCACTCCTCTTGGGAAACTGGGTCTGCATATCAGACCTTTATCATTCTAGAGCTCAGGTGTCAAACTAATCACCTCATCATCAGCTCTGAAAGAGCCTGATCATTATCCTACTTGTTTGAGTCAGGTGTGTTGGAGGAGGGAAACATCTAAAACACACATGACTGCGGCCCTTGAGGACTGGAGTTCAAGATCTGTGCATAATCACAGGTCTCGAACTCAGGTCCTCGAGGGTCGCAGCCCTGCACGTTTTAGCACTTTCCCTCCTTCAACACACTTGAATAATATCATCGGGATCGTTGTCAGGTTTCCGCAGAGCTTGTTGATGAGCTGATTCTTTGAATCAAGTGTGTTGGAAGAGGGAAACCTCTAAAACATGCAGGACTGTGAACCTCGTGGACCAGAGTTTGAGACCTATGATCTAGAGACGTGGTTCTATCCAACCTGTTTTCCATATCTCCCTCAGCCAGCACAGCTGAGGATCGTAATCAGGCTTCATGCAGAGGTTGCTGATTAGCTGATCGTTTGAAACACCTGTGTTGACTGAGGGAGACATGGAAAACAGGCTGGATAGGGGCTCTCGAGGACCGAACTTGGAGACCCCTGCTTTAGATGAAATCTTTTTGCCATGGCAGGTAACCAGCCCCGGTGCCTCTTCCCAAGAACCCTAATGAGGATTAGTAGTATAGAAAATAGAAGAAGCGATATGTTTATGATCCGTACTTCCTTCCTGTAAGCTTTTACTCCAAAGTCCACTCAAAGAAGCCAGTCTGCCAGGACCAACATCGCAGTCAGGGTATCAATCTAGCATACCGTCCACACACTAACACCACAACTGGTCAGATATCCGATCTATTTACCTGCCCACTTGGCTCTCGAAGGACACTACAAGCTGTTAAAATACGGATCAGTATGGATCAGACAGCTGACAGTGCACAGCCCTCTTAAATTTGTCAGTTGGAGAGATGCAATAAAATCTCGACAGGAGTCTTTCTGTAGAGTGGCTGCTACTGCATCACTTTTATCTCAAAATCAATAGACGGTCATCATACAGCTCATCTCGTGTCAAACGAACCGGCTTAACCCAGATACACAATCCTAATTAATCACTGATCGCGTATTTATTGTCATGCAAACGTCATCACTGACAGAAATCACTAACGGGGACCGTTCCTGATCATCCATCCGTCCATTTTCTTGACCGCTTATTCCTCACAAGGGTCGCGGGGGTGCTGGAGCCTATCTCAGCTTGAATTGGGCAGGAGGCGGGGTACACCCTGGACTGGTTTCCAGCCAATCGCAGGGCACACAGAGACCAACAACTATCCGCACTCACAAGCACACCTTGGGACGATTCGGAGCGCCCAATTAACCTGCCATGCATGTCTTTGGAATGTGGGAGGAGACCGGAGTACCCGGAGAAGACCCACGCAGGCACAGAGGAGAACATGCATACTCCACCCAGGAAGGCCGGAGCCTGGACTCGAACCCGAGTCCTCAGAACTGGGAGGCGGACGTGCTTACCAGTCATTCACCGTGCCGCCCGTTCCTGATCATTTTTGACATAACTCACAATGCCCTGAGCATCTAACAGTTCCTGGCTGAGAGGAACAGCCCCATGCTGATGCTCTTCTGCTCTTTTATAAGCTCAAGTCGGTCATCAAGGGGACCCATTTTAATGATGTAGACCATATATAGAGGCTGTGACGACGAAGCTGCGGGGGATCCTTCCGCAGCAGTGTAAGAAGGCCTGGTAGACAAGACTGGAAAAGTGCGTTCGACTCCAGGGGGTTACAAATATGTCGTTTGTGACTCCAGTCCTGGAACTTTTCTGGCACACCTAGTATAGATAAATAGGCTATATCTTTAGGAACCCTATAATGACTTTTGGGTCAATCCTCCTTTAAATTGTCATCTGGTTCTCTCTAGGAGATCAAGCAAGCTCTTTTACAGCCTTCAAATGCGAGTTAAATCTGACGTTTTGAGATGCAGCAAGATGGTTTCAGGAGGTGTTATGAATTTCAAGCGTCTCTTTGGAATGGAGCCTTGTATGACCTGTGGGCTCCCATCGATCAAGAAATGATTCTCGTGGAGTACGAGATTTGATAGTTTAAAGAATATTTTACTCTTATTTGGAGGGAGAACCCTGGAAAGCTTGAAGCGTAGATCCAGTTTTGACCTATGGAAATACGGTAACGTGGAATAACCGTTCATTCAAAGCATTTTTCTCAGATGCAGTCTTTTATTAAGGGATTTATTTTTACAATTTATATCAGTATACCTATGAATGTACCTTGTCTTGAGTAAATCAATCAATTCATAATTCATCAAGTCGTCTTTAAATAAATTATAGCTAATAGGATAATGCATGAATCTCAGCACTTAACATCTGCCACGGTGCAGACAGGAGCAGTCTGCCGAACTGAAATGATGAATTTACTGTCAGTAGAAGCAGATAGTGTGTCTTTTGGTATTCGAGTGGGCTTTCCAGTGAAGTGATTTTTATTTTTGTGATACTATATCAACTTAAACGTTTAAATGAGAGTTATGGATAGTATTTCAGTCCTTGCGTTTAAATATTTGGATTCCTTGATTTCAACGTTTTGTGAGTTGCTTATGCCAAAGTGGACTAACTCACATAACTCACAAGCATACACCGAATTTTATTTTGTTTGTCTCCACAGTGATCCTATTTGACAACTATTTGTATTTGTATGCTTTTCATCTGTATGTATAGACCATATTTACATATATAGTGTCCAGTATATAAGATAGGTAACACCTGTGGAGTACAAGCCACAATAGTTCATCGCATTGAGCTTTAGATGCACAGCTCCCTGCCAAGCTCTTTGTGACGATGAGGGGAAATCTAGCAAACTCGCATATTCCTCACGGCCATACAAATGATGTGAGGTGCTCTTCTGGATTTCTCTTACATTTCCCTCATAATGTTTTGACTTTATCCCTGCATTTAACACAGCAGAGGATACTTGTATTGCACGCCGTCAAACACAAACGCACGTCAGAGGAAAATTACAATCTGTGGTTGGAATCTCGTCAAAATCATTCATTGTCCTCTTGGCTGACAAAAGCAAAAAGTTACAAAATCGTTTCCCAGGGCTTCTTTCACCCCACACATTTTCCGCACACGCTGCATCTAAACACGTTGAAGCTCTCAAATGGAGGAGATTGAGGGCTTTACGCTATGATCATCCTTGAACTACAGAGGTGGGCACCCTTTTATTTTATTGGAGAATGAAATCCTTGCTCAAGCCCTTAACATAAAAAAGAAACGCATGAATGAAGAGCAGTAGGAGGTTGAGAAGGGAAGGGTGGTGATAAAGAAAGGCAGGGATTATTTCCCTTCATGGTGGCCTTTTGCTGGGTTGCCAAAACTCTAGCCGAGAAAAAAAAAAAAAGATTCTTTAGCTTTGTAAATTGTCTGTATTTTACATTCTGTATAAGTATCACTGTACCCCAGATATGATGAAAGTTGTTGGCTGATGCTTATAAAGAACATTTTTTTTTACAAGAGCAGCAGACATTTGTCTTATTTTGTTGTGTTATATCTTATGATTGTTACTCAGCCAAGTATCTCTGCAAGTATCTTGACACAGGATTTATACATTGACATAGACTTTGACAAATTATAATGGCCGTGTCCCAACGCGAGCTGCATGTAGGTCACTCGCCTCTGGGAACAGATTTGGCAGCACGCGCTAACATACGTGTACGGCCCAGATGGAATAAAAATATGCCACTCCATGAGCAATATCCTTGCAATTCACACTGATTAAATAACATCAAGATCTGTGTCATGTGTGAGGGGACTGAGAGTTGGGGACACGTTGATCCGTTGAGAGAATGTAGTTTCAAATCGTACCTACATCTCATGCGGTGCAGGCTGGAAAAGGGAACGTTAAGACAAGCTTATACTGTATTGCCGTTCAGATTTAAACTGATGAATGAGAAAACAATAAAGTCGTTAAGTAAATGCAGATTTTTACTGGTAGAAAATAAAGGTTGAAAAATGTATTTATTTTTATTTTTTGCAGCACAAGGTATAGAAAATAGATGAACTTTCACAATTTCCCGTTACAATTATTACTTTCTAGAGATAAAACACAATATCTCAATTGTGCAATAAAGTTATGCAAAAAAAAGCACAATTCTCACTTTCAACACACAAAAACACAATCAAAGCATTGCAACGTGTTGTCTTTAAAAAAAAAATCAAATGAGTAATTCTACACACTCTTAGACATTTGAAAATGATAAAATTAAAGGCCTTTTCACACTGCACTCATTTTTTGGGTGGTTGTGCGCCATAGGGGATGTAAGGACGACATCCCAGCGCAAGCGTGTCCATATTTGGAATAGCTACTAGCAAGTAACGGGGAGTTGATCTATTGCTGTAAAGGATGGTCTGAAAATGGCTGGCATTGAATAAGGTCATGAATTACACTTAATTAAATCAACTGCCCGTAAAGGAGTTCCGTCTCCAAAAGTTTTCTGCTGGAATGCTTTTAAACAAGCGCTTCTTCGTCTTTCTGATTGCAAGATTTGCAGACTTTGAATGAAATATGGAAGAAGGTGTTAGATTGACTCTGTGGGGAGTAGTCATGGGTTGTATAATTAATTAGCTTCCACTGTCCCGATGTCGTACTATCCCACAGCCATACTCTGATCATTAAGACTTTGACACCCTTATCTTCTACTTCTCCCGCTCTCGTCATCATCGGTGCTCCGCTGGAGCAATTAGACGACGATTTGTCCAAAGATACTACAAGGATATTATAAGGAAGTCACAAGGCTTAAAAGCCATCAGGCTCTCTTGTAGCGCTCTGGCATGATCCTCGTGATATGAAAATCTATGCGCAGCTTTGAGGTTCTCATTGATTGAAGCTGTGCCTTTTGAAGATAGAAGGATGCTTTTAATTTCCAACAAGACTTTAGGCTTCTGTGAGATCAACTTGAAATGAAATACAAAATCATGTCGTCCTTGTATTCATTTGGAACCCAAAAGAATAACATACTAGTGAGCCTAAAGTAAACCTATATGTAACCAGGGTAGGTAAATACCCGAACTTCGCAACAGGAACGTGCGGGATCAGATTCAGTTCATGTGTTGCTATCTGTAAGAAGGATCCAATATTTATGCTAGCCCGTCAACATCCTTTTTCTGGGAGTAAAGTAGCTGTCATATCACCGCCGCGCAGATTATCGACTTGGCATTTGTGACTTAATTATTTGAACCTGCCTTATCTCCCCTATCCCGACTCCTTCCTCGCCGCATTGCCCACTTGTGTCTTTCACCTCCTCCATAGATCAACCTTGTCAAACCCCTCTGGTCTCTTACACATATCACTTTTGACTGGCGAATCAATAAGTGAATTACTTTTATGAAACCGCACGAGAAGTGATGAGGGCTCTGTGGCTGCCTCAAGCCAACCACTTAACATTTTAATCTTCCAGGAGTCTGGTATGGATCAGCAAGTTGTGTAAAGTGGAGGGAAATCAGGCACCCTAATGTTTTGTTTTTTAATTAGAGTTCATGTTAGTTGTGCCTTTAACATTTGTCAGAAACTGTATAATGTATGTGTAAACAGAGCGGGGGAATTGTACAGTAGTCACTAATATTTTCAAATTGGTCTCATTAAAGCTATTAGTGCTACCTTCCATATAGCTATATATCTGTACTCATGCCATAACTTGCTATTTTGAGTGACAGGCTCTGTTAATCTAAGAACAAGTAATGGAGACCAATTCTTTGGCTAATGAATTTACGGTTCACAACACTACTAAGTAACCTTAATTGGAAATGAAATGAACTGAATGAGTTGAAAAGCAAAGTTGCTGTTATGAAAGGAAATAACGCAATGAAAGATTAGCAGATGAATCTGAAAACCTTGGGACTGATGACTGAAAATGTCAGGAACTGAGCTGGAAGATAGCGGTGGTGTATTCATTTTCTTATTTATTCTGATTTGATACGTCTATTACATATACATACTGCAAAATTCTTAGTCGACTTAATTACGGCTCTCTGTGACAATGAGTTATGTTCTACTAACCATACAGCAAGGTAAAACGACCTAACTCAAACCTCATCAAAGCAATATATTTACATTTTACATCAGTTTTGGCTGAGTGGAAATATACATTTAATTGCCATTCGTCTGTTCAAAAGATTACATTCCGAATCCAAGGTTATCAAAAACTCGTCTTAATAAATTAAACACAAGTAGATCAACAGGGCACGTATAATGACAACCGCTGCATAATTCAACAAATACTAAATCTGTTCACATCAGATTATGTTATAAAATGTTGGTTTTAAACATCTGCTTTTTCATTCACCAGACACGTGTGTGATGTGGGTATGGGGTGTTTACGAAATATGTGGAGAGACGTAACATCTAGTGCCAGTTGTAAATTTATTATGGCGTTGCACCTTGTATGGGAAGTATTATAGGACATTAATTTTTTAATTGCTTGTATATAAATAGTTACTGGTCTCTGGAAATCCTTCCCAACCCTCAAGTGTGAAATTACACAACTGCCTGCTTTTAGCTAATTTACAACATAGCGCCCACACAGTACGTTTCTATGCCAATGAGTTGGCACTTGGCTAAGTGTAAAAACAAGAGGTTCTCCTTGAAGGTATGAAAGCAACAGTTCAAATGGGGAACCCTGAAAATTTGTGAGAAATGTCCCCAAAAAAAAAAAAGAAGTTATGATTGCGTACAATAATTGTTTATACCTTTGACCCTCTAGTAAAACTGTCATTTAAAATCGACTATTAAGTGCCAACAGGTTGTTTGCTCTCACATAACCTGAAGACTCAATTAGGAAACAAACATCACACAAGCAAGATGAGCATCAAGTGTGCCAGCATGAGAACCAAATTTAATCATGGCAAAGCAGCTTGACGACAGCCGAACTCAACAGATTTTTTTTTTTTTTTTTTTTTTTTTAAATAGACTTCCCACCCGAAATACGATGTTGGATCCTTGAAATCAGCTTGTGTTCTGTCATTGTGATTGTTCCGGACATTGTCAGAATGTCAACAGGAGCTGGGTCTCAAAATAAAGACCGAGCCGTGCAGTTGTGAAATTCTCTTTACACTCCGCTATATCCTGTAAGATGGTGTACAGCTCTCACTGAGCCGGAGCTGCAGTCCATTCACATCCATGAAACTCTGTTTGACTTCTTCGCTCATAATTCCCCAGGTTAAGTCACAATCTGTCTTCTTTTTACAGAAATAGCATAACTTGTAGAATTTCTATTTAAAAAAAAAAAGAACCTTTGCAACTTCTTAGCCACTAACATTTCTAGAAGTGACAGACATTTTAAGTTAATATCACTTCATTTTGACACTCAATTAATTATTTGAAGTTATTTTACCTACCTAAAATAAAACCAACGTTGCCTCTTCTCGTGAAGGCTTCTTGTACAAGCTCTGTAAACCGAATGGCGCAATCACCAAAATGTTTCAGACAACAAGGCGATTTCTTTGCTATTTCTCTCTCATCTGTCAAACGCATAACTATTTCTGTAAAGTGCCATAACACTGCGCTATAACAGTAGTCATCGTGCACTTTGGACAGCAATTTCATTTTGAACACTTGTACTTTTGAGCACAGGTTAATCTGCAAAAGGTTTTTGAGAGACCTGAAAAGTGGAACGTAGCGGTGATGCCACATGCTTGTGATGGCTGTTAAAAATTGTGACCCTGCCTTGAAATAAAATTTTCCCTTGAATCCATACATTGTAGACTTAGTGCCTGTAAAACCTGAGGTCACACATTCTGACAACTGAATTTTCCAACTCCATTTTTTTTTCACAGCTGTTAAAAATTGTGACCCTGTTGGAGGCCCAACTCTCTCTTGAAACCTTACTTTGAAGCGCCACATGCATGTGACATCAATGTCATAGTTGTTAAAAATTTTGACCCTACCTTGATTCCATACTTTGAAGACCTGGTGCCTTTAAAACTCAAGGTCACACATTCTGACAGCTGAATTTTCCAACTCCATTTTTTAAGAAGCTGTTAAAAATCTTGAAACCACTTGAAACCCTACTTTGAAGCCCTGACACTATTAACACCCGAGGTCAAATATTATGACAGCTGAACTCTATTTTGTTCAAAATTGTGATCCACCCTGGAGGCCAAACTCTCACTCAGAACCCTATTCTGCAGCCCTGACACCTTTAAAACCCGAGGTCACACATTCTGACAGCTGAATTTTCCAACTCAGTTTTTAACAGCTGTTAAAAACGTTGAATTAAAATAAAGATAAAAAAAAACATTTGAAAACAATGTGGCAGTGCTTGTAAATTGGTACAATGGCTGACTCCCGAGAAACTCCACCAGCTGTTCAAAATGTGGGTAATAAGAACTGCACGGTGCCAATTCTGCATCATTCCAAGTTTCGACCATTTGCGATTCGTTCCGGTGTCCAAGCTGTTCTCTGCTATCTTAATAACTACAGCAGGTCGCCATTCTGTGGGGAAAAATAAACTCCTCACCACTCCAAAAATGTGTGCCACAAGAGGCTTCTATCCCCATTGCGGTACTGATGACGCATTTGCTTGTGAATAAACAATATCATTAACATCATTTTCATATTCTTCAAACATTCAATGACTCCTTGTACCTTATGGGGATAACGTGAGTCTTCCTGTTTCTTCTGCACTTGTTTATTCCCGGACGTATAATCTCCAAGATCACAGACGTTATGCTCAATCAGCTGCTAATGTTTCATGCTGACAGTTGAAACTTAAGCCAATAAAAACTCCAATAAGCGTTTTCCAAACTGACAGCTTATGAGGGCGAGCGCTGAGGGTAACAATGTAATATTTAAATGTGGGTGGGATATGCGAGACATATGGGCAGTTAGAGACCTCTGAAGAAATGAGTTTGAGCTTAATAACTTTCTGTCGCCGCTGAAAACACTTCCTAAAACTGTGCGCTAGTCACTTGCTTTTTCACGAAGCATTTTAATGACCTGCTTTCTTGTCACATTATGTTCTGAATGTCTTGTGCACCGATTCCATTCTCGGAGTATGAATCGTATCCCAAATGATTAATGTGAATGCTGTACGTTCCATTTGGCAAATACAGAGAAGTAATTTGAACACAGTTGATTAGAAAATTACAAAAGCGGAACTGGTACAACCAGCCTGACAGCCAGTGGATGCAACCACAGAGGGGATAAATCTTGATTGTCAAATAACTATGAAACGGAAATGACAAACTAGCCCGTATACATCCACTTTGTTGTACATGAACAAATTGATTTACACCGGAAGAGAAAATGTAAAGTAGCTGACTTTTTCACATCATTTTCTGTCCAAAATATGGATGTTTTTGTGATGTGAAGACCCGAAAAGGTTGCCCTCTTATGTTACTGAGGTGGGTTTTTGTTTGTCAGTGATGGACGGCTATTTTAATAATTAGATTTATCTATTACAAAATTGACTTGGAAAATTCAGCTGTCAAAATGCGTGACCTTGGGTTTCAAAGGTGTCAGGCCTTCATAGTAGTGTTTCGAGTGAGAGTTTGGCCTCCTGGCAGTGTCACGATTTTTAACAGCTGTTACAAAATTGTGTTGAGAAATTCAGCTGTCAGAATGTGCGACCTTGGTTTGTAAAGGCATCAGGAATTTTGTTGACGATCGACAAACGACGGACTGCCTCCAGGCAGCATCAAGATTTTTAACAGCTGTTGCAAAATTGTGTTGAACAATTCAGCTGTCAGAATGTGTGACCATTGGTTTCCAAAGGTGTCAGGATTTCGATTGAGTTTGGCCTCCTGGCAGTGTCACAATCTTTTACAGCTGTTACAAAATTGTTGAGCAATTCAGCTGTCAGAATGTGTGACTTTGGGTTGCAAAGGCATCAGGAATTTTGTTGACGAGCGACGGACTGCCTCCAGGCAGGATCACGATTTTTAACAGCTGTCACAAAATTGTGTTGAGAAATTCAGCTGTCAGAATGTGTGACTTTGGATTTTTAAAGACATCAGGGCTTTTGCTGACTTATTATAGAGTGACAGAGTCTGTTTGTCGGTCTTAAAATAGCTGTTAAATAAAATGATGGACTGGTGATGATAGTTTGGTTCGTCTTGAAAAAACAGCGGCCTGACGATGATGGATATGATGCATACAAAATAATTTGTCCATTTTAATACCTTTTTTATTCATTTGGAATGACGATAATTGCTTTCCTCTCTTGATCACAACCTGAATGTGTAATATTAAACAGCACTCCGGTGAGTTGGAGCTGTCAGGAGCCCATTTGACTGTGAGAAAAGAGAGGCATCACACTCATAACCGGGTGAGGGCAAAAGGATTTGTTCGGATTTATTGCCATGAGAGCACATCCATGCTCCGATTGCCCACATTGCTTCCAAGACTTCAGCTGATAAACTACACCGTCTCCTCCTGAGAGTGCCAAGGCCTAATGTGAGTAATAATGGCGTGCACTTGGACAACATACACGTAAATCTTTATAGCACGGTCCCACGTTGGATCCCTGTGTACCGTAAGATGAAGTCATGAAATGCACGTGAGAGAAAGAAATTTTGTAAATTGGGGTTAGAGGGAGGGAAAAAAAAATCAAATAGGCCTAAGCAGCAGATTGTTGATTTTGAATGACAAGCACGAGAAGCCATTTTGTTTTGGAAATGGCTCGAAAAGAAGATGGAGCAAAGACACTGATTTGCAGTCAAAGTGAAAACAATTGTAAGTTTTAAGCAGCTGAACTTTGTGAATGTTTCTATAAGGGCCTGATGAACAAGAGAAGTTAAAGTTGCCCCCAGTTTTTCTTTTTTTTTTTAACTGAAGATGAATGAGAACTTCATGTACGAGAATCCACAGTCCGTAATGAGTGCAGCTGTGCGCAATTGTGGCCTTTTCTATGTTGCTGTTTAAACATTTTAAGCATACAAATACACGACCTCTGCGCACATACAAATGAATGTCAAGCAATTCAAGGGCTTTGATGCCAATTTGAGAAGGTGAAGTGGCTAATTTAAGATGGTGAAGGGGAGTGACATTGTCTCCACTTCCATCTCAGACTTAAACGGAATTTTTAAATGGCAATGGCAGATGTGCCTGTGTGTTCTTTTGCATTATTATCTGCATCAATTGGGCCAGGTAACCTTTTCTAAGGCGCATATGACTAACATAACAATAACAAAATAGTTGCCAACAATTTTATCGAAGAAACTCGGGGTGCTAATTAGTGAACTGCCAGGCTTCCCTTTCTGTTGGGTCATTTTTATTTTTATGTTTCTTCAGTTGTGACTTACTAATGAACAATTCAAAATATCTGTGATCAATTTTGATATCGCTCACATTAAAACAGCCACTGGTGGAAATATATATTTTTTCATTCACTTCAAAAGCTTCATGAGCAAATGACTCCATGCGAAGGATGAAATGATGATAAATGAGATTCACCTTCACTCTGACTGATTTGAGTGTTCTCTTAAAACACTGCTGCTTTAAAACATTTATCTTTCCGCCTCTGGATATGCTTGCCATGCTAGCTTTTGCATTTGCCTTATTGAGTGTGCATTGACATATTTTATCTTACTGCGAGAGAGCATTCCCTCGTCTATATACCAGGCCATAGCTTACATTTGATAGTGTCATAAAACGCTCCCATGCTTTAGGGAAAAAAATGAAGTATAAAAAGCCTTAATAAAAGGTACTTACGGCTTAGCGGTATGGTGGCAATCCTTGACTCGCTGCGTCGGATGGTGCCATTACAGTCCATGCATTTGTATAGCTCTTCATCAGCAACTCGATGTATGAAAGTGTTGAAAGACATTCAATGTGAATGGAAAAAGATGAATCTACATATGTATGGATACATATACATACATATTCTGATATTAGTATAAGTGTAGGAATAATTGTAAATAATAAGTTATCATACTTTTGCTGCAATGAAGAACTGCTTCTGCTTGCAATGAAGAACGCTTTGCTCTGTTCACATTCACATGGCCTGGTTATTTTGAAGATGACTCAAAAAGCTGGAGAACCACATCTAACGCAGCAGACTGGTTCGGGCCAGTCTGCTGAGGTCGCCTGTTTTCTGTTAAGAAATGATTGCAAATTTGACCACACACGTACTCAGCAATCTTCCACTCACATGCACAACACATAGACAAACACGTACACTGTGTTCCAACTGTGCCTTGCATTTGCATTGCGTGGAAAACCAAATAAATAGAGAGGGTGAGGAGAGGAATCTTCAGAGAGTGCAGGAGTGAATTGAAACAGTCAGTTCCTCTCCTCTCTCCCTGTGAGCCCTGAACTCCTTCTATCCTTTTTGTGTCGTGTTTAATAGATGTTAAACAGGTAACCCTGACAATAAGTGAGGCCAATTCCTGTAGACCAAAAACACATCAAATGGGGAATATTAGAAACAAGATTTGTTTTTTGTTTTTTTGTTCGGTGAAAGAAAGTGGCGTCACTGTCCCATTACTTTTGGAGGAGAGTGCATACCGCAATTCTAAATGTGACTATTTTCGGATATGAACACACAGAAGACCAAATTGATGTGGCTAAACTAAGCTATCAGCTCCACAATGTCTGTTTCTTATGTTTCCTATCTCTTTGAAAGGATTTTGGTGTTTTTGTAAATGCATTTGAACTTGCGCAGCAACACTTGTCTAACCCAATTTAAAATGGTGTGTGAAGAGTAGGAATCGGGGGACATCTAAATGCAGCAGATGACAACATGTTTGCCCCCGCACGTATCGACAATGTGACTTCTCTCACTTGCTTTCGCACCGCGGACCCTCTCCTCTCTTCATGCTCTCGTCTCTTCTTAACATTCACGTTTTTTTCTCCCCTTAGTTTTCATCCCCCTCAGCCTCTATCTCTCTCCCTCGACTGTCTTTTTTTTTTTTTTTTCTTCCTCTGGTTGTTACATTAGCATAATGCAGCCTTTGCCTGCCAGTGAAGGGGAGCGTATCCAGCCCACACTCACCCTCACTGAACCAGCCGCAACGCTGCAAACTGTCAAGGCGCCACGGTGACAGCGGCAACCTTCCTCACACACATATGGGGAAAGATGTTGACAGGATTATAATTAATGGATTCCAGAACCCACACTGAACTCACAACAAGTTAACTTCTGTAAAGCTGCATTTGTAGACAAATCCCACACAGCGCGGTAATGTTTGTGTAAAGATCGAGTATACCGAAGTGATTCATTTGCATCTGCTCGAAGAGTGTGCTGAGCTCATGACATGAATCCAAGTGCGACTGTAAGGTGGAGACACAATGAACCTGTCAGCTTGAAATTAACACATGTATATCAGTCATCTGCAGGTATGGAGCACAGAGGATTTTGCAAGTCATATACTGTAGTAACACATGTCACAACAAACCCCGTGTAAGGTGCAAGATCATAAATATGGACAAGGCTCATAGAGTGTTCAAAATAATAGAAACATTTCTTGTTGTAAACGTTGTGGAATTGTAATATTGAGCCATATATAATGGACACATTTTGTCATTTTGCTTCCACCTTCTTTGCACCTTCATTGTCCATGTTATAAACCTCAGGGACAAATTGAGCTCAGGGAAACATAAAATGAAATGTGGAAGCGTTGAATAAAAAAAATTGAAAGCGCGTCAATGCAAGCATAAAATATTACTTTACAGTGTAGTTGCTTTACTGGACTACTTGCTCTTATCTCTATATTAGTTGTGGGCGATATGGCCAAAAAAAAATAGAATCTTGATTTTTCTTTTTTTCAATCATTCAGGACCATTCCAATTTTAATCGATTTTAAACTAATAAATCCAACAAACATTTATTTAAAGGTTTTTTTTTTTATTCAAAAAAATAATTATTGTGAAAAATGTTCGGGCAACATTATTTTTTTTCCTGAGTCTAAATCAGTGAACAAACCTAACATTCATTGTTTGCGCTTAAATGTCACAAATAAGTACGTGGTAACTTTTGTCTTGTAAACCAACCAGCATTCTGTCACTTATGCAAAATTACAACTCACAATTCACTTTTGGATGTAACAGAACATAAAAACAACAGCTTTTAATAATCCAGAAGACAAAACTTGATTTCACAATTTAGAAAATTTTCAATGATTGAATGTTTAAAATGCAGTTATTCGTATTAATTTGATGTAATGCCCAGCCCTACTCTTGATACCCTGTATTTTACACTTATTTACATATATTTAAATGTAAAATCTTGTACGGCCTTGATCATGCCATTAATATGTTAATAAACGCTCCTGGCATAGTTAATTTGGATTGAAAGATACTGTCACTATGATTTTTTGTGTGTACTGAAGTGTATTGTTCACTCAATGAAGAATAAATTCCGTACAGAAAGTTGTTGTCCGTTTAGCCAAATTTATAATTTGAGCATGAGCATTATGTTTCACGAGAGCAGCAGCTGAGCAGTGATATTGTTGCAGTTTCAGCTAAAATGGTGTTTCGCTAAAAATGTTAATCATCATTTGAACCCGAGTCACGAAAGGTTTCCATGTGCAAAACCGTCTGCCACGTTCTTTGTCGCAAAATGTACATGAGCTACCGCGGCGGGTACATGCAAGTGAATGGGAGCGAGCCGAGCCTCTCAATATATCCTCTCTCTTCTATTCTCGCCCACGTCCTCTCTCTGTAGCAACCGCGTCTTCCTTGAGTGTTAATCTATCTTTTTATGGTTTAATAAAAGTGATATAGTACAATATATTGTATGTTCAGCCTCAAAAACCTATAGAGGCTCGCTGTTTATCGTCACAGGGTGTCCATAGATCAAATCAAGTGTGAGTCGCCAACTTTTTTTTTTTTTTTTTAATGTTTGGCAAAAGTAAATCATGCGCAGTCTGTTCGAGTGAAATGCAATTTAGCGCCTGCTATTTGGAATCTTAGTAACTCAGGCTCTAAATAGCTCTGTGGGATCTTTAGTAAATCAGGCCTGTATACTTTAAGAAAAAGGGAACATGAATTACGTTTTTTTTTTTTTTTTTTCCCTCAGCAAATGGTGTGAAAACAGCTAATTACAAAAGTTGGGCTTTGATCCTCTCCAACTAAAAAGTGACTTTTTTTTTTTTTTTAAGTTGAAAACAGATGCTGAAGTTGAGTGGGTGGTGCGAGCAGCAGTGGACATGAACAGTGCGGTTAGCGGTGTCTTGAAAGGCTGAGGAAGCAGAGACATACTGGCAGTTCTCCGGGGACTTCATTTAGACTTGAGCTTGATAAGCCAGTGGATAGCCGCAGTCAGATACACGCATAACAATCCTGCAACAAAGGCAAACAAGACAATAATTGTCAACCAATTTCAAAACTCAGCATTACGTTACTTGGCAATGGTCAGAAAAGATAGGTCGATAGGGAATTTATAATAAAGCCACAATAACATTAAAATTACTAAAACAAAACTATCTATCTATCTATCTATCTATCTATCTATCTATCTATCTATCTATCTATCTATCTATCTATCTATCTATCTATCTATCTATCTATCTATCTATCTATCTATCTATCTATCTATCTATCTATCTATCTATCTATCAAGATAACTAGCAATTAGTAAATTAGATAACTATGTAGCTATCCAGCTATCTGTCCTAGTTTTCACTCGTTACCCTTTTGGAACATTTTGACTTCTCAAAGAAGTTATTCAGAATGAGTCATGTATGACATACTCTTGAAACGGTGAGGTTAGCCCAATAAATAAAGAGTACCCACTTTACCTTGAGAAGGCTAAGAGATCAAAATCAAGACTCCTTGATTATCCTGTCACCTATGAAGAAACCTCCCACGAACGCGCGCTTGTACCGTTGAACTTGGACTTCATAAAAGCAGTGACTCAAGTCAGCCTTTTTATTGTATCGGTTTGAAGGCTGGACTGAGATCCATCTGCTGCTCTGTATGATAAATTACCTCTCCAAGAGGATGTGCAAACAGAGTGAAGAACAACGGTGGTTAAATATGGATGTGAAGTATCCTCTGTCTGAGCAAATGCGGTTTGATATGTGTGGAATACTACACAGTCTGGAAATGTAACGAAAGATCAAACGAGAATGTTGGCATTTTTACCCATATATCACCTACTTACTGTATAATACCAGTGAGGACAAAAGTGTTACAAGTACATGGTCCTTAAGATAGATATGAAGGATATCGAATTCATTCTCAAACTTTAAAGACAAGCAATTACCTCACATAACCTTCCACGGTCATGCTTCAATTCATGCTTGACATTCAACCCAACCACAGTGTTTCATGTGCCAACCGAACATTTAAGATTTAATTAGGTTGATGCACAACAACGCTGTTTTATTAAACCTAATGTTACTCAATAAAATAAACGTTTACATGTGAATCCGACACGACGGCTACACAGCAAAAGCATATCTTGGCGTTGCAGCTTTCGCTCACGCTTCAACAGACTTTATTATGTATTTGATGGGCACGCTGCACCCTCACTTGTTATAGCAACTAATCACTGTGAATGATTCATACATCCGCAGGAGCACAAAAGCAGATTGTGGCGGTAACAATGCTGCATTTTGGAACGATGGCATTTGCATGTGAAGAAACACGCATTGTATTAAGAATGGCTTGTTTTTATAGGTCATGTGTGGAATTGACTAAAAGAGATTGACAATAAATAATCCTAGCAAGTTAGCAACGCATTGAAGTACAAAAAAGATAGAAGCAGTTTCGATCACAATCTTATTAGCTTTTAATTTGCCCAAAGCTAAGGTCTAACATTTAACGCATCTTTATTTAACCCAAATCATCAGTTGTCATCTTTTCAAAGCTTTATTGAACCTGACATACACAAAAGCATGGAGACGTGAAGCAGGGGCTTCCTTATTTAGTTTGTCTCTTGCCCACCTAGACAACTGAAGCTTTAAATACTTTTCTACCACTTCTTACTTCGGTCCAGAGGTGACAAGTCAAACTTAATTATCATTCACATCCCGTGAAGTCATTACAAAAAGAGTCAGGGGAGTCCAATGATTTGACAGGAGAGAAATGAGATCCTACTGAGAATAGGAGGAGTCTGACCCTTGTGACTCCATTAAAAAAAAACAACTTTATCTTACTAAATTCTAATTTTAAACATACATCGTGCCTAACGCTCAGAAAACATTATCAATATGAAGCACACAACACAATGGTTATTTAATACTATGTAATACAAAAATGTGTTGTCGTGAATATGTAATATTCTGTTGTAATTAAAATCTGACCCGTAGCAATATCCGAGTACATTTTACACATGATTAAACGACAACAACAATAATGATAATAAAGCGTCACTTTAATCTCCTCCTTGAAATTCCTTTTAGCAGTCCATGCTGTGTTTTGTTTACAGGAGAATTATTTACACTCAAATATCTCCTGATTGGAACGTTTGTTTTTTCAGTGTTATGTGCATTTGCCATTTCCTTTTTAACTCGATCAGGGATTTGATGCCACATTCCGTAAATGAATCACAGTCACAAAATTGATGTTTTTCTATGCCGAAGTGTCACTCCTTTCGATTTGCTATGTTGGTTTAGAGATCGTGTGGCTGCAAAATAAATAGTGTAATGACAAATGCTGTCAGTGCAAGAAAGTGGGGGGTGTTTGGCTTCGGGTAACGGTGTCAAGAATCTGACAACTAAAATAGAATGAAGTCTAAAGTTTCAGGTGTCTTCACCTGGTTTAATACATTGGCTCAATCTGACTTGTATAAAGATGTCAGCTCTTTTTTTCCCCCTCTACAACCTACAGGTATTTAAATTCCTGAGCAGAGACGTCAAGTCACAAAGTACAAATACTTTGATAGCTTTTATTTATTGTTGTAGTTTTCAATGTTGCTGTATCCTTTCAGTATCCAGGTTTGCGAAGGTTTGAAAAATAACGTAATGTACGTTTTTCATCATCATTATTATTATTATTTGCATGAAATATTTACATACCCTCTGCAATACATTTTGATATTTGATTTACCATTTAAAATGGAAATAAGTTGTTAGTCATCTCTTGTTTGTAATTCGACACAACAGCGTACTCTATAGTATCTGTTTTGATCAAAACAATGTGTTATCTGAACACAAAACTCCCAGAGAAGAAAATACAGCCAAAATCGATGCAACAACTAAGCAAAACTTCCCAGGTGCAGAGGCACGTCCTTGCTCAACACACCCCACACATCACATGGGAACCATCAAAATCACTATCACGCAGAGGAGGAGGCTGTACAGAACTAAAAGAAAACAAACCTCAACAACAACAAGATGAGGGACTGGCTCCGTTCCTTCAAACAAAAAGCTGTCTGCATTATTAAAATGAGGCTATTTATTGGATGATATCCAGATTTGTATATAATTGCAATGTAAGATGAGTGCATGTTTTCCATGTTTCTTGAGTTACCCTTACTTGGATTCATAACAGTCATTTTTCCGGAAAACTATTCAACAACATTATTTAGTTAATGTGCTTTTTACATAATTGTGTAATTGCTTCTGTTGTGACTTTAATGACGCTCTATGGCTGTAATGTAGACCTATGAGCTTTTACTTGAGCTTTTATTTTGAAATGACAGGAAGTAGGTCAGTTACCCACGTGGAGATACATTATGCCATGCTACCAAAGTGGATTGGTTCCCCAAATGTTTGTTGCATGTTACACTAGCCTTTAGCTTAGCGTGGTAATGCTAAGCGTGGTTATGCCTGCTAGCTGAATAACCTAGCAATTAGCTTAACCATTATGCTAATGCTAACATGCTGAAATCTTATAATGGTTCTATTGTTCAAGTATTAGTTTCATGCTACTCTAGCTATTAGCAATTAGCTTGGCATGCTAGTGCTAATACTATTTACTAAATGCTAATTGCTCTGCCAATGCTAACGACCATGTGGCCTGCAAATGTGATGACTTGGAGCCATGCTAGACTACCTCAAAATAACTCGACATAGTAAGTAAACATTAAACACTGTTTTTCACATACCTCGAGATGAATATAATTAAATATTACTTCCTGTAATACTGTGTTTAAAGGTAATTTGAGAAAGTTTATTTCATAAGTGTGTATCAAACTGGTAGCATTTTCACATTAATGAAGTAGTTTACAATTACAACAAATTTTAGGTAATCCCTGGTCTTGCCCCAAGACAGCTGGAATAGGCTACAGCTTAACCTGAACATAATAAGCGATGAATGAAATTTCTCAGCTGTAACTTACATTCTAGGCTAAAAAAATAAATAAATGTTATGCTGACACTTATTTCCAACACAGCAGTTCACGCTAATTGTGCATCTGTACGAGTAATATTCTTTATACTATTAGTCACAGCATTTACAATGTCTGCTATCCTCCTCCTCAATCCGTTACGGCTCACAGTCTCGCAGGCAAAATGATTCACTCATTTGTCTATTGTGGTTTACGAAAACCTTAGGCAGTTGATCGGCCCTCTTTTTAGAAGTCTCCTCTTTAAATTCCACAGATAGCTCTTCTTGGGGAAATATTTTAGCCTGTTGCCATGACAATTCAGCTTCTCTTTTTTTATGCAGCGCACCTTTTTTTTTTTTCCTCCTAATTTCTGGTTTACTACTGAAAGGACAGCTAATCCGTAAAATATGATTTTACAATTCAGAGGATGCCACTGATTCAGCAGCAGTTTATTTATCGGGCTTCTGCGCAAGCAGCCTGCGTTGGGTTCCCAAGTTAGGATTGTGTGATGACAATAATAATTTTAACAACCCATGGGTCAGAAGTTAATTTATGCCTGTTTAATTGTACTCACATTTATTAATTCTCTACGCGAGCTAGCATCTTCACATGTGATGATTTGTTGAAAAAGAAAATGTTAACATTTTGACAAATGTTATTTGATGAGCCGTCAACAGTTTTCACATTCACCACACAGTACTGGGAAGGGGATGAGCGGTGTGCATCGTTTTCCCGCACGCACAGTTTAGAATTGAGGCCAGAGTTCAATCTTGTTTCATCAGACCTGAGAATCTTGTTTTTCTCATTCTGAGAGTAACATTTTAAAAGTGCTGCTTTCAAACAGTTTCCCAACTTTATGAGTTGATTGACTGTGTTAAGAGAAAAAAAAACAAAAAACAGAATGGACTGACTGATGAGAACGACAAATTGGCTCCTCAAACCAAGAGGCGAGAGCCGCTTACTTTCTACTGTGAAAAAATAATAAAATAAAAATGAAGTTAAGTCCCTCTGTGTGGTCACAATTGGTTAGTCGACACCCTTGCATTAGTATGTCTCGTCTTAATTACATTCCATCAGTATAAAACTCCAGATTCTAGGAAACGGTTTCAGTCTGTTGATTATTAATTGCTGTCTACTTGCTTCTCAGAAGTCACTTATTATTACTTGGTACTTTGTCTGTAGAATACAATCATTCCAGAAATTATCCACACTCCAAACTAAATCACACCTTAATTACTTTATAATGACGGAACCGTCCCTGATTGAGTGAAGATGAGATTTCATCTTGCCTTTAAATTTTTTTTGATTTTGCTGAGGTTGTGGGCTATAAACTGATAATTATGTACATTAGTAAAATACATTAAAAAACTATAAACTGATAATTATGTACATTAGTAAAATAAATTAAAAAACTATAAACTGATAATTATGTACATTAGTAAAATAAATTACAAAAATATTTTGTTGAATTTTTTAAACAAGAGTAATATTTAACCTAAAATTGTATTTTCATTGGAAATAAATAACCATTTCGGTGGTAAAACAAGAACACAAGCAAAAGAAAATCCTCGTCAGTTCCACATGCGTTAAGTTATTCATCCTGTCAGAGAAATGAAAAATCTTGGACGCTGGTATCTTCAAAAAAAAAAAAAAAAGATTTTCTATGCATTTTGTGCCCAAAAAGAAGCCTCTCTCTGGAAAAATCTTTCACTCTCTTTTATACTGAGGATTTAATAGGCAGCATGTTGCTTCTAGGTCTCGTCAGTCTGACTAATTGCAGTCCTTTGCTTTTACATCAACCATTTTCTTTGCCTAAGAATGCCAAATGTCTGCTCGTAATTTTGTTTTTTTTTTGACTGTGTTGAAGCTACTTAAAAACCACCACCATTTAGGATTATAACACCAATTCTAACTATAATAAATTAATTATTCTCTGAAATAATCATTTACAAGCAACAACTATTTTTGGTACTTGTAGTAATTTTCTCTCCAATTGTGCAGCGACTAGTGACCTCAGTTAGTACCTTAAATGAACTGAGGAATCGTATTTGCTTTTGAAAATATGATGGTTCCATCAAGTTTATTTACATCTTCTATTGTTGCATTGCTCAGGCAAGAGGAGGAGTAGTGAGGATGGATTATACCTTTTGGACATGCAGGAAAATAAGGCTTAAAAGGGAATGCTTTAAGAGGACGGCGTCTCACTGATGGACGGGGTGGCTAAATGAAATCGCGGTCCCCTAAATAAGGGCGAAGATGGAGCGCTGAGCTAACTGGCAGGCGGCTCGGGGATGTCTGTAACCCAAAGCACATTACAGAGCCATCAGGCTGAGTGACACCTCACCCGGCCCTGCTTTAGAGCAGCCATGATGAATGGCAACTCCTTGTTCTCCCTCTTGAAATGACAAGCGCGGAATATCAAATGCCAATTAAAGGGGAGACAGGCGCGGCTGGAGGAGTGGCATCTAATTTTGCTAAATATGATAGGTAGAAAGGTGGGGGAGACTGCGGAGAAAAGGGTCACTTTGTGTGGATGGTATGTCCACTTTGCTAATAAAATGAGAAAGGAAGCATGTACACATAATAATAATTAAAAACGTTGCACCCAATAACAAGCGTTTTTTTAAAGAAAATTTGCAGAAGAATTTAAATCTCAAGACAATATGGTCAGGTATTCTTCAAATAGGGACCTATTTGCTATTACACGTCCACGGCGCATCTGACAATTTGGTGACAGAAAGTAGACCAGAATTTAGACCGGGTGAAACCAGGTCTAAGTTGTGGCACATCGGTGTTGGAAGGCGATCTCCAAGTGCTCATTTGGTAGCATCCAACTTTAAAAGGGATGAGGGAGCCACTTTGATGGGTCGATAATCAAGTTGGTTGTGTTCACTCCCACAACGGCGCAAAAAAAAAAAAAAAAAACTCCACCTGCTCACATAGTTGGTCATGATTGGCACACTTTGTGACAAATGCTGGCAACGTCTAACCACAGACAACATTTACAGTACATAGGCCCCATCCTGAGTACCACCGCAGCCATATTGGATGTGGCAACGTGAAGCAATTTGTGAAGAGTCCTCATTTGCTCAGGCGCCTTTTAAGCCAGAACTCATTTAAATACTACTTAACTGTTGCTTTTATTTGCATTGTAACTGACTTGCTTCTTCCGCCTGCTTTTTGTAACATTTTACAAGCTTTCTGGAAGCAGGTCCAGTCTGAAAAAGTGTCGCAACTATTAAAAATTGTCTCTAAATAAACCAAAAACTGTGATCCAAAACTACTCCAGCTAGTTTGTTAACAAAACAGACTTTAATACTGATCTCCTTTGTCTTAAAAATAGTCTGACATGGACAAAGTGACCTTTACGCCGATGGACTCGTAGATTGAATTTCGCTGTATTCTATTCTGTCATTGGAGTGGATTTAAGCCTTGATCCTGTTATTTGTGCCCTCGTGACCTTTGTGGCCACGAGCATATATGTGATTCTTACCGCTGGATACAGATTCACTTTTGTGAAATACAAATTATTGTTTCAATTTTGGATTCTAATAAGTGTATGCTTGCACATGTTTGATGTTCAACAGAACAGTGTCATTACTATACTTAAGATTGTATTATTCCAGTACCTATTTTACTAGAGTATTCTTTTACACAAGTGTCCGAACTGAGTACTTTTCCCACCTCTGATCATTTGTATTGTATTTTCAGGGGATCAAGCACAATTATACTAGCTATCACTAGACAAAACATGCATTGTGCATTTGCCAGATGGCATCCCACATGTCTGTTAAAACATCCATTTGAAAGGAGACCATATTTTTATGGCAGATCTAATGTTTTTTTTAGCTCAACAAGAGTCAATTGCCTGGCTACACAGTGTGCTTTTGGGATGTTGCTGTTTGTGTTTAATCTTGTGTTAATTATACCTAAAAGTGATACATGAGTAAATGTGCAAGTTATGTCTGTGGGTAGAAGTAAAAGTCACCTTGTTGAATTTTACTCCAGGAACGGTCTGTCTGATGCACTCGACCTGAATGCTGAAAGGAAAACAAAATGGACAATTTTCCAGAAAGGTAAATACTGTATGAATCTCCATTATAGAGCTCCTGTAATATAACAAACTGTCATGTGCAAGCTTTTCTCAGTCGGTAGAAAACCAACCGCTTGGGCAAAACAAGTTGTTTTTTGTTTTTTCCCCCCCCCCACTTGTCTACCTGTGCCTTTGTGTCAGGCAGGAAATTTGCCAGCTGAGCTAGCACGTCGAGTACCTGATATTGAAGTTTTGCTTCCTTGGATGAAGACATCCTTCAACAGGTAAGAACGGTTCAATTAGGATGAGCAACATGCATGAAATGATTTTTGTTTTGTTTTGTTTTTAATCTTACTTTAAAGTTGCTTTATTTGGAAACTGGAGACACAATGAGTTCAGTTTCTGCACTTTGTAAGGGTTAGTTGAACTCAGATGGGAAAATTACAGTATCATCAAACCTGTTTTAGATTGCGACTAATAAAACAATAAAAATTTTATATCCCATAGCTAAATAACCTGACATGAAAAACTAAGGTTAGCTTACTACTTAAGCCTCCTTAATCATTTGTAACAGTGTAAAAAAAAAAAAAAAAAAAGCTCAGAAAAATATAATGGACTTCCATTTATTTTTGGTAGTGGTATAGGACTGCAGGCAAGCACAACAAATTACCGGCATTTGTCCTTGAATCGCAGTTTATAAAGGTGGCTGTTGCCTGTGCCCACTTATAAACACCTAATCTATGGGAGCAAACAGTCTGTTGCTTATCATGTGCGGTGCCATTCCCTGATCTGCAGACAGAATGCTGTCGATGACCTCTGAGGAAAAATCCTATCATGAACTCGTGCTATCTACTATAGCTTTTCAAGATTGATGTGTTAATCCATTTAAGAAGATAGATCTCGTGGGAGTTTATTTCCATGAGGTTTGATGATGAGTCATATGGAAGCTGAGTGTGCGTGAGAACAAATGGCTGCCAAGTGACTTTGCACATTCAAGCAATAGTGAGCATTTGTAAGTAAATAAAGGAAGAGGCAAACTTGACATACACTGTATGGACAATTCCATCGGGCCGTATGGTTCCCGGTGAATTATGATACTGCAGCATATTGTTGTATTTGTCACTTTTCAATACACTTCAATGGCTGTTGTGGACACGTTCAGTGTCAACAATTGTGATATCTCCCTCTTAAGTGTTGTCATAGTAAGTTTCTTCTCCAGCAGCTTCCTTGCTAGCTGTTTGAGAAGCTACTGTGTAGTCATCATAGTCCACAGAAGGTCAGTCACGTTCTCCAAAAAAAATAAATAAAATCTGACAATGCGGGGGAACCCTAATGGCGTCCATGCAAATGCGTCTCCTCATTTTGTATGAACTAATCCATTATTACAGCAAATTTGCTTTCATCAGCACCTGGGCGACAGTTTTCACACATTAGACAAATGGAAATTGCAAAATGAATTAACCTAGCAATAAAATATATTTCTGAAAAGACAATTTTGATATAGAAATATTAATAGTGGGACAGTTGTGTCTTGCACACATTTCTGCTCACACACTGATAACACTAGGGAACAATTTAAAAAACAGTTAAGTTAGACTTTTGTGTTGATTAAAACTAAAATTGACATGCTGATTCCAAAATTGAAGTCTGTTTTTCCCCCCCAAGCACATCAATTTGTTTCTCCACTGGTTACCCTTCAGATAAGCAAAATTCTATTGATTAGCTACAGAAAGACTGTAGTAAGAAAAACTGACTACGATTGGGCTAATCTATGTCTATGTGGCATATTTTAAGGAGTTTTTTTTCCCCAAAACTTATAACTATTCCATCTTATTGTTTTACTTACATACATACAGATTTATTTCATGTTTTTTTTTTTTTTTTTTTTTAAAGGCGTTAGATTAGTTTTCTATTCTGCTCCCAAAAATTAGTCAATACAGCTGTTAGATCTAATTCAATAAAAAATAAATAAATAAATAAATAAATCCCCAGTGTAATCTACATCAGCAACTGAAACACATCTTTCAGCTTTTTCAGAGGTTCAGAAGTAAATGACTCTGTTTTGCAACCCATCTATTACGTTTTGGTGAAAACAACTCTTTCCAAAAAAAAACAACACTTGGATCAAATATTCATGTCAGAAAATCAAAGAGAACTAGGAGAGAGCAAAGTAACATGATTTGCATGTTATTTGCACTGTGATGATGATGTCCAGAAAACATTTTTGCAAATTGTTGCACATCAGCCTGAAAGTGGAGATGATAAGAAAAATGTTTCTTTGCATTCCAAAATAATACACTGGCAATTGTTGTCTGTGAGTTCAATACCAAAAGAGCGAAACATAAAAGCAAATAAATAAACATTGAGGAATGGTCAACATAATATGCAATCACTGGCAAACACCCAATGAGGTGAAACCTCTTTCCTGTTTAGAGCTTGAGCTGGCTGACCAGTGGGACACTTTGCACAGTTACTATTGTGTAAAAAAAAAATTCTCAATCATACATAAGTGGTAGCAGTATTAAAAAAAAAGAAAAAAGAAGAAGCATAATTTGGATTTAAAAGCACTCACACTTGGGGTTGACTTAACTTCTGTTGGCATCTTATTCCAGTTGTGTGCGGCATAACAGCTAAATGCTGCTTCACCGTGTTTGCTTTGAACTATGTGCTCCACTAATTGACCTCGACGTCTGCAAACCTCGGAATCCTGGCTTTATATTCAATTAGCGTCTCTGTTGTATTCTTGCCCTAAACCGTTCAGTGATTTATGGACCCGTAGGAGAAAATGTGAACAATATCAACTATCTGCATTGTCTTCATGGAAATGCATGTAAATGTAGTTGTGAAGAATGCCATAACCAAACACCAACCCTGGCAGAGAAACACATCACACACGTTTAAAGCAAAATAAGGTTGATAATCTCCCGTAACAACTAAACAAGCCGATCTAAGTGCACAAGAAGGAATTCAACTTATTTCAAGCTACATCGCCTTTATGATCAACGTGAGCCAGTTGGAGCAGCAACAGGAACGGCGGCAGATCTGCCTGTCTCGTTTAATGGATCCAAGGCAATCAATACATGCGTGGAGGGTCTTGGTCCATTTAGTCTTGACTCAACAGAATTCTCAGTAGAGAAAACAATGTCTGAATTGAAAGTGATACCTATTATTAGTATGTTGCAACACAAATTAACGGTTACTATAAGTACTCAGTCGGTGGGTGGGGGTGGGCACACCATTCTTTAACTCAACACCTGAATCATGGAAAATATTAAGTATTGGTCATGGTGACTATTTTTTCAGAACAATTTCAATGCCAACCAAACACACGCATGTTGAGAGAATCACATCTGAGTAAATTATTTGTATATTTACTACAAAAGAACACAAAAATTAAGGTTTGAGAGAGAGAGAGAGAAATACCATGAATGTCCACTGAACTACCTTTTGATAGTTGTTGACATGTCAAACCCTGTTAATCAACAGTCCTAAATAAAATATACTAAGTATTTTTACCGAGCTTTTCATACATAATTCGTCTACATTTTATTTTTAGGTAGCTCATGCTACAATAAAATTACAATAAAATTAATATTGCCTCTTAAAAGAGGCTTTACATTTCTGAGAAAGTTTAAAAACCCCCCACAAATTATGTAATTTTATTTAAAAAAGTGCAATTAAAAATTATTGCCATCTGTGGCCAGGTCCGCATTGCAAATGAGAATCTGTCGTCAGTTGCCTGACTTGGATAAATAACAGTTAAATAATTGGCGAACTAAATAATTCAAATTTAATACCAAAATGACGAATAACAGTAGATCATGCATGCCTTATGTTATCAAGTAGGAAATGTTATGGAGGTAACGTCGGCGGATGCAAATGGCGACATCAGCAACACTGAACTGTGCCTCCATTTCAATATCAGCTCCGAACGGCACTTTCCGTCACTCCTCCAGCTGCTGCGCTGAACAATAAAACAAACACCTCTTCCATTTCCTGCCACCGTTAAGTGAATTACGGTTGCGAAACGCAGACAGATAAAGGTTGAGGGTTATGGAACGCAAAGCTCAGTGTGCCATACGTGAACTTAAGACAATGCATCCTCTCAGCCCTAAGTGGAAAATTGATGGATGATAGAGGGGAAAACATTTCAGGAGATAGACAGAGAGAGCGGACAAAGACCGGGAGAGTGATGCATGACCCCCAATTTCTCAAGGCTTTGTAATAAAAGGCTACTGTGTGGTGTTCTCTATCTCTGTCACATTAAAAGTAAATAAGACTAATAGCATGATGCTAAAAACTCCACAGGGCTAGACTGCCCCGAAAAGGCAAGAGAGTGTGGCAGGCTGCGCACATTTTCAACACCAGCTCCGGTGTTATTCTGGTTCCGAATGCTTGAATTATTTCAACGTCATCTCCGGCAAACACTCAGCTGTCTGGGATATTTAGGCCATTTCTTTTAACGGCAAGCAGCTGCCTCAGCTTAGTCTGATGATGGATGAAAGCTTGCAAATTATGTTGAGCCTAATTTATCACAAACTATCAGCACTTTTAATCATGCATGAACCTGGGCACAAGAAAATCATTACAAAATTACTTCTTTTTTTTTTTAAGGGCTGGAGTTAAACTCTTTTGCCGTTCCGTGAACTATTGAAATAAACATAAGGACTTGTGCCTCAGTAACCACAGCATGGGCACAAGTGCCTTTCCTCTACATTGCCCTGCCGTGCATCATGGTACAAACTGTAAACCGGCGGTGTAATGTGTGTGCATTTCTTTGCCCCAGGCACAAAATTGCAAATGAGTCAAATGCAAGGTGCTGCAATTTTAGAGGTAGGTCCAAAAAGTAGGTCTTCTTGCCGAGATTCATGATAACATTCGTTATCATGAAATGATGACATCATAGTTTTCAACCCCATTCATTGTGTATGTGGTGACCTTTTTTTTATTATTATAATTTTTTTTCTTCTTCAAGAGAGTTTTTTTTTTTTTTTTTTTTTTTTTTTTTTTTTTTTTTTTTTTTTTTTTTTTACTTCCAGGCGACTCCTTCACTCTGAGCGAGTGCAGTGTAAAAAAAAGAAAGAAAAAAAGGTCTTACATTTATTCATGTACAATGTTTTGTTCAATCATTATTATGTAAATGCCCTTTTTTTTTTTAATAAGCTTCAGTTGTTGAGTGTTCTAGAAATAATGTTGATCTGCGCATATGTGCAATAAATTTTGTATTGTTTTTTTTAAAAGTAATTATTTTTCTTTGCCTAAATTTAAGTGCAGTGTATAATAGTGTAAATCTGTATAGTGTTACAAAAATACATATAATTTTTAGAAATGAAAACTACATTTTTGAGTGCTTAGGCCTACAACATTACTGTATCTTAATTTTGGTGGTTCTTGGAGATGCAATGATGTTTTGAGGTGTTACTTAGTGCAGTATTTTTCCAACTTTTTATTATATTTATTTTTTTATTATTTTTAGAAATTTAGATTTATGTATGGAATTTGTCCTGTCATGTAGATTTTTTTAAAATTATTTTGCATATGAACCGAAATAAAACTTTCATTCATTCTTTCATAAATAAATACTTTAATCCTACAACAGATGGCGTACAGGTGCATTAAAGTGACATCAGGTGTCATTCGCAGCCCTGGAGCTCATAATATCCAATTCACTCTCTCACATAAAATATAAGAAATTCACTCTGTCAGGTTTGTAGAGCCTGGTAATACATTTTACATGGAAAATGCTATATTTTCAATAAAATATCACATTTTTATTATGAATAAAATACTCCTACAGACGGGTGAATTCACTCTTTATAGGAGCGCAGGTGCTGTTTGTGGGGTCTTGACTCCCATATGTAACTCGAACCCTGAACGTGTACACAACAGCATTGGGTAATATTGAATAAATATAAAATAAGATTCCCTCTCAGACAGCACACAGCACTTTTTACAGTTCGAGATTATTCAGATCAGGATTTTTTGTTTATTTATTTTAAGTCACAGAACTCCTGTGAACTGTCTGGTAAACAACATGGGGCATTAAAAATGAATCATACTGGGGGAAAAAAATGCAGGGATGGAAAAATACAGCAAATATTTTTTCACATGGGATGAGGCAAGATATATTTTGCTAGTGTTGTGTATGTTGGTCGAAAGTTTGTGCACGTAAATGAGAGAGCGAGAAAATCACTGCATCACAACTGCTCTCATCAGCAGTGCATGTTTTATTGAACAAACAGATGACAGTGCCATTGACAACAGCAGACACAAACAAGCATGAAGCAGAACAGCCAGAGCTACATTAGACACAGATGTAAGGATGAAAGCTAATTTGTTATTGTCTGCCATCTCGCTTCAGAGTTCACGCAGAAACAAACTCTTTTTAGCATACATTCACACTAGCTTGTTAACAAAGTAGACACATTTAGGAATTGGCTATGTTAGTTCAGGCTGTGGATAAACTGAGTGAAAAGGCAAAACAGCTGAGCCTCTACTCGTCATGTAGCAATGTTTGAGACATTTGTTTTTGTTGCCTGCCATCCAGATTCACACAGAAACTTTTTTTTTTTTTTTAGCATGTGGTAAAGCTAGCATGTTAACAAGCTACCGGTAGTCACCTTGATAAAAATAGTGAATTCTTCTACTATGGCCTTCTAAGGTCAAACTTGTCCTGAAGCAAGATTTGATACAGTTGTATTTTTGTATAGGGGAATATTATTTTATTCCTGTTATTGAATCTCTGTCTTGGTCAACAGATGGAGTGAAAATGACCTGAAGGAAGCCGCATCACAGATTTCAGTAGGGTGAGTAAACTGAGCATTTTATTCATAATATAATTCATTTAACTCATTTGCTCCCAATAACGTGTAAACACGTTTTTTTAAAAATGTTTTAAGTGTCCCAAAGACGTTTTTATACGTTTTATTTATTTATTTTTTATTTTTTTATGCTAGCATACAGAAGGCTTTGATGCAGCCTCTCAACTGCAAAGAACGGTTGCAGAAAAGGTAGTTATTACAACGGCCAGCAGGTGGCAGCAGAGCAAAGGAGATCAACCAGGGTCATCTAGAAAAAAAGCTAAATTACTTAGCTCTCTTCTAATGCTAATTTTTGCAAAACGGAAACAGATAGAAACATACTTTTTTTTTCCTGATGAAAGAAGAGACTTTAGTCTTTCTTTTGATAGGTTCCATGCTTTTATAGCAATAGAACACAATATTCTGTGGGCCTTGCAAAATCAGTCAAAATTCAGTAAAACAGCCGGGAGCGAACGGGATTGCTTCTGTGAAAATGCCTGGGAGTGAATGAGTTAATATGTAGAGGGTACTTTTGTCAACTCCAATCTCTTTAAACTAGTCAATTATGTAAGACAGATTATTGCGAAATTACGCACGTGTGAAGCTTGTAGTTCTTTTTCATTATTCTCTCTCAGCTGTGAGTTGCATTCAATGTATTGGCTTTGCCAGGTCTACAAAAAGGAGCCTTAACACCGAGATTACAGTTTAGACTGCGGTGACGTTGCCACTTTACCTGATTTGAACGTGAGCAAAGGTGTTGATCTGTTTTTACTCAAGCAAAGCACTAAATAATTGAATCTTCACCACTCCAGCTACACACGTCAAGGTAAGTCATTAGGGAATTGGTGGAACAAAAACAAAAACACTTTTGCTAAGGAACAATTACTGACATGGCTTTGACCTATTTAATGTTATATAATGTAGAACTTTACAAAACACAGTTATTGGCATTTGCACATTTCTGTTGCTGCAAATAGAAAACTCTTATCCACGGAGATTTTAAAGTGAAGCTGCGGCCTCCTTGGAGAAAAGCAGACTTATTCAACATAAAATACATAAATGTGGCTCCTTCCTCATTTAACTTTGTAATTACTTGGCTTTGTATGGTTTTCTTTTTCGATTCCACTAGTGGTTAATGCAAAGTCATCACTGTCGGCTTTCTAGTCCTTGTGAAAAAAGAAATTCTTAAGAGTCTCTGATATGGAATGATCAAATAAGGACGCCATCAAGGTGATCCTTTGATAACTCTTCCCCCATATCCTCAATTGTCTATCTGGATTACTTGAAGACACACTCACTCAGACGTTTCGCAAATCCATTAATTATCGTTTCTTAAACAGGTATGGCGGCATGGCTCAGGTGGTAGAGTAGTCTTCGCCCAACCTGAAGGGTTATTTCATCTATTTATGGAAATCAAAATTGACTTTATCGTCATTGAGCATGTCAGAAGAACAGCACAGCAAATGTTATATTGCAGTTTCAATCTTTGGTCCAATAATCAAAAAAACAACAAAAAAACAACAATTACACCAAGCAGAGGGCTGATGGGTCAACAGGCTGCGCCACAATTTTCTTAGGTCAAACAAAAACAAAAAGAAGATGTAGGGGGGAAAACAACTCACAAACTGTGTGTAATATGGGAAAACTTCAGCACATAGCTACATGATAATAAAAGACATGACAAAATAGACCCAGTTATGAAAATTAAATATGCATAAATTGAAAAAAACAAAACAAAACATTTATTAGAGCCACCCTCAGACTCTCCATCCGAAGCCGATTATTTCTCCCCTCATGTTTCATCCTTCCACACTACAATTTTACTTGTACCGTGCTACTGAGACATTCAAGCAAAAATATTGAAACAATGTTGGTACTATTAGCTTTTAAAGACAAAAGTGCACTCAATAATGTGCCAAACAGTATTTCCTATTTCTTTCATCATATTAACAACACGAGAAATGTGGTATTAGAGGAAAAGGTCATTCCTTAGTTCCAACGCTTTATTTTCTTTTTACTTCAGTTAAATCAAAGTCACAGACTAACTTAGATGAAGACAAGAGACACTTGGTGTTGACTTAGCCCTGATGGGTTCAGTACATCAGATGATGGTTGTGAGAAGAAAAAAAGAAAGACATGACCGTGCAAGCTGCAGACAGTGGGTGTGCTCTTAGATATGAAAATGCCTCAAGCTGCTTTTTCTGTGTCCGATAAGAGTCTGTTTCAAGCCAAAGCACAGGCTTGTGGGAGAGCATATATATAGTATTTAACTTTGCTTCACACGTTTATCTGATCCTTGGATCCAGTTCTGTTCATAATCAGTTAATTATTGAGTTGACAAATATATCCATTATATGTATATTCTTTCAAATCAGTATGGAAATTCAGTGAGTAAATAAAAATCACAACATTTCAGCAGTTTGAATACGAAAACATACTTTTTAAGCTTACCAACTTACCATTAACATTTTAACGTCGTAGTTAATTTCCTTAAGATCTGAAAGACAAAAACACCTTATATGTACAAGCTTTCACTCAACGTACTTTCAGACCGATATCATTGACGTCTTATCCAAAGTATTATCTATGGTTTCCTCAAGGCTAACGGAAAATAAGAAGAGAGTCTGGTAGAGGGACATTGCCGTTCCCCCAGGACCTCTTCCAGCCTCTGTACCATATGAAAGACAAACAGTAGCAGAAATTGAAAGAGAATTGTGAGGTGGAAGATTAGATAGTCTGGGGGAATAAACATAGAGCATCTGGTGACTACATCTCTCATGTGACACACCCGTGTAGCCCGTATAATCTTGGTTTGTTTGAATTACGTGCGCCTTTGGGACTGAAGTTATACAGTGACAAGCCAAAGATGAGGAGCAGCACTTTTGAGATAAAGCCGTTTTGATTTAAAAGTTGTGGATGTGTATTCATTGTCTCCTGGTGGAAACTTTAACCATTTTGGAGTAGATTTTAGGGCCGGTGGTACAGTGATATAGTATGTATGCCTCACAGTCAAAACGTTCTGGGCTTAAGAGTTTCAAGATTTCCTCTTGTGCTTGTGTGGACTTTTGTCCAGATAAGCTGGCTACGGAAACATGGAGAGTAGAGTTCACATTTTTGACTGGCATATGTGTTTGAACGTATTTTCAAATACGTTTAAAAACATTTATTTACTTTTGGATGTATTTGCAAGTATGTTTAACTCATTTGCTCCCAATAACGTGTAAATACATTTTTTTTTAATGTTCTAAGTGTCCCAGACGTATTTATAAGTTATTTTGGTCGTTGTTTTTTTATGCTAGAGCATACAGAAGGCTTTGATGCAGCCTCTCAACTGCAAAGAACGGTTGCAGAAATGGTAGTTATTACACAAACGGCCAGCAGGTGGCAGCAGAGCAAAGGAGATCAACCAGGGCCATGTAGGAAAAAAGCTCAATTACTTACAATTTTGAATAGATTTGTGAAAACTGATGAAACTTAGCTCTCTTCTAATGCTAATTGCTGCAAAACGCAGCAATAAGCAGATAGAAACATACTTTTTTTCCTGATGAAAGAAGAGACATTAATCTTTATTTTGATATGTTCCATGCTTTTATAGCAATAGAACACAATATTCTGTGGGCCTTGCAAAATCAGTCAAAATCCAGTAAAACGGCTGGGAGCAGCCGGGAATGACTTGCACATCCACAGGTTAAAAAACTTAAAATAAAATAAATACATCAATAAAATAAACCATATTGGTATAATGTAGGCCAAATACTGAAAAACAAAAAAGTCTACAAAAGGTAAAACATATTTGCACTTATGTTTAAACAGTTTGCATATGTGTCTGTGGGTACGATCATGGGGATATGGGGGGGAGGGGTGGCTTTTTCTTTTTATTGTATTACGGATGTTTTGATTGTTCATCACTTTGAGTTGCATTTGAATGTATGAAAGGTGCTATGTAAATAGTTTGATTTGATTTCATTTGAAATATGTACGCAAACATTTGCAAGTACATTTACTTGTAAATATCTTCATCATTGACACAATGTGGAAAAAATCCTGCATTCACATCGTAGGATTTTTCAGTGTGCTTAACACTACTGCTCTAAATTGTCCGTAGGTGTGAATGTGAGTGTGCATAAATGTCGTCGTGCATGAAACAAATCTTGCTCTTTTACTTTCATAGATACTTAATGTGTAGCCGTGAATCTCCTGGAACATGCTGCTATGAAACAAAATGTTTCCCAAACATGAAGAAGAGTAAAGTTTTGGAACAAGCATGAAAATGTCAGAGAAGGTCAAGGTTATTAACAAGAAAGGAAAATCGGAGGCAGCGTAGCTGGTTGTGCTCGTATTTGAGGCCATTAAGCACACAAGGCACAGCCATGGTGAATTTTTGTTCTTTGGCAAATGCCACCTCTGGAAATTTTTGGCTTGGAAACCGATACAATATTTTCAGCTCTTTCCTGCCGTATTTAGTCTGTATCAGAAGACACGAACACAGAATAACAACTAAATGTTCATATTTGAAAATATGTTTGGAAGAAAACCAGAACCCACAAACCACAGTCACTTATTAACCATGCAGAATTTCAGAGAGGAGATCAATAAACGGATTTTCATTTAAAATGCAGCACCCATAAACAGCAACACATACAAATATTCCTCGGTAACCAAATCAAAACATATTTTTTTATTGAACCAAAGGCTTTAAACCTGAATAAGGAATTGCACTCAGTCACCTCTGAAGACATGGATGCAAGCTGTCAGGTCCAGGTCACACAGTCAGCAGTCATGTCGGTCCGTTTTTCTGACTATCGCCAAGATTCTCAACTGTCTGGGTTGCTGCCCTCGTCAGCACTGATTGAAAATAATCTTGTAGTGGAGCTCGCTAAGTTTAAAGAAGGGTCATGCAACGGGTTTTAAAGAGAAAAGGGGGAGGGGAAGTGTACAGGCTGCCCAGCCCTGAAGGAACCAGGTGCAGGTCTGGGGAGCTCCCCTCAATTATATCTGATAAGTGCGATGTGACAGGTGGGAAGCAATCCTTAAGAGATCCCCAGGTTGGCTTTGAGGATGAGGCACATCAGATGGTTGACAGAATCAAAGGTAGCAGATAGGTGTCGGATGAAGAAGACAATGGGGGAAGTCGGTGTACCAGGCTGTAGCCTGTATCGGTCTCTGAATTGAAAGTTGCGAAACACGACGCGTGTGCAGTCTGACATTATGTTGTATAATATGATGCTATTGGGAATTAGTGGTAGCGTATTTGGCTGACAGACGTTTTTGTGTTAGCTTTGGTTGCTCCGAGTCCCGCACACTGTCGTATGGCATTCCGCACGGTTGAATTCCGGGGCCTCTCATATTTTTATTGTATCTGCTGCCCTTGGGATCCATCATAAGGAAATATGGTGTGCCATGCGGATGACTTGTCAGATCTATGTCTTGCTGAGAAAACACTGAATTGAATTTCAAAGTTCTGATTTTTGGTTTCAGTGTCCCTTGTACATCACATCCTGCTGACTTGGGCCGCTTGTCTAAAACCAACAGTCTCAAACTTGGGTCTTAAACTAGACAGAAATTTTAAATTGGACTGGTAAATTGGTGCTGTTGTTAAATCTATTTTTTTCATCTTCTACTGTCTTTGTTGTCTGACAGTTTTTTGCTCCATGTGCAGCACTTTGTATGCAGCGATGGCTGTTTTAAAGTGCTCTATTGAGATGAGTTGAGATGTAAACAAAGTAATTTACAAAAGCGCTATAGTGGTGTGGTGAGGTATGGCCAAAGAACATCTGCACACGTTGTAGTTCTCACCGGCCTTTATCAAAAGATCAATTAAGATCTAACAAAGCCGGTTGTTCATTTGCATAAAGTTTCCCCGATCTTTCATTACATTGCGCTCCTTTGTCACTTCTTTTTCAAGAGTGGGCTTAGTCAGCAGATCATGCACAGCATTCACCTTTCCCACAGACAAAGAAAGTGCTCAAGCATGAGTTAGAACAAACATGATTTTCTATTGATCACTCGCGACAGGAACCTTTTCAAAGCGCTCCGAGATCTGCGTGTCTCTGAAAAACATGAACGAGACGGCTATTGATTCCTGAGAATTATGTGCGGGCCATCCATAATACATCACAGAGAGCAGAGTTGCGTACATAGGAATTAGCGAGACCAATTCCTTAGACTCCGTAGGACGGAGCATCATATCAATGGAGTGGATTCAAATACTGTCGGGTGTGGATCTGAAAACAGGCAATCCTGTGTGGAGCATACATGTTCTCCTCATGCTTTTGTGGATTAGTACTTAGTAGAAGACACATTGTCGTAATTGCTGCTGAGGAAAATCTAAACTGTGAATAGACAGGAGATGGGATGATGTGGAGGGAGGCCATCTATTGAGTTTTTCCTCATCCTATCAGTTGAAGCATTTACATTTCCGGAAAACCCAATACACTTATTTTGTTTTGACTTAAAACTAATTAAATTTTTCTTTCCGTCTAGATCTTCGGTAGGCAGCCAACTGTTCATCTGTCCAAATGAATTACTGCGGTCTTATGTTCTTACCGTGCTGTCAAATCAAATGATACTTGGAAGCTATAAATACTTAATTCAGAGAAAACACAAAATATGCATGAGAAATAAATATTGCAGCGATGGCACAGTCTATGTGAGGTGGACAAAAAAAATAAAAAATGCAGGGAACAAACATATTGATGAGGTGTTTCCTAGTAATGTTGAGTACAGAATAAGTCTGGTATTGAGACAAGTGCATTTATTCAATAGTCACACATTTAGTTACTTTTGTTGCAGTTGATCAAGAGATTAAAAACGTCAGGTTATTTGAAGGAATTTCTTTTTTCTTTTTTTTTGTAACTTTATAAAAGGTCAAATAGCTAGGTTTTAGGGTCAAACTGGAATCCTATCTGTAGTTTTTGTCAAACTAAACTACTGTTGATATTAATGTTCGATTCAGATTATGTTATTGATTCCTAAAAGGACAATTCTCCCAGTCATAGCCTAACAACAATAACCAACGATGAAGGCAGAACAGGAAACCTGGAGGGTCACCTTTCAGCGCCCCAAGTTTCTTAGATGAAAAAAACAAAAACATAAGTAAGGGCCAAAGAAGCCATCTCGGAATACAGGCAGGTGAACATCAGATTAGTATGCATGTTCGGTCATCCACCTGCAACAACAGTAGCCCTATTGTGACTACACCCACCAGAGAAATTAATAGGGAAATTCCTCATTTCCAAATTTACACTGAAAAAAAGCCTTTTCGATTAAACGTGAAACGTCTTCAACAAATAAGAAGAGATGAGTTGCCTCGATTCAGCCTTGGAGGAGATAAACAAGATACAATGTAAGAGTCCTTCAGCAAGAAGGTATAAAACATGCTCTGAGTCATGGCATTAAGTGAAGAAGAGGTGGATGATGTGAATAAAATCTCAGATTTTTTTTCTTTCTTTCTTTTTTTTGATAAATAAAAATAAGATTTAAGATTTTATTCGATTTTTCTCCCCTTTAGTCCGAATCACCATAATGGGAAAATCAGTGCAGTCTTTTTCCATGAAACCTTCAGATAAATTGAGGGCACGCATTGACAACGGAGCAACCTTAAAACAAAGAAGTTTGAAGTCAACGGGGAATATGCCGTTGAGCCCAGATAACACACTATTCTACAATCGTTTACAGTTTGACATCTTGTTTCATGCTTCAGTGATGTCGAAATGGCGAGCTGTAACCAGCCTCTCGGATTTCTTTGCACAAGTTGAGTGTTAGTCCTTTGAGTGCTTTTCTAAATATGTGGCGTTAGCACCTTTCCCAAGCACGGCAGTCTCGGAGGCTGCATTGCAATCTTTACAGAGCTAATTCCAGAGTGGAGAAGGCCCGTTTACAGCAGACATTAACAAGGGCCTCTGCATGAGTATCCAGGGACCATTTCTTTTCTTAGTCCCATTCCATACATGCAAATAGTGATAGAAAGCAATGCACTTTTGAAAACCATCTCATAAGAACGTCCCGTTGGAAATGCATACAAATGATGTGTGCTTTTGATAACCATGGGGTGTGGTAACGGGGAAAATACATTTTATGATCTTGGAGAAGGGTTATATAAGGGAGGAACAAAAATCAAGGGGCAGTGTTGCAAGTCTTCCCAAATGCGCATAAAGCAGAAAAATTATTTAGGGAGATTTTTCCAACCACAACAACAACAACAACAACAAAAAACATTTTCAAGGTAGTTTCAAGTGTTTGTAAGGAATTGAAACATCTTTTGTCAGTGCCTGGATTAAAGGCAGTCATCGTTTCTCAGTTTTATTGGCACTTTGAAGATAGCAGCTTGCAAACAGCATCTCTGGTTTATAGTGAAACTGTGCATTTGCTTGGTTTTCGGTTGATTTTCTTTCTGGCAATTATCTTAGAGGAAAAAACATTGCAGTTAAAAGACAAATGCAACAAAGGCAATTCGGTATTTCTCTTGTGTATGCAACCAATTAAAACTTGATCATCACATTGGTTCAGTTCTTGGTCTGTCCTCTGTTCATTGTAAATTGTCATATACTTGATAGTATTAAAAAAAAAAAAAAAAAAAAAGACACTGAACGAGTTGTATTCCAGAAAGCTTATTTTGCCAACAATTTGCGAGAGACAATTGAAAATCGACACACGCAAGCATGGCCATTATTTTCAAAGAAAATAATGAAAATGAAGAAACCTCAAGCCAAATGAGACTCAGTATGTGACCATACATAAACGAGTTACGCAAGAAAAAATAGCTTTTTTGTCTCATGGAAAGATAACAAGAGGTGCTGATTTCACGTTAACTTGGGCATTTCACGACTGGTACGCCCGCCTTGGCCAACAGGGGGCAGTATAACACAGTCATACAAACAAAGAAGAATCACAACTACGCTAAAAGACAAACAATGCCATTATTTGTTTGCATGGGATAAACAATATATGCCTGTAAGTAATTGTGATACTTAATACAAAATATACAAATAAATAACATACATAACATATAACATATCCCATCAGGCTATGGGCAGTAGGCGGGGTACACCCTGAACTGGTTGCCAGCCAATCGCAGAAAATTCAAACACATAATAATAATAATAATAATAATAATAATAATAATAATAATAATATGTTTTATCTGCATCAATTATCACGGTATTTTCCCGTTTCTTTGTCTTGCTTGCAATCTCTTCTGAATGTTCTACAAGCCTCTCTAAGAGATGCTTCTGAAAGAACATCTGCCTCCCTCTGGGAAGTCCTACGGAGCGACATGACACATCTCCACCGCTTAAGACATGAATACAACTGAAAGCCAGGTGTCAACAATGCGGGGTTTTGTGCAGGTGTCTGCTGGAGCTTCTGGGTGCTTTGCTCTGTCAAATTCCTCGAAAACCAAAAGACACATATACTGTATGTTTCTGCTGCAATGCTAACATATACAACAATTTCTTCCCATATTGGCCAATGTAGGATTTAGTTCTTTGACAATAATCTATTCGTCACACATTTGAAATAGCATAGTTCGTCCGTATATAGTTTCAGCCATTGATGTCATTCAGAAGACAAACTAACAACATTAACATGCAGTGTTTACATTTTTAAAAATATAATTTTTACAAAAATAACCAAGGCTAATTCTCATTTAATGTAGTTACTGTATATAGTTCTGCTAAATAGACACACTGTTAAAATGTGGTCTTGAGTGTGTTTGTGTATGCAATTACTTGCTGCGTTACCTGCTTGGAATAACCAGCTCAAGGTGCAGTCAGAGATATCCCACCCACTTCAACACCTCCACAGCATCAGTTCAGCTTATTTCCTTCCACACAGCCGTTTAAAAAGGTTATTTATCTTTTCTAAAGGTGATTTACGTACTGTATGCATAGTAACATGCAATTGATCTGGAAAATCTTTGTAGATGTTGTGTAAACACTTTTACAAGTTTATTTAGTATAGTTGCAATACAGTTTTATTGAACCATTAAATGAACATTTAGCCAGCTGCTGTATTTTAATCTTAGTCATGTAGGTGGTACTTAAACAGAGAAGTTTTTTTTTTTTTTTTTTTTTTAAAGATGTAAACAGTTTGGGAACCGAAAGATGTACGCATTTAAATACTGAAGTACATTTATTCATGATATGGGTACAGGGCAATTCTATTTTTAGAGCACTTTAAAAGCATCCCCAGCTGAACGAAAGTGCTGTACATCACGGATGAATTAAAACAAAAAAAAATGCAATAAAACATGGGCATGAAAACTAACAAAAAAAATACAATTTAAACAATGGTTCAATAATAAAACAAACAAAATCAATGGTAAACAATGAAGGGCCTAAACAAAAAGTATGTTTTTTTTTGTTGCTGTTCTACACTGTGAAATATTGACAGGTTTGCTCTCAAAATGTCATGTTGACAGTGACACCATCTTAAATTTGATTATTTGTACTTGACTACCTGCATAATATATAGTACATCAACACATAGTGACAGAGGAAACACCGTGAACAAAAATGATCGTTTACCTGTAGATTTGGACATGTTTTTAACAGCAAAACATGTCTTGCCTCAGTCTTTTGTTTCCACACATACTGTATTTGTATTATGAACGAATTCCCTGTAGCAATGTTTGTACCATAACTTGCATGAACTTGCACTGCATAATTTATTATTGCTTAGTATAGCTTTTATAAAAGTTTCATATTGACTAAGCTGAATATGAAATGAGGGAGTTTATGTTGGTTTCTGAGTTAATAAAATGCTTCTTATTAATAAATTGTTAGACTGATTTTAAACTGAACTCTCATTGCCACTTTACCATAAACATTACAATAAAACCGGGTTTATCGTGTCATATTTGTTCCAGATTCGGGCTCTTGGCTGGTTATTCAGTTCTTTGTAAATTCACGAAGTAATCGCTGACAAACAGCATCTCAAAATTTCTTTGCATTGATCGGACAATTAAATGTCAACAGATGTCGGACTTACATACAAACAAGTGACAACACACCCTCAATTCATCCCCGTTCTGTACGTGTGACATTGTTCTATATCCTTACCTGACTTGTTCGTCACCTAGCAACAGCCTGCATGGACTGAATGTGTTCTTGGATCTGTTGCCTAGCACTCTGTGTTTGTGTTAAGGAATGTGTGTGCAATACTGCCACTTGGCAATCAATACGAATCATTTCATAGCATCTGGAGAAATGTTTTGTTGAATGTTGAATGGAGAATAATAGCCTGGGGAAATTAGGTGGAACTATAACTGAGATTCTGAGATGCTAAAAAGGTCAAGACTAATGCAGTGCCATTGTTTTGGTGACTGTTTTTGTGGTTGTGTTCATGACTTGACGAATACTGCAGTTTCATGGAGTAGTTCACGTATACTGTACATCAAACTATGAATATAAATGGGCGAATCTTCATTTTGGTTCTGCCGTATTCCGTTGCACATACCTGGCGCTTTTGGCAAACCAGTGACAAAAAGTAGACTAGATTTTAGACTACCTAAAAGCAGGTCTAAATTTTGGTTCGTCGCTCCGTGGAGGTGTGTGGTGCATACAATTGTATTTTATTCCTTTTTTCTTTTTTTAAATTATTGTTGTTATTATCTTTAAAATATTGCGTTGACTCCTTTGAGTCCTTCTGCCATTTATACCGTTTGCCTCTTTCTTCCCTGAATTTAAAGGGAATGAGCCAGTAGTCGCTTCGTTTGGCATCCCCTCCCACAGCGGGGCAAGTCTAGCAAAATACCAAAAGAAAGAAAAGTCCACCCATGCGCACCGTTAGACGGCACTTTACGCTAGGCTTTTGCGGGGTATGAAAATAGGACCCAATGACCTAAACTGGTGTTGCTGAGGTTTTCACAGGACATGCTAGTAGCTATAATGAACCAGTAGATTCACCAGGGCAGATATCTACTGTAGTAGCTTGAAGTTGGAAGTTCTGTTGCTATTGACTGTGACCTCTTTCCCGTACTTCTGTCGTATTTTTTGCTGCCACATTCTACGACAAACTGTTGATCTAATTCAGGTGGGCAAAGTGAAATGGAAGGACTTGAACTTTGACACGTCCTGGCGTAACTCTACTTCAACCCTTCAAATGTTTTTTTTCACTGCATTTCACTTGTCCCGCGTATTAGACAGCCTCGAGAGATCATCAGAGGCGTGACGGCGGGTGTGTAAAATAATGGCGGAAAGGTTGGGCAAGGGTGTGAAGTTAACACCCGAGACTTACAGCGCCCGCACTGTTGTGTTGAAGGTAATTGTCGCGATCTGACAAGTATTGTATACATCAAATCAGACGCTGGTGTTGATAACGTAATGGGAAGCCTACGCTATTTTTTGTGTATCTTGATTCTGGACCAAATATTGTCAGACATGTTTTGTGTTTAAATTGTGAAGCGGTTTAGGTCTCCATCAACGCACAAATTCGGCAGGCTACAACAAGAAGAAAACAAAACAAAACAAAAAGACATTCTTATATAGTAACTCGTGACATTAGTGACTTCATTGTGACTCAACGTTTCAGTCACCACTCATTATTATTTCATACTTTGGCAGTGTTGGTACAATATGTTCTTAGCAGACAGTTTGTGTCAAAACATGAATTTAACATCAAGGATTGGTGTCTGCCTCCGAATCAAAGGGTCGCAGGCTTCTCTCTACAGCTGTCACTTTGCGCCAGCGTTCAGCCAGCACACTGGAAAACATCCATCACCGAGAAGGCAGACAGACCAATTTCTACTGTGACAGTAGCCTCAACAGAGCCGACTATACTGTAGCTTGCGGACATGTTGAGCTTTCTCTTGCAATTTTTTGGCTGGGAAGTCTTCTTTTAAGAGCATGACTACCATTTCAGTTGGGTCTTTTCTCTGAAGACATAATATTTCTGCATACCCTAAAACACACATAGCTAGGAGCAGAACAGATGGATTATCCCAATGGTGCCTAATCTACGCATCTGTGAATAACTCAGAAACAAAATATATATTTTTAGTACCCAACAGTATATTGTTCTCTTGTTATTCATTGACAATTTACTATCGGCATTCTTCTGAGCTCCCCTACTATGGTCTCCCCACAGTATCCAACTTCCCACCACAGCTCCCCCTACTGGCTCCAGCCATCACCGTGGCGTTACTGTTATCCATCATAAAGACATCAAACTAACCGGCATTCCCTTGCCTTCTGCTGTCGTCTACCACCGTCCCCACCACCTCAACTCAACCTTCATGACCACATTTTCAGGTCCTTCTGCCTAATAAAGTAGTCAAATCAAAAACAGTTAGCTTCACTCAATCTGCCCCTTTGGTAACCCTACCACAAAACAAACGTAACCGTTCACAGCCGAGCATACACTGATCACCTTCGTTATACAATAACACTCTCCAGACAGCCAATTACTGCTCACATCTCATAGACGGTGTCTCCCATCACCCCAAAACCCTCTTAGCCACTATAAACAAACTTCTGAAACCATTTGATAACACCTCCAAATCCATCACTGTTGACAAGTGCAACTCATTCTTTTCATTCTTCCAAATAAAAATCAAAACATCCACTGCAACCTTGGTATCATTTTCAACCGCAATCTGTCATTTCAGACAAACGTCCATCAAGTAACTAAAGTGCCCTCGTTCACCAAAAAAATAAAATTGCAGGGATGTGAAAACCAAGTCAAGAAAGTAAAAAACCCTACCAGAGTTTAGCTTTAGCCACAGGTGCTTCTTGTAATGACCTAATTTGCCTGCCGGTTGAGCAGTAGCTAAGTCAAACTGTGGCAGGGTTTTTACTTTCTGGACTTGGGTTCCCCATCTCTGTAAAATTGTAAGTAATTGCATGTGGAGGCAAATAATTGCCAATGTGGCGTAAAAACAGTTTCAAGTTGGCTATGTTGTTTCAATGTCCTGCAAGGTCTTATTCGAACATCTGATAAAATAATTTGATAATTTTGATAATGTCTCTTTAACATCTCGGTAAAATTTAGTTCAAATGCTAAAAGTGTTGTTTTTACAACATGAAAATGAAAATGACATCACGGTGGCTCATGTCTCAGGTGACAACCAATCACAGCTCAGTTTCAGAAAAAACAGGTGAGCTGTGATTGGTAGTTGCCTGAAGCCTGAGCAACTGTGATGTCATCTTTAGTCGACAGCAAGTGGCACAATGGCCGCCCCCTGAGATGGCTTAAAGATGGTTGGTTTTTGCTGCATAACTCATATTTCACAAATTTTAATCAGAATGTCATTTTTAGACTAGAGAAGTGACATGTAACATATTATTGTCAAGAAATGGTTAAGGTTGACTTCCCCTTTAAACGCCTCTATCAGTATGCTAGAACGACTTTGCAGTATATTTGAACGACCTTATCAATATGTTTGAACAACTTTGCAGTACGTTTGAATGACTTTACCAAGACGTTCAAACAACTTTACCAAGACATTACAACGACTTTGCAGTACACTTTGGAGAATGTTCTAACCACATACTATAGCCCAGACAAAGCGGTTTACTCCATATTGTCAGTTTCACGCTTCCATAGATTTAATATTTGACCAAAAAAATAAAAAAATAAAAAATATTTTTTCCAATTCAGATTTCTTTGGGTTCACAAAGAGACGAGCGAACTTAAACAACAACCCATCTATTTTCTATGCCACTTGTCCTTGGGACAAGACATAGCTGGCAAGTATCTATCTCTGTATTGATCTATACACATTATCATTAAAACATGCTTGAATACAGGGGAAAATTTCAAGGGCATTTTAAAAAGAAACGTCAACTTAATGACATATCTTCTGAAAAACAAAACCTTCATGAAGCATCCGAAAGCTCTTAAGTTAACCTACCAATGGCTGCATCTCCCTGTTGCATAACCAGAGTTGCATGAAAAATGAGGGCAAGTCAAAGATAATAATTACATTAAAAGCTTGCAGTCTTGAGACATTCTCTTTTTTGACACATCCATTTGTCATGCTTGCATAGTGAAATTGTCCCCACTGATAAATGCATTTTTTTGACCAACAGCAGTGTGTACCACTTTATAGATATTTCCTCCGCGGGGCAAGAGACAACGTTTCAGCGTGCCATACTAAATAAGAGGATATTGACTTGCCTAAATACACTGCTGACATTCAGGCATGCCTTAATTTAGGGAATATTTTATCTAAATGACCTGTGGCAAGTATTATTTTAATATCTGTAAGGACTATGACAGTCTATTAAACTGAACCTACAACAGCAGAGACAACCAAAACATGTCGCTTGGCTCCATTTTTTTGGAACTGCATTTTATTTACAAAATTGCTGACTTTGAGTTGTACTTGCTGCAGTGTAGTTTTATGGGTCCTTGTGGGATTGGGCTAGTAAACAGGAGATGAGACAGTAAATTCCTGCACTGTGAAACCGTCAAGTACGTGACTCAGTTAAGGCTGTTGGGATGCTCCCGGATATAGAAAAACCAGATATATTTCTCAGTGGCTAGATAGCAGGATTGTGGGACATCTTTATTTATTTGATTTTTCTTTTGTTATTGCTGACTTTTGACTGCCCTGAAAAGCAAACGGACAGAAAAGCCATGCGTAGGCATGGTAACTACCTTCTGTCATACCTGACGATATATACTGCATACTAGCGATCAAACCTATGCAAATCAAGTACAATTGGAGCTGCATGCCCCATTAATGTCCATTAATGTGCACTTATAAAGTACCATAACATAGTTGCAAAAGTTGCTTCAAAAGGTATGAGTCATTTTCATATAATTGGTTCAATAATGGTAAAGACAAACCCATCACAAAGTTACACAATTTGTGAGCTGTTAAAAGTGTCAGAATCGTCTTTATTGGCCGAGTATTTAAAACGCACACAAGAAATTTTACTTCACAGTTGCAACCCTTCTAAGAAACAATGACCAACAAAAGGAGACAGAACAGGAAGCCTGGCGGTACGCTAAGTAGCGCACCCAAGTTTTTTTTAGATGGGAAAAATTATAACATGAGGAAGGGAGGAGGGAGATGAGGAGGAAAAAACAAATCCAGTCTATGCCCCTATAGAAAGGCATAATTAAGTTTTAACACCCAAAGTTTAACCTTTGAGTTGACTGATGATTTTGTTTAGTTATTGAATACATTTGTCACATGATTTCTCCCATACAAGGAAAATAATGTGTTGTTCAAATTCCATTTACATCAGAAATTAAAAATTTGTGTATCTCTTGGTTGTCTTTACTATTATGGCCTAATATTTGAAATCATCATCAACTTTTTGAAAATAGGACTTACCCTTAAAAAAATAAAATAAATAAGGCAGCATATAAAAACCAATCAAAAGTGTCTTTAACCGTTATTAATTGATTTATTTGAGAATGACCCGTACGCATGCATAAAGGATTTAAGGGAACAATTCTTCACTTGGTGGACATGTTGCTTATCTATCCGCAGACCCCTTTAGGCACTGCTTGACTGCTTTGCTCTTGCATGCTATTTATCCTTCTCCGGGGATTCATAGCATTCTATATGCACCCAGCCACACTCTATCATTAGTCACCATTATGAAAGCTTTTTGTAACCTGCCGACACGTTCCCTTGCCTTGCTCTCTTGGGATAAACCGCTTGTGATAGTGTCAAAATAAAAGTGACAGGGGGATGTTGTGTGTGTTTTATAGATGTCAAGGCTGCGTCTCTCGTCAGTGTACTAGATCCATCATTGAAGGCAGTAAAATAAATATATAGTGTACGTGCACAATATATAGACACTTTCTGCATTGTCATCATTCGTTCTTCCATTTTCTCCAAAAACAATGTGAACATTTTCAAAGTATTTGAACAAGGAATGTGAAGGAACATATATGTGATACTTTATCCCACATGAAGGGAATGAGCATGACATTTAAACTGTGTCCTCTATCACGTTATACTCACATTGCACGTCTTGGAGATGAACAGAATAACGTTAGACCCGGGGGAGATTGTTCTCTGTACAGCGCCGACTGTGTGTGTCTGAGTGTGTGTGTGTGTGTGTGTACTCCCTGTGACTCCATCAATCAGTCTAATTACACATCAATCCAGTTAATTCTTCATTATCATTAACCTTGACAATCTCCCCCCCTCCAAAGAACACGGACAGGCATCTGCTCATTGTTTCAAAACTTGCCATTTGAGGATTACACATACACCAAAAATGCATCATTGAACCTTTAAGTAAATAAACACAAATACTCATTCTGACTCGTCTGCTTCTCATCAGAAGTGTAATATGTCTCACTTAAGAGATTTGAACAATGACGAAAGTAGGTGCTGCTCACATTTAGCTCAGTTAATGAAGCCCTGCTGCTGAGTCGCCGTTAATGGATTATCCATTATGATTACTCTATGATAGCCTCTGTGCCCCATCAAAGCCTGACATTTGTCATTTTACATGGCGTTGCAAACCTTCCTGATTATTACACATTAATCAATCAATCATAATAAAGCTTCACATTATTTTGCACCAGAAGGATTACAGAAATGAATTATATTGGCACTGAATCCTAAACGCATTGTGTCAATCCATCTAATCTATTGACAAGTTATACATTGTATCGTTTCATGTGACATTGTCCCAGATTTAAATGAAGAACTTTAACTGCTTTTCTTCGCCTTTCTTTTTTTTAATCGATGAAAAGCTCTTGGGTAGCTTTCGGAAAATTACTTGGACCTTTGGAAGCAATTGGAGTCTCCAAGGCATGGACCAGATCTGGTCTTAGCTTACAACCAGTTGGAGGATTCTTGGCATATGAGTCTTTTCTAGAGTAAAAAGTCATAAGAAACATCAATGAAGCAGCAGACAAAGCTTCGAAGTGTTTGTGGCTCAAGAGGAGTAGGCATTGGGGAGGCGAGCCAGGTCTGATCAACCCTGGCTGGCTCGCCAAGGTGAAGAAGTTGTTTGATGATCCCCCCATGAAGTGCCAATGCTGCACCTTCTAGGCGTTTCCTTGAATAGCTCGAGGCTCAGTATCCTTCTTCATTCCTTGTCTAAGCTATCAAATGTTGGGAAACTCTACTTCCAATTCAGTCTGCAATATTTCCAAGAAACTGGAACAACAACCATCGCATAACCTCTGAGAAAAGTACAGTAGGATCCATGTCAATTAGTAGATTTTGTATTTCTGTATAAACTAATGCAAACTGCCTTCTAACTTCAAGGTCACTGCAAACCCCTAATGCATTTGACTTAACTGTAACTGCGAACACATTATTTTCTGAGCTGCAACAGCGCCTATGGGGGAAATAAATAAATACTTTTTAAAATGTTTTCATTCTAGCTGCCATATTCTTAAAAGTGCGATGTGACTTGTGAGCCTTAAACTCGAAACAGATTTATAAAGGAAGGCCTTAAAACAAGTGCCTTGGAATCTGTCAAAGTCTGTTATCTGTATTTTTGTGAGCTGGAGACATCTTTGTACCCTAGGGGCCAATATCAGGTTGTGGAGATTTATTCTGTTTGTCAGGAATAAATTCCCTGGTTGTTGCATTAACTTTGTTACCTTGACATTGGGTCTAGTTTATCACAAAACATCATTAACAAAGACATTTATTACAAGCAATTGCTGAATCAAGAGCGCCTATAGAAATATGGTGTCAAAGTTGCAAACTAAAGCCATCAAGCTAAGATTAGGGCAATTTCTTAAGTGCATCTGTAAAAAATGGAAGTCATACAGAACCTTACATTACCTGACCGTACACTGCCTCAATTTTAGAGGCACTGCCTGTTCATCTGTATGGGCAAACTTTCATGCAACTATCCATTTCCATATATATATTGTGGGCCAACCTCTTCTGTATGGAATAGTTGAGGGTAAAATGCGTGCTAAGAATAGAATCAGCACTGACCCAAAACATAAACATGAAACAGCACATAAAAGTGAGAGTGAAAGCCCTTCAGGAATCAATAACACACTCGGAAGCTATTATTTTCCATTGATCACAAGCAGTTTGGAGCAGCACAATCAAATAGATACAGTTGGATTAGATAAAGTTGCCCACACTCAATATATCAAACGGTGACAAGCAAACATGTTGCAGCCCATTACTCACTAATCTCATTACCAGGTTGACAGGGGGGATTTATTTAAATTCCTGCACCTCTTCCATGCTGTTTTTTTCACCTGCGCTAGCCATCTGTACCAAAAAAAAAATCCTGTGTTCAATTTTATTGCGTTTATAAAACACAAGAAATGATGGTAATTGTTCCCATTTGAACTCATAATATCAGAAATTAGAGAATGGAGTGGAATTGACCCAGTTTAGGACCAATAGGCCGTGAAATTGCCACAGAAGTGGCGCAAGCCTGGCTATTTTATCGACTGCTGGAATCCTCTCGAGTTGCAAAAGGTAGTTGCTTTATCTTCCCAAGCGTAGGGAGAAAAAGAGTTTCATGAAATTACGATGGGTACGTGACACTCAGGTGATCCTGTTATTTAAAACTGCTGGATGAGGATGGGCTGCTTTCTTGTTTTTCTTCTCTCTGATATTAGTTACTTTTCCTCATTAAGGGCCGCGAGTGAGCTTGAACATGTGCCAGCTCAGGCAATCAAAGTTGAGACAAAAGCCAGCATGGGGCGGCACGGCCTCACATGCCTACCCTATCCGCACGTCCCTCAGTTTAGGCATAAATAATCACACAAAAAGCAAGTACTTTATTTTCTGTTTTACACTGTTCACTCATACTGTAAATACTTTATAACAAGGGGTAAATTCTGACTTCTAAATTCTCCATAGGTGTGAATGGTTGTTTGATCATTTCTGCCCTGTGACTGCTTCAGGGTGTACACTGTCTCTAGCCCTAAAATGGACATTCTGCTTAATGGAGAGTTTTTAATTAAACCCCTTATCATGCGGGCAATTTTGCTGAAAACGGCTTAAAAAAAGGTGCATCCAAAGTAAGTTTTAAGAATGTTGGAGACCATCTGCATGTTTAGGGGTATATGGAGACTGTTGCACTATTGTATGATTGGTTCAAGGTCTGTGATATCTACAATGCCATCATTTGGGTAGAAAGATTTCGCTTGTCTACCATCAAAAGACATGGATCCTTGAGCACATGATTTACATGGAGAGTCACAGCGGGTGTCACATGTACTGCCTGGTCTTCATCCATCTGACACAGCATTGTCACTGATAACTTTCTTGAAATTCGTCAAGGTTATCTCCTGGCATGTTGATAAGTTGTAAATGGCCAATAAATGCACAGACATGGCAGCGCTATATTCAGAAGCATGCCAAGTGCATATGAATGTGCATATGAATAAATCATGATGTCTTTCTGAAGAAAGACTGACTAAATTAAAGTAAAAAAAAAAAAAAATGCAACAGTTTTACTGCCAACATTTGAAGTCAAAGTATGTGAGATGTGAAAATCTGCAAAGCGCATACCAACGTACTAGCGTGAGATCTCTTATGTCAACTCGAAATTGCAAATGGCCACTCACTACTTTGGAGACTAATTCCATCCCAGCCATGTGCTTTACTTTGTAATTTCTGTCATTCATTGGATTACAATAATCATGTACAGTACATCAAGCATAATAGACTAGGCACTTAAAACAGAAGAAGGAAAGTTCAACCACAACCCAGCCTGAGCTATAATCTTCATAACCCTCTTTTTAAATGCTAAATCGGCCCCACAATGAAATACTTAGTGAAGTTAATTTCTACATTTTTTATATTTCAATTACTTTAGTCATTGAATTTCATGCACCAGCTTTCTCCTGAGCATTGTGTTCCGTTCTTCGACCCAAGACTGTGTGAAAGCGCTTTCAGCCCGGCTCTTGGGTGTTCCAAACATGCCTGCGTTCGCACAGGAAGGAAAGTGCTTGTCACTTGACACCTTGTTGCTTGAATTGTCCGTACATACAGGAAGCCTGTCTCTTGTAGTTGGTCACTAAGATCGCCTGCTGGCCCTGTAATGTGCCAAGGAGTGAATCAAGTCAAAAGTGCTTGTTTGTACAGTACATAGAAATACATTAATACCAAATGACAGCAGAAAAGAAATTAAAAAAATGTTTTTATCATAAATTAGCCCAACACTAACCTGTTTTATTTGCTTTTCTACCCAAAGGTAATGGCTCACACAGGATATTTTGTTTTGCAAACGTAGTACAAATCTGAACACAAGAAACCCTTTTCATTGTCAGACAAAGGGGTTGTACCATGACCCTTCTTCAGCAGTAAATAACCTGCCAACATAGACCCACTTTGACACATACTAAGTAGGTGATGTTGATTATGGGGTGTTTTGAGGGATGGGATGTTTACAAAGCAGATATAAAATCACCTTATTCTTCTAAAAGCTTGTGACAGTTTATGTTCAATATTACCCTTCTGTCTCGAGCTACCATGGTTTCGGCCAGTTACTCTGACAACAAAATAAACTTCTCCCTAGGTATACAGTTTCTTTTAACAGAAGTATATATTTAAAAAAAAAATACTTAAATCAGAAGCTGAAGTGTCAAACCTGGATCTCACAATATGTGTATATTGTGTAGGGATCTACAAACTTGGAAAAACAGTCAAACCAAACCGAAACATGGGACATTGGGATTAAACAAACCTTATACTATACCGTATACTATACTAGGCCTTGTTGAACCAATGTCCAAAAGCATGGGCTGTGACCAAGACATATATATAGAAATGTATGTGTTAGTGATTTTTTTAAGTGCCTATTTGGTTTTGGTGTCATCAAAAAGTAATTAAAAGTAATCCGTTTGGAATCCGTTTTTAAAGTAATCCTCACATCCCAAGCGTGGGTTTATGGAAAATGATCCTCAAATGTACGATAGTGCAGTCAAAAATGATGGTGATGAATTCAGAAAAAGTCACATTTGTCTCCGTTTACAGTTCTATCAGAGAAAACAAGTTTTAGGGGAATTATTTTCCTTCTACATTTTTGATACTAGCACAAGTGTTGCCTACTTATTGTGTGAACTTTGCGGGCGAGCACCTTTGGGACAGAGAAACACCAGAGACAGTCTCCCTAGAGTAATCAAAATGCCCTTGTATGCTGTTGATGACACAATTACTGATTGTACCCCAGGCATGCGGCTCTGTCGAGTGCTTCAGTAGCGAGACTGAACAGCTCTGGGATTGAAGGTGATGAGAAAGGAGACACAAATGTAACTTGAGGTAGAAAAAAAGTACCTAAGCAAAAATACAAACTAAAGCTACTATTATAGCCTTCTATGGGGTGACTGCACTGTGATTGGCAAGCATTTCAGGCTTTGGTTTTCATTGGACGGTCTCAGAATGTCCCTGATTTTTCGATGTACCCTACTGAACATTCTTACCACCACATGAGAATTTGGGCTTTTGATCACATGGTGATCTGGGCATTACGTTTGTTGTAAGAGGAATAGAAAGCTATTGAGAAAACGAACTATTCCACAAACCGCACCTTTGCACTAACCTTTGACCCGTTATAATGGAGCATGTAATTGATCTCTTTTTGAGGTTGTGAACCTATGCGAATACTCATAAAACATTGCACAAACAATAAGATTCGGCGAAACCATTTCATTTCATGTCAATACGTGCAAGTACCCCCAGGTGGAAAGGGTTGCGATACCCTTCATAGCTGCTCGCAGCTCTAGTTATTATTTACATTATCGTAATTACCGTATCACGTCTAAAACAAAAGTCTATCTCCCTAGTTTCAGGAAGGCTTTTGACAATGTAGGTTGTTTGTTTCTTAGTACCAATTTGTGAGGATGTGTATTCAGCTCCTAATGAGTGCACAGTCAGAGTTGATGTGAAACATCCTATGGCTTGCAAATGCTAATCAAGCAACAATAATGATGCATATCTAAGTCCAACATGGGTAAAATAAATTGAAGATTACATACATACAAAGAGATCGGTAACAATTCCCAGCTTCCTGGCAGACAGGAAACAACAAATTAGGAAGGGGTGACTCTCATCATCCGCATGGATATTGCACACAAGCATATGTCCTCTCTCCACTGCTTAAATTTGCAGATGACACGCCAGCCATCTGCCTCATCCGAGATGGCAATATTTCTGCATATCAAACTGAAAAAGACGTGATCCCTGCACCAACATTTGCATAAGAGGTCATGTTTTAACTCCATCAAGTCAGTGTTCCATAGCCACCATTGTGTGCTCTTTCTTGACTATGGATTGCCGTTTCATTTGTCTTCCTAAATAAAGAAAAATTGGAATCGGTTTTCAACCAACTGCTTCCTTTTCTCTCAAGGAAACCGGGTGTAGCAATTTGACAGGTCGTCAACAGTAAATCGGAGGTAAGAAACTGAAATAATGGTGAATAATCGCGGCAGGCAGCACCTCTTAATGAGGTGCGAGTCCCTCCATATGGGACTCACATTTGCACTAACCAAGATGTCCCTGTGATTCATGTACTGCTCTTCACATGAAACAAACAGTTATTAAAGTAGACAGCATCCGCATAACGCTGCACATACAGGACAGCTTACATCAAACATTGTCAGATGTCATTTGGCTCTTGATGTTTCACCCCAGAGGCTGCGATGTAGCCATAAGCTGCTTTTGTTCCCATACGGGTCACTTGAAATGCTGCAGGATAGAAATTTTCAAAGCATAGCGAATATCTAGGGGTGTAACAAAATAGTGATGAAGTCAAAGAAAGAGAACATTTTTTCCAAACTTCAAATTCAGTTTGCATTACTGTCAAAATTCCTTATTGAAGAGTCCACTCACAACAAAACAAACTAACAAAAGTTTCTCTATGATCCATCCACACTCGTGCTCTGATATTTATGAAGCCCGATAACAATTACATCCACATCAACTGGCGCAATATTCCACCTATCTCATGCATAATCAAGAAGTGGAAGACGATCCGTATGCATGTGCATTCTCTGCCTGTCAGCAATGGATGGGTGGGCACACATGAATGGGGCTAAATGGACAATGAGATAAACACCGCGAGCTGACATGTCTCTATCACCATGTGTCATCTTAAATGAGGAGAGAGCTGCGTGTTCACGTTGTATCTATCACGCAACACTGGCAACAATAATCAATCTGACATGCCATCTGCTTCTGCTTCATAACCATCTGTATTTGCAATCACACCCATGATAATTTTTTTTTTCACTTTTTCTCTTTATACCCGTGCCTCCCGTCTCTTCTCCCCCCGCACCCACATCATCTCCTCTTCTCTAAAGATTTGCCTTCCCGCAATCTCTCAATATTGTGTTCCTAATATCAACTGTGGCGCTAATTGATGGAATTGTGCAAAGAGAATGCAAAGTAGATGACACAAACAAATATAATTGCATCTGCAATAGTGTCACACGCGGCAATAATGCCTCTATAATAAGACAGACTGATAAACATCAGTAATCCCATTACTGATACTATTAATAAGAAACACCTAAAAAAAAAACTATCCAGGAAATGTGTCAGTTTTGTCCCCAATTGGAGACTGTTCCCTACTTAGTTTGCTGATGGTGTTTTCAGAAGAAATAAGAGGGGCAGCTGTTTTTAACATCTGGTGCCGATTTGCATTATTGATACCCCACTTGATTGTCACTTATTTTATGCAGAAAGTGGATCGTCATTCAATTAAATCTCTTCAGCGAAAAGTTCCAACTAGATGGGACATCAGTTGCTTCAGTCGAGAGCTCGGGGATTTCATCTCACTCCAAAAGAAATGAATGGTAATCAAGTTTACGGCACAAACAAGCCCTCAGACAGAGCAGTGCATAAGCATAGAGCTCCTTCATCTGTGCAAAAGGATCTCACGTGACCCATCTGGAAGACTAATTGACACAGGCGGCGAGACGTGTTTTGCAGTGTCCTCGGAGTGTCCTCAGAATTCATATTGAACTCAAATTCACTCACTTATCACAAAATAGAAGGAGCATATGGTTTCTTAGGAGTAAGTGGGCAATCCTGGGGAGCGGCCAAGACAGTGGGAAACGTTTTAGACAGATTAGACCTTCTTCCGCAACTGGCAGAAAAAAAGTTACCACGGCCGTATACTTCAGCTAGGAATATACTGTACTATCTTCTGGTAGTTACCGTTAGTGTACTGTTAGGGCATTAAAAAATTAGCGAGCAGCAGAAGTTTGTTAGAAACCTTACAACTGGTGCCGTGACCCGGATTACTTATTTAGTCATGCACTCATTCTTTACTCACAATAAATTATTGATATTGATATATTGTGAACAAAAATCCATCCAACGACCATTTAGTCCCATATTTTGTTTATCCACATCAGGATTCAGACCTTTGACTTAGTTCCAAATCCAAGTCCTTTTATTTTGAGCTCCTACTACCCACAATACCTCAATTGTGTGTGTGTGTTTTTTTTTTTTGTGCCGTGTTTTCCTTTCCAGCCTTTATTTAGTTCCCATCAGTCATTATTAGACACCAGCAGGAGCTCTTGACCCAAATAGAAGAGTCTCTGGTCCGTGTGAGACTTCACTTATCTACACATGATTGCGCTCATTTGTCTAATGACCAATCACCACTTATGAATCCAGGCTTGTGAGTCTGAGTGTGTGTTCGAGGCACAAGAAACTGCCTAAAAATTGAGCTTTCTATGCTTCTCATACCTTCCTAAAATTCTTTACTCATTAGTGCAGGATGACTTGATGAGCAACTCCTGCATAATTCATGTTGTGTATGCAGCAGTGTGGATGGGTGTTGGACATAAAAGGAAGTGAAACAGCATCATTCAGTCATTGCCATTAACACTTGTTATGGTACTTTCACAACCTTGCCGTGCGCTGGATGTTTAAATCGAGTCCCTCCTGATGGCAACAAATCCTGCCTTTTAAGCCTCATTGAGCTTTAGCAATCAGTATTAGTAATAGCTTTAAATCTGAGAATGTAATGGCTTTGCAAATAGGTGGCAAAGGTCAACACAGGCTTCAATTCCATTTGACTTCTTGGTAGATTTGTATAAGTGACAGGAAAACTTAATGAATATAACTCCTTGGACTGGACTCACATTGTATATCCATTTTTCTCTTTGAAGCTTTGCATATCAAGTTTACAAATAATTGTCAATTGAGTCAACCTTAAATGATCAGTTGTATTCAAGTCATGACAAAATAGTGACAGTTTAAATAATGTTGTTCATTACTGTGAAAGTAAAACACTGGATGAATGTTAAGTTCTTACATTGTTTAGCCGAGTCGTGGAACAATATAGTTTTATAAAGAAGGCTCAAGGGGAAAGGAAAAAAAAATCGAGTGAAAGTAAAAGCAAAAGCAGCTTTTTAATGCTGAAAAGAATTTAACAAGGGGTCAGAGCAGAGATAATTGGCAAAAGACCCACTTTACAGCCGTGAGTCCAAAACATAATTCCGTAATCATGCAATAGATACTGGTCGAGTGAAATATTTGCAGTATATCAATTTTCACAGTGGACCTTTTTAGTCTATCTACGCCAAAGAGAAGTTCAGGTCTCAGTTGAATCTTCTGTTCACCCTCTGGCCATGACTGACCTTTACTTGTTGTGCTTTTTGCTCTAAAGATCTCAGCATCCTCTGTTGATGTGCAGACACATCAACAGAGCTTTTCACTTGAACAGGTCAATAAAGTCTGCTTGGTTGCATTGGCTGCTTTTACAGGACAGTATAAATACAAATTGATAGGTTAACCCCCCTTTCAATTCACTTTTTATTTTATTTTTTTATTTAGATTTTCTAAAACTTTTTCTTTTTCCTCTGATGCGTAAGTGGTACAATCCAAGGGTTGGCATGAACTCAGACGTTTTCTAATTTAATTAATTATAACTTTGCAGTTAGCATTTGTGGTCGTATTTAAATTGTTTTGGACAATCAGCACAACCTGGCAAACCACCATCAGTGCATTGTACATTGATTGTATTCATAGTATTTCTACTTTGTGACAGTTCGAACTGAAACTTGCCTTATTTGTTGTCTTTGTACTGGTCCTCGAGCAGCATATCCGTTCACTTCGAACTAGATGCCCTCCATACAGGATTCTTGAAATGACAACGCGCACGTCTTTTGAATGTTGAATTTGACTCGACACCCATTAGCAAAACAAACAGACCGAGGGAAGTTAATCATGGGGTGCCTGATGTCTTGGGACTGTAAACTTAAATTATTCCGCTTCCAGCTGTTGTGCTACGAGATGCTAATGCTAGTGGGTCCATTTGACATTTGGCTTACACACATGCTGTCGACTTTCAAAAAGGCTTGAATACAACCAGCATGCACTTGCATTATACATGTTTTCACTTCATCACCTCCAGGCGCCATGTGAGTGATGTTAAAATCATGCTTTGGTAGTGGGTGGCTTGTTTTTATGATTTTCCGGTGGAGAAAAAAAAAAGAGGAAGTACTTGAACCATTTAAATGATTACATCTAAGGCCTTGTTCACACATACAGATTTATCATATAAGATTTATCTGTGACAGACCCCCTATCATCAAGACAAATCCACTCACCAGAGAACAAAAGATTCTTATAGGACAATTTATAAGACATAATGGGAAAATGGGGACCGTCCAAGACATGCTTTCACAATTCTTATAATACAACTACATTGGCAATTACTGACTAAGGTGTCATGGTACCAAGAGGACTAAATAATACCCTTAAACTCGAAAAACTAAATCACAAAGGTCTACTTACATAACAGCATTCAAGTTCAAATTGAGGAGGCTGTTCATGCCCACCGATGGACAGACTAAACCTGAACGAGTGTGGTTCGCACAGAGGTTTAATTACATAACACCACTCAAGTTCAAATCAGGGAGACTGTGCCTCACGCTCACACCCTTCCACACTACACATTGCTAACATGGCCATTGGAGTGTGCTAGCAAAACAACTTGGGCCCCAGTGACGATGCTCTTTTTTTTTTTTTTTTCTCCTTCTGGTTGAAGTTCAAGACGGCAGGGTAGTCTGGACTCCTGTTTGGGTGCAAGTGCACACCACATTCAGAGAGGCAACACGGGACAATGATCTGTTGTGATTTTTTTTTTCCATTAATCTGTTGTCAGACCCTAGAGTTGCAAGATCCAACATTTTTCTGTCATGTTTTTGTTAGTTAACTTCTTGGCACTCCATCCATCTTCTTGACCGCTTATCCTCACAAGGGTCGCGGGGGCGCTGGAGCCTATCCCAGCCGGCTTCAGGCAGTAGACGGGGGACACCCTGGACTGGTTGCCAAGCAATCCCAGTTCTTGGCACTCTTACGAGTCTTAAGGCTTAGATTTTATGAGGAGTTGGCATGTTCTCCACATGTGGGTGCTGCAGTTCCATCCCAGAATCAAAAACAAGAAGGTTAATTAATTTCTAGTTGTCTCTTTGACCAAAGCCTCCTGACACTTCTCAGGGATCTGTTAAACGCAAAGCACCTTTACATGAACCTGTACATGTGAAATACAAATAAAGTAGGCCTACCTACCTTTATCAGAATCCCAGCAGGGCTAATTCCTCTAATGGAGCCTCTGGAGACTCTTGCTCAGGATTCTGATGAAATGTTCACTACACTAACATGTTCTTGAAAAGAAAAAGGTTTCTGACTGAAGCTGAAGATTAGTAATTGTTATAAGATTAATGTAACCAGGCGTCCTTGTTTTCCTGCTGTGTCTCACATTTCAGTTTTAAGTCCCTTCCCCGTGCACATTAAACCATCAATGGCCAGATTTGCAGTCATTGTTCGCATTCACCTACAAATGTGGATATCTCTTTGTCCCTTTCTTTTAATCCTATCGTCCATTATTTTTTCTGTACCAGAATATACCAAACTACCAAATATCGAGTAGTAAAACCCTGTTGTGATTTCTATTATTGAATCCGATATGCTGTTTATGTTGACTTCTTATATGCTTTAATGTCAACATTCACACCTGATCTCTAAAAGCTGCTTCAGGAACATTTATTTATTTTTGGTCATTTTGTTGATTCCTCTTGTATTGGCACTTTTCCCCTGGGGGATTACATTTATTCCTGCCAAAGGGGGCAATTTATGTCTTTCCAGCTATCAACTGGATGGATTATACCGATTTACAATTTTTGGAACCTAACTGACTAAAAGTGACTTCAATTTAAGCCACATGGTCAATTGATTAGTGGCTTGGAGGCAAATATTTTAAAAGGAGTTTATGAGTTGGCCCATTTTTTAAGAAGGTCCCATCAGAAAGCAAAAAGCCAGGATATATAGGATTTCTTTATTGCTGAACCATGTCATGGTCAATGCACAGCGATGCATCGACAGCTTAACAATGTAATGTTGAGGTCAGAAAAACAAGACCAAAGCACACGAAGGAAAGAAATTAGTTGACGTCAGTTTGAAATCTGTGATCTTGGTGGCTTGGGCAGGAATATCTGATGCATTTTCACACTCCCCCCCCCCCCCCCCCCCCCCAATCGGTGTTCTTATAAGAAAGAGCCCAAGAGCTGATGTTCCACATCCATCATCTCACAAGAGATGACCTGTGTTATCCAGGTACAACTCTCAAACAATCTGCCTGCTTATAAGCAGCTAGCTGCATTAATGCAAGGCAACTTAAATGCAATGTAATGTATATGTTATAGTCAATCTTCACATACTGAAAATTGCATTCATATTCACGTGAAGTTGATGAGTATAATGATTTACAGAGATGGGCATTTCGTCAATTACCGATGGACTTCCCAGTCCGCTACTGACGGACGCTCGTTTTGTTGACGATTGACGGACTGATGATGACCACGGTGATGATGAATTATGGACCAGCAAAATTTTGTAAATTCCCCACCTCTGCTTATTTACTTGAATTGTTCTTTTTTTTAAGGATAAAATGAACAGACAACATACATTTTCAGTCATTTTTATATAACAAATACTGTAAAGTTGGAAATCATTTAAGATTTTCTTCAATCTCCAAAATTATACATACATATCATATTTAATGCAGAAACCCCATTTGAAAATTATAGGTTTATGAAATTGGTCTTGTGTTGACATTGGTTTTACATTTGGAGTTACATTCAAACGTTCCCCCTAAAACCATCTCTGTTTCGCTGACATCTTTTCCGAACTTTTGGAAGTACCGTATGTTGTTTACTGACAAGAGAGACAAATGTTGGAAAAATTGAGGTAAAGACTAAATAACAGGTGAGGCATACAGAAGGGAAAAGGCCCCTTCTGACAATTCCATCAGACTCTTGCCATTGAAGCCGCTCTTGTCAGAGCCACAAATGACAAAATGATGGCTACTGATGGGCGTGAAGCCTGTATTTTGATGTGATGTAGGATTTAAGTGCAGTCTTTGATACTGTAGATCACAGCTTACTGCTTGAAAAGTGAACAAAAAAGATTTTTTTTCCCTCACCACTGATCATACATATCTTGTGTCGTAGTTTTGTTACCATGTTTCCAATCAGAACTCTTTAACCCATACATTTTATACTTCAATCCTACCATGGTTCACTATTGTACAACATGATGAACCACATTTGAAATTGTTTATTGTTGCAGCTGTTAACACTGATAATGTTTTTAAATAGGTCAGCTGAAAATGTGAATGAAAATGCAGCGGACAACTCATAACATTTGGCTGGTGGTTATTACCACCTCTGCATTCAAGATAGTCTAAATGAAATGAGATGTGACAACAAGAATCAAAGGGAGCTCAGATGGCGAAATCTCACTCTGATGGTACACTGGCGGTATTAACACATCTCTGTACGCTCACCTTCAAACTTTGAAAAAGAACAAGGCTTACCTTGATGTTATCAGGGCCATTTGTACTCTGTGGCAGTCTTAAATGCTTCATTAGGTTCTTCTCTCTTCCTCCCATCTGCTAACCTTAGATGCCTGATTAAATAATTCACCTAAGACTTAAATAATTGTACTTATTCGATTTAAAATACTGCTGTATTAGAAACAACGCAATGAATCCTTCATCTCGTCATTGACGGCGTGAGCCGCCAGCTTAAAAGTTGAAAGAAAGGCTAAAGCTGCATTGTCGGCATGTTTTTCCAAATCAATTGGCAAAACCGTGCATTGCTCTGTCCTGATGTTTGTTTTTAAACTGGAAATAAGTGTTGTTATAATGGTTACACAATAATGGATGTTCCAGTTGGACTTCTTTAATAATTTTCTGAATAACTTTAAAATGTGATTAAGCTCTTACGGATGGTTTATTGATTGAACTAAAGGGAACTGGTGGGCCTTGCCAAGGGGTATACTGTACACTCTACTGAGTGCCATTGTAGTCAGAATTATTTAATGTCTGTCTGAAAAAACGTATGTTGGCACTTATCATAGGCAGCTATATTATCTTTATATTTAAGCCATTACTGTCCATGTTGATCTAGGATGTTTTAATCATATATCTGTAAGAAGTATCAGGGGACATAAAATACAAACTGTGTCCAAAAGTCTTCTGTCCTCTTCATAGAAAATCCCAGTTTTAGAATTGTCTGTTTATTTCTGTGTGGCATTTGTAGGTTCTCTTATATTGCTCATCTGTTAAATTGAGCGGCTTCTTCTGGGACAGGCTCACTACTCTTCATTGATGAATAACTTGATGGCGGCGACAAAATTAAATCAGGTCTCCAGAATCAGAGTATTGGCCAATTTATAGAAAGAAACCACATCGATTGCGAGATCCTTCAACATGCACCAAGACAAAAGATGTGGACGGTTTGGACTGGTTTAGTCAATGTCCAAATACAAACTTTATTTTTAATTTTAAGAAGGAGAGTTAAGGGGGTAACCTCCCAGATCAATCAATAGTTTGAGGTTTGTCAATAGTTCAGATCTTGAAGCATCTGTTTTAAGTCTTCACTTTAATCTAGTTTAAAACATTTTCTCACTTTCTAAGTTCTCTATTTGATCCAAATGTAGATATTTTTTTTTAAAATACTGAAATGACACCTAAAAAAGTCTTTACATTTAATATGATAATAATAAATTAATAGTTTTGACCTTGCAGCAGATTATTTCCTATTGAACAATTGTTTGAAAAATCCGGAACAAATTGTGTCCGACCTCATTGTACCAGTGAAATAATTTTCTCAAGTGCAAATGGTCATCAGTCTGAAAGATCTTAAATTCTAAACCGTGGCACGTCAATCATCAGAATACGAACAAACGATGCCTGACCTCATTTAACCAATAAAATAAACGTCTTAAATGAAGTGCAAAGGGTCATTTCTCTAAAAGATCTTAAATCCTAAAAGGAGTCATTTATGGAATATAATGAAATATGGAACAACCACTTGGATGTGATGTTAAGCCCGAACCGTTGGCTGGTGCGGCACCTCCGTCGCCTTAGTGATAATGCTGCTAAATCCATCCATTTTAACCTCCTGGCCTCTGCTTTGATTCCCCTCATCAAACATCCTGCCACCCTACTGTTAGCCACGTTTTCTGCCTGTCCTACCGTGGCACTCCTACCATAATTCTCGAGTCTGCCAAGTTGTGAGAGGATGAACTATTAATTTAGGTGAAGTGCCACTGTGTCTGTACCTGCTGTTCAGCTCAACCAAGCAAGCCGAGCGGTGCCCTGAATAAAAAATAGACAGACTGCCTGTCATCTTTCACCTGTCTGGCATATGCACACCTCTGGGCCTTCATCGTATGCGCTCAACTTCCAAAAAGCATCCGCTGTGACTGGTCAAGCAAATTCCAATATTAATGTAACTAGACTAAGTGTAATTTCTAGAGAAATTGCGTGGGAATGCTGAAAGCTGAATGCTCATCGCCGAATGCTTATGAAGTAAATTGAAAGATAAATTATGTGAAATTACAAAGTATTAATTGTAGTTGAAAGATAAATTAATCAAAAGAACACTTGAACTGCATTCTGTCTGAGGTGGGATTCGAACCATTGCCTCCTGTTTACCAGTCAAAGCGCCGCTGCACTAGCCACATGTCCATTGCTGCCATAGAAGAATCTGTGACATTGTATGTAATTGTAGTGAATATTGAGGTATTAGAATTGTATAATTATTATTATTATTATTGGTATAAAATTATGTGGGTGAGTTATTGCATGGCAATAAAGTGGTGAATAAAAATCACAATAACAAATCAGTAGGACATTTACTATGGTGGGGAGTAAATCTGGAGTTATGAGTCAATGCCTGAAGTATGTAGAAGATAATGATGGAGGAGTCACTCAAAATGACTTCACCGGTAGAATATTTTTCTATTTTCCACACGCCTCAGTTTGTTATGCATATATGTTTGGAGTACTGGATGGTTGGTGGATAGCCACAACATCCCAACAAGGTGACGACTGAAACATCAGCACCCATAATGCTCCTTGGTAATCCAGCCTTTGCCCTACACATCTGGATCATGAAGGACTATGCTAGTAGTGGGAAGCTTACAGGCGACCAGCTTTGTTTAAATTTCACAGTTGGCTAAGCCAGGATGACAAGAGTGTGCAGGATGGTAGCGCTGCCTAATGATCCGGCTGGATGTGGACATCGTGAATGCACTGAAAGGAATTTACAGTCTGACTTGTGCTCCGGTCCAAGGTTTAGGGAGATGTTTTTGAGACCTTAACCTATAGCTAAGAGGACGAATTTGCAGAATTACTGGCCAGAATTTGATCCTGTTGGTTCATCTGGAGCAACTAGTGACAATGTCACTGTGTTCCTCATGTTAGTAACATACTCGTTTTCTGTCCGGTGGCGTTAATAAGGGGATTTTCAACGGTAATGTTTGTAAATTTCAACGAGGAATAACATGTATGAGAAGTTAACAGTGGGCGCTTAAAAATGTAAGCACACAAGTACCTTGGCCTCCCTTCCAATCTTCCATTGTTCATCCATATGCACAACTTTTGGGTAGCTTGGGTCACACTGGCTTGGGGGTACAGGCTGCAGAACAGCAGTGCCCTGTAGCCATCCCGGCACAGTCCCACCAACCTCTCCAATTTTGATGCGTGACACAACACCACACGGATAACGGTTGCCAGTCAAGGACCTGGTAACCATACTAATACATTGGGAGCTGGGTTCTTGCCAGGGTCGACTCATAGGGATAGATCCTCTTTTGATCTGGCCTCAGGGATTGGAGATTTCCCTCATACCGCGAGGCGGTTACCTTTAGCCCCACTTTTGACTTTCTTGTTTTATTTTGATGTCCCTGGACAGTTCGGTCATTTGTCCGTAAAGGTACTGCATAACTACTCCCACCACGATTATTATTATTATTATCATTATTACCAATCCTCACAGGATGTAGCGTTTCTTCACAGATAAGGACGTACACTCCTATGTTTAATACCATGTCACTCTGCCATTGTACTTTTTTCATTGATGTTCTGTTCTCTCTGTTCTTGCTGTCTGTCCCCTCACAAACCTTTTGTCCTTGTTCTTGCTGTTTTTCCAATAAATATCACAGTACCGGCAACCACAAGGGGAGTACCTCAAACCTCTCTGTTACAGCATACAAAAAAACTGTTGCAGCATAAATTCTGCACTGTAGGTTTAACTTAAAAAATAAATACATAAAATGATAATCATAACAATAACAACATACTGGATTAACAAGTGGTTGTTTCTGGCAGACAGTGAATCAACACTTCTTATTTCCTTGTCGCAGTTGGATTGGTATGCAGACAGAAATGTTTGAACCTCAATTTAATGGAAAACATATCCGTCTCTCCAAAACATATTTGTTAGTCATTGACATTCTAAGTGTGTTTCTAAATTCATTCATATCATCCACCTAGTAACACGTCGACCTTGCCTTACACATCAGTCTAGCCATTTTTAGAGAATTTTAGCCATTCTCATTTGACTGAGAGCAAGAGGCTGGCACCAATCTTTTTCTTTTCCGTTCAGCTTGTCCTGTTAGGGGTCCAACAGCACATCATCCTTTTCCTATTGAGTCTTATCTTCTGCATCCTCCTCTCTAACACCAACTGCCTGCATGTCTTCCCTCACTGTTTTCTAACTATCGGTTAGCTCTTTCTCTCGTTCTCTTGCCTGGCAGATTTTTGGCAACAGTCTTAATGTTCAAAATTTCCTTGCAAAAACAAAAACAAAAACTGTCGGTGACCATTAAAACGGTTGGAGAACGTCAGCGAACTTGAACGAACCCTGTTGAAATAATCAATATTCGCCCGCAAAGTGAACGTGCTCAACAAACATTTTCTTTTCACCGTATGTTTGAATTGCCTTTATTAGAAGGCTATAATATTTTTCATTCAGTTTAAAATGACAATATTGTCGGATTTCCATTGCATGTACTCTGTTAAGTTAAAAAAAGGAGCAGCATAATAATGCAAGAGCCCAGACCAAGGTCACTACACAAAGCTATTGTGATGTCAAAATAAAAAAATGTCTCCTTTCAAAATGATCCACATTTGTTGTCTTCAAAAATGGTATGTAAAGTAGCTGCACTGCTTCACCCAATAAGTCTTGGACTTAGTTTAGATGTTGCAGGATTTTCAGCGTAGATTGGTACCAATCCACTCAATCGGCTGATCTTCAAACGAAGCACATGCACACACACACATGCACTCTTCTGAATAAAGTACGCGTATACTAATGAGAGTAGACAGTTCTTTGCTTTATAAACCCAAACTAAAGCACTAAAGTTCAAGTCACGCCTGCTGCAGTGAGACCTTCATCAATAGACGACCTGCTATTCCGAGCTTCCTCTGTGAAATGCACCCCAGGTCGCTGCTCCTGACAGCTGCTCTCTTGTTTGAACATCAATTTCATTTCCAGCGCCCTTTTACGTCTGCCTCACTAAATCTTTCAGTAATTATGACACATAGAAAGTGCTCTAAGGGGAAACGCTGCTAATGAAATTTGGTCTGTAGGGTCTCTTTTGTACAGTTATATGTCAATGCAGTGGAATTGCTTCAGGCTAATAGCGAGGGTTGCTTCTCTAATTGTGTGTTGGGTGTGATAAACATCCAAAGCCATTCGTCTCAAAAATGGAGTTGGAGTTCTATTGTGTTCTTTTGAGGAAACGAAGACAGGACTGTTGTCTGCACAGGGGACACTTCATTTTACCGGTCGGAATCTAATCACTCCTTAATTATTTGATGTCCAAGTATGCTATTAATCAAGAAACCTCAACCAGTGGATCCGGTACCACACCGTGGACCATTTGCTCTGTAACTGCCTGGACTGTAATATAATGTCTGGATGTAGTAGGAAGGTAGGAATCAAGACCAAAACAATAAGAATTCCTTGATCTAATTTTTAGTAGAAGTGTCCAGAATCTAACCAATTACTGTAGATCATCATTTCAGATCTAAACACTGTAACAAAGATTATCGCTTATCCTTACTGCTCCTGTCACTTGTATCGCCACAGTTTAACAGATGTTTGACAGGCACCTGAGGCAGCATTTTTTGTTTTTTTTCCTTGTTCGGCTGATAGGTTGCTATTTAGGTTCAACTGAGTCATCGTTCTGGTAGCCCCTTCCCCATTGCCACCCCTCTGAGCAACCTCGTTTACATCAAGAAAATAGGACAGACTTCACATAAATAGCCCAGAGTCAAAAATCGCACCGCATCCTTCAAACACAGAAAGAGGTCCAGTGAGAAAAATACACAAGCACAACAGTTAAGAAATGACATTTGTTGTTAATAGCTACGTGCATTATGTGCTGTGCAGTGTATTTTATTGCTGAGAATGAATTAATATATATATATATATATATATATATTTATTTTTTTTTCTAACTGTTTAGGGTTTGACTGAAACTCTGTAAACATTTTTGACTGTCGTGGCCAATCTTTTGACTCTCATTCTGGTTGTAGCAGATGCTAGTCCTGTCCATTTCATATTTTGGTGTGCCGCAAATCTATCAATTCATCTGTGCAACATGCTAAAATGTGTTCAGAAAATATACTGAAATCCTTTCACGTATTGGTCTGAAACACGAAACACAAGTTGCCAGGCAAAGCATCCAACAGGTCCAGTTCACGTTAAACTTCACTTTACTTCCACCCCATTGAGTGGCGACTGAACCCACACTAGCTACACCAAAGTCAAATGAACGTATCACTACACCATCAATGACTCTGAAATGTAACTAATGAATTGCAATGAATCACACAGCAGCTGAAATTGTAATTAGCACACTCGATCAGAAATTTAATACAGGAAAATTGCGTCTATTCTGAATAATTTAACATTGTATTAAGTTGACCATTAAATGTAATGGTTGGACTTTATTAAACACCACATCTAATTAAAAGCAGGCTTTTTAATGTATCACAACTAATTATATTTTTATCCAATAAAGACGCTGGTCTTGCTGGCACTCAAGCAGTTGATGCTAACATTAGCACGCTGTGTACGTGCTAGCTTGTGTAGACTTGAAGCACACACACCAGTGAAAAACTGTCTGTTCTCTGTATTTTCATGTTAGAGCTATTTTTTTATGTTCCTAATCTAACTCCCAATTTTGAACACGGATTTGCATTTGTCTCTCAAGTGAATGACTCAGAATAGCACAAGTCCATAAAATGAACTGAAGTTAACCACCACTCGAGGCTAGCAACTCCTTTCATAAAGTGAGCTACCCTCACTGGCTCTCTCTCACTTGCTCCTGAAGGAGACACGCTGTATTATGCCTTTTAAGACTTCTCAGGTGTTTTATTAACATGTCTGCGACATGCTTTGTTCAAAGTACCCCAAGGTTCAAGAATTATACTTGATTTTTTTTTACAGCATATTCATATAATCTGTTTTGAGCCATGTGCCAACCCTCCTTCCAGCCCACATACTCCGAAAAAAATGTGGAAAAAGTGTTAATATACCTCACTTCAATTAAAAAAAAGTATTAATAGTATATCTGTATGTTATTTGACAGTTGGGTGAATATAATCTGCATCTAACAGACCAACCTCAAAATAATATCACACTATTAAAAAAAAAAAAAATCTATTTTGTTTGAAAGTTAGTGTTACATATTACTACTATATGCTTACATTTAAACAAAGCCCCATTTATCTGCACAGCACATTTTTCATACTATTGGTCCCTCTAGCCACAACACATTCTAGATGAGCCCCAAATTTGATGGATTGTTCTTTGGCTGATTATCCACAAAGTTTCCTCAACACTGGCTCATTACTTTTTAATTACACAACACAAAAACACTCACCAACAAAAAAAAAAAGAAAAAAAAGAAGAAAAAAAAAGCATAAGCAGAAAACTCACAAAAGTAGCTAACAATGGTCTCTCCTTTTCAAAAATGTTCATTTCATAGAAAAACATACAGTACAGAATATATACAGTAACAATAGAAGTGCAGTTGGTCAAAGTGTGTTGTCAATGCAATGTCTAAAAAGCTTGTTTCATAAAGGTCCTTTACTAATGTGAATTGTCTGATTGTTAACACGGTGTAATAGCTGCTAAAAATCACCCTTGAAGCGGCAACTGACCTGACAACTGCAGAGGTCACATCGGGCCAGTCATGCGGTCCACAAAGTCGAGATCGCTATTATTTTTTATCCTTTTGTGCTTGGCATTTGTAAAGTGTGCGTGTGTTTGCATACATTTTAATACAGATGTGCAAAGCAACAAAGAAGATATTGCTGTCACACAAATGTTTAAAAGGAATAGACAGTCCCGAGTAAGGCTTTATTCACACTTGTCAATTTTGCTTTGGTTAGTGTGAACGCTATCATCTGAGCTTTGTTATGGAAGTGGACGTTTTTTGTTTGTTTCTTTCTTTCTTTCTTTCTTTTTAGCACAATACGACCAAGCATTGTCACTGAAACATGTAAAGTCATTTTATCAATCGACATTTGATAGTTAGAATTTTCGCTAAACGGTTCACAAAAAATTAAGTATTTTATACTTTGCTATTAACACATGTCCGCTTTTACGGTTTCTTCTTAGCATTTATAAAGGGGATACTGTAGGCTTGAGCAGGATTGATTGAATGTGTTTAATACCAAGACTACAAAATGGCAGTGATTGTCCAATGTTTTAAATAAGTGTCTTAGAGTCTGGACACCGAGGCTGCCAGATGGCAATGACTGAAACAGACCTGATGAGCTTGAGCTGGCTGTGGTCTTGCTAATCCAATGGGCCTTGATGACCCACTTTCCACATTATGTATCCTGGATGGAAAATGAAAACCTCCACATACATGGCCAGGAAAATAAGAGCCAGAACAGACATATTCAAAAGGCCATTTACAACATCAGGAAAGCAGGACGTGCATCACTGTAGAACATTTTGGGTGGCAAAATGTGGAAAAACTTAAAGATACATGAATGGTAAACCGTAAATAATTTTAATATTTAACAAAACAAAAACATGCCAGCATATAAGGGATGCATTTTAGGTTTACTCTGTGGGCCGTCCGGGTTCCTGCTGGCATCCCGGCTCATATGCCAGCTCGGTGGATCTGTAAGAAATGCAATTTTACAAGCACATTTCTCACACAAGGAATGAGGTTAAGCCATATATAAATATACCGCCCACACTTGGACCCCAAAAACAGACTCAAAACAATTGACAAAAGAAAGCAAAGAATGAAATACATGACATAAAATGATCAATAAGTAATAAAAAAAAATGGTTGATTGGAACAAAATTTTAAACAAAACTCTTTGTCCTTATTGTGGTTATGTACTTGGGCACATGATAAAAGTTGACAACAGACCGCTAAAGTTTAAAATGCAGTCACAGTCCAGAAAATGAACAGCTCTTAGTCAACCATGTCTGTTCTACCTAGAGAATATCTTGCGGTTTTAACCGTTTGACTGAGTAGTTTATGTTCTAAAAGAAGAACAGTCTCCGTGGATGGAAAAGCTTTTTGGCTCTCCCGTTCTGTTTCATAACTAAAGCAAAGTACAGGACATATCCCAAATGCCACTCTCCTTTGGGAACTATACTTATGGCTTATTAGCATGGTACTAAGCTTACTCCTGACATTTTACTTTCTTTTATCTATCTATCTATCTATCTATCTATCTATCTATCTATCTATCTCATTACATGTGTGCTGAGTGAACGCTGGTGTTTTTTTGTTTGTTTGTTTTTTTTTGTTGTTGAACGCCACTATTTCTCCGTTATTTTTGGAAAGTGTGAACTTTGGAAAGTTTCAAGAAGAAACTAGAGACTGCACAAGGCGACTGCATTGTTCCCCTAAAACGGACCGCGTGGTGACACCCCCCACGCCGTTCAAGGCGAATATGTCTGCACTTACCCCACCGAGGACTTGCGACCACTGCATCCACCTGTCCCAGACCATTGTCGAGCTTCAGGAACGGATCTCAATGCTTCATAAAATCCATGACGATGAGAGGTTCCTCGACTCCATGGTTATACTTGGTGCAGCCTCTTCTGCTGCACCTGGCATCGAATTGGACTCCACAGTGCCCGTCCAACCTCTGGAAGACGGCCGTTGGAACGAGCTTGGAGCCAAACCTAAAAGAGTGGGGCGTGTTTCTCTCACTCCGAGTCCTAACATCCAGTCCTCCACTCCCCACTCCGACTGGCAAACTGCCCATAATAACAGGTCGAGTAAATCGCCTCATCTGCCCGACCCGTTGAATCCACGCGATATCCAGCTCTCTAACCGTTTTGGGGTCTTCCATGAGGAGGACTTCCCGCCGCTTGACCGCCATTATGGGTCGGGTAGCCGGGACCAGAGGGGGAATCAGCCGCGCTCTCCCGGAGCCCGTCCAGCGCAAGGCCGTCCGCGGTCTCCGTGTTCGCCGTCGGCAGCCGGATCCGCAGTGACCAAGGCTCCACCCGCCGTGACCAAGCGTAGCCGTAACCGGAGGGGAAATAAGCCACGCTCTCCCGGAGCCCGTCCACCGCAAGGCTGTCAGCGGCTTCCGTGCTCGCCGTCAGCAGCCGGATCCGCTGTGACTAAGGCTACCCCCGCCGTGACCGAGGCTGCCGTAACTACTCGGGGAACGCGACCGGTGAGTCCCACGTCCATGGCTCGTGTCACAGCAGCTCCGACCACTCTCATCATCGGAGATTCGATCGTGAGGAACTTGAGAGCGGAATCCACCATCACGCGCTGTTACCCTGGTGCCAGAGTTCGTAATATTTTAGAGCGGTTTCCTAGCATGTTGGCTAAATTTCCTTATGTTCGGAACATCGTAATACATGTTGGAGCCAACGACACTTCTCTCCGTCAGTCCGAACTTCTAAAGCAAGATTTTATTGATTTGTTGGAAGCCATTAAAGACTGTGGGAAACATGTTTTTATTTCGGGTCCGATTCCTACTCTGGGCCGAGGAAGCGAGCGCTTTAGCCGACTTTTGAGCCTCCATTCTTGGCTACAGTCTGAATGCTGTTTTTATAATATGTCTTTTATTGATAATTTTAATTTGTTTTGGGAGCGGGCATCTTATTTTAGAAATGATGGTATTCACCCCTCAATACTCGGTGCTCGGAAATTAGCCGAGAACATTGTTTATTCGTTACATGTGTTTCGTCAATGACTAACTGCCCCCTCGGTGTCTGAAGTTCTGTATCCAATTCCTACAATTAGTACAGTCACTACAGTTAGAATGCATACAGATAACAGTTTCCCAATTTCTACTATCACAGGCAGACGATTTCCCCCCACACACAAACAAAACATTTTTAACATTAATAATCTTTTATATGTTAACAATTCTTTTAATTGTGACTATGAGCGCACATTCGGCACAAACATTAAATTGGCTGTGCTGAATGTGCGCTCTCTTTTAAACAAAACTTTTATTATAAATGACCTGATCTTAGACAACAACCTAGAAGGTATTCTTCTATCAGAGACATGGCTCGGCACAGATGCCCCAGTTGTTCTCACCGAGGCTTGCCCATCCAATTTTAACTTTTTATTTTCTAACAGGGATGGTAAACGTGGAGGTGGGACTGCATCAATTTTTAAAGTCACTTTAGCTTCAAGGGAAGTTATTTTTAATACTTATCTATCATTTGAGTATCATGCTTTTGTTTGTAGCAATCCTCCTATTCTCTGTGTTTTAGTTTATAGACCTCCCCATCATTCTACTTCTTTTATTAGTGAGTTTTCAGAGTTCCTATCGATTTTACTTACTACTTATAATCGAATTTTAGTAACTGGCGATTTTAATGTCCACGTTGATAATATCTCGGACCCATTGTCCAGAGAATTTTTAAACCTTTTAAACTGTCTTGATTTTAAACAGCATGTCACACAGCCGACTCACAACAGAGGACACACTTTGGACTTGGTCATAACCTATGGCCTGTCCATTGGTGTGTCCTCTGTTGTTGACCTGGCTGTGTCTGACCACTATTGTGTATTTTTTAACATCGCCAGTTTTAATCATCAGGATGCCCCGGTGAGAACAGTGAGGAAACGCTACCTAACTTCTGAGGTGGCTGCAAATTTTATTGAGAATCTTAAGAGAATCCCTGCAGACTTTCTACCTGCTTCATGTGATTTTATTGTTGATAATTTTAATAAGAACTTAAGAACAACTTTGGATGAAGTAGCTCCACTTTTAACCAAAACTATAAAATTAAAGACTATTCCCCCGTGGAGAAATGACGAGATTAAAAAATTAAAACGAAAATGCAGGTGTGCTGAAAGGAGGTGGAGAAAAACTAAACTTTCAATACATTATGAAATTTTACGTGAACAACTTAAATCCTACAATAAAACAGTCAAACAGGCAAGAATATCTTTTTTCTCAAATTTAATCGCAGTTCATTCAAAAGATCCTAAATTTCTTTTCTCCACTTTCGATCTTTTAACCAATCCTGATTTTAAAAAGCCATCACAGACTCCATCAAACACTCTCTGTGATGGCTTTGCAGACCACTTCAGAAGTAAAATTGATGGCATTAGGTCCAGTCTTTTAGTTGATCAAAATATAATTTTTAATAAATATGGACAGTCACTTTTACCTGAGGAAACACTGGAAAGTTTTACCCTGGTTGATGCAAGGACACTTGGTCGAGTTTTCTCCCAGGTCAACCCAACAACCTGCCTTTTAGATCCGATTCCCACATCACTTTTTAAGACATTTTATGGATTTTTTGAGGAACAGATTTTAACTATAGTCAATTGCTCTCTTCAGACGGGTGTTTTTCCTGCCGCCTTTAAAACGGCGGTGGTGAAGCCCCTTCTGAAGAAAAGCAATTTGGACCCCAGCAGTTTTAATAGTTATCGACCTATATCCAACTTACCCTTTTTAAGTAAGATTTTAGAAAAAATTGTTTTTATTCAATTGAATTCATTTTTAGATACAAATAATATTTTAGAGAAATATCAGTCTGGTTTTAGGATGAACCACAGTACCGAGACTGCCCTTTTAAAGATTTTAAATGATATCAGGTGTAATGAAGATATGAAAAAGCTTACAGTCTTGGTGCTACTGGATTTAAGTGCTGCCTTTGATACAGTAGATCACCACACTTTATTAAACAGACTTAGAAGCCTGGTGGGCATCTCTGGTACAGTTTTTAACTGGTTTTATTCCTATCTCACACACCGATATTTCTTTGTAAGTATGGATACATGTTCCTCTGAAACCCATGAAATTAAATGTGGGGTTCCCCAAGGCTCAATCTTAGGCCCATTACTTTTTAATCTTTATATGCTTCCCCTTGGGGAAGTCATCAGGAGACACGGCGTCAACTTCCACAGTTACGCTGATGATACACAGCTGTATATCGCCGTGTCACCTGATGACATGGGGCCTATTGATACCCTTTTAAATTGTATTTTAGATATTAAGTCATGGATGGCAGAAAATTTCCTGCAGCTCAACCAGGACAAAACAGAGGTTTTAGTCATCGGTCCTGAAGGTCAGAGAGAGAAACTTTTACCTAAACTACAAGATTTTAAACCCACGCAATGTGTAAAGAATTTGGGCGTCCTTTTTGACTCTGAGCTAACTTTTAATCCTCATATTAAAAATGTAGCCAAGATCGGTTTTTACCATCTTAAGAATATTGCCAGAGTCCGCCCGTTTCTCTCACAGGCCAACACGGAGGTGCTGATGCATGCTTTTATTTCTTGTCGTTTAGATTATTGTAATTCCCTGCTCTCTGGTCTTCCCAAAAAGAATATTTCAGTCCTACAGCTCCTTCAGAACTCAGCTGCACGTGTGCTGACGGGGACCGGAGGGCGGGAGCACATTACACCAGTTTTAAAATCGCTGCATTGGCTCCCCGTGCGTTTCAGGATTGATTTTAAGGTGCTTTTATTAGTTTTTAAATGTCTTAACGGTCTTGGCCCATCTTATTTATCTGACTTGCTTTTACCCTATTACCCCTCGCGGCCTCTGAGGTCTTCTGGCAGCGGCCTTTTAACTATTCCAAAGGTGAGGACCAAGACACATGGTGAAGCTGCCTTTAGCCACTATGGTCCTCACCTATGGAATGGCATGCCAGAGAGCATCAGGTCTGCAGAGAATATTTATGTTTTTAAGAGGAGGCTTAAGACTTACTTTTTTAGTTTGGCATTTGATTGACCTTTTTTATTTTTATTTTATTTTATTTTATTTTACTTATTATTATTTTTACTTTTTTATCCCCTTTTATTTATTTAACTTTTAATCTATATTGTCCTGTAGCTTTGTTTTTATTTATTTATTTTTTCTATCGTGTTTAACCGTTTTCTTTTAGTGTTTAAATGTTTTTATTTGGTAGTTATAAAATTTTTAGCTCCAGTGTTTTCTCATGGGGGAGCCTCCACAGTGAGAGGGATGCTTGGTCTTCATCCATCTCACTGTGGATGAACTCCTCCTGGGTGCCTTTCCTTACAGGGTACATCTGTGCCCAGCCATGTTGTGGTTTTCATGTGTTTGTTGGGTTTTGGGTGTGTCTGTGGGTACGATCATGGGGATGGGGGGGCTTTTTCTTTCTTTTATTTTATTGCATTATGGATGTCCAGCACTTTGAGTTGCATTTTAAATGTATGAAAGGTGCTATATAAATAAAGTTGATTGATTGATTGATGTGTAACATAACCTTTATCAAACTAAGTTGAATATTACAATTCTGACTCACTGACGTATGGTGTTCCACAGGGTTCCATCTTGAGGCCCCCGCTGTTTTCATTGTATTTCAAGTGTGTAATAGGGACATGGTGTGCAAATGATGTGTCTTCAGGCAACTTTGCGGCTACAGGGGGAAAGGATAGCTTTTGACGTTTAAACATGCTTCACTACAGATTTGTCTCAGTGCGATCACACCTCCCTTCCCTGTTCCCACACTCATATTATGCAGCATAGAAAAACGTATGACTGGTAAAAGAAAAATGACCCTGGAATTGAAGAAAAAAAAATGAAGGTCAGCCAATATCCTTTAATAAAGTGTTTTCCTGTACCTTGGAAGGAAAATGGTTTGCGTGTGTCTGTGGGTACGATCATGGGGATCTCTCTCTCTCTCTCTCTCTCTCTCTCTCTCTCTCTCTCTCTCTCTCTCTCTCTCTCTCTCTCTCTCTCTCTCTCTCTCTCTCTCTCTCAGGTTTGATTTCGTCTAGTCAGGAAAAAAGTGGTCTTAAGGAGAAAGTCTTCTTTTTACATAGCGGTATGTAAATCTGACTGTCATCCGCATAGTACTAAAAGGAAATATCCTTTTTAAAGATGGAACACAAGGGCAGAAAAGATAATGAAAACGGAAAGGGCCCCAAAATGGAACCCTGTGGAACACAATACTGAAATGAGCCAAAGTGGACGACGGTACTTGAAGTGAAATGTTGACAAGACTTAATTTGTTTGGGGTTGTGTCAACAGAAAGCAAAAAAACTCTACTAAAAATGTATGCAGCGGAACCTGTAAAGAGAAGAAATTCTCATAAATATTTTGACAAAGAAGATGGAAAAGTAGCCTCTTCTAAAGTGATAGACTGGAAACCAAACCTACATTTAAATGATTGTTTTTGTTCAATTTACTGTTGTCGTAATGCATGTGTGCCAATCTTAAAACTTAAAACCAGGTGTGCCCAGAGCTGTATTAAAATCCATCACGTCTCCTCATTACTCTAGAGAGTGACATTTTTCCCGGTAGCCCTCTGGAGAGCATCTGTAGAGAGGCTATGAGAGAATGTAATGAGTCTGTTGCAGACATGGCTCCCAGAATGGCCTCGAGTTAACAATGTTTTGTGCTAATTAAAATGTTAATTAAACCATTGCTGTAGCTAGGTATGGAGTGGCAGTGCATTTGTTTCACTCGATGCATTGGCATTGCATCTTTTTCATGCAGAGTTTAAGGAAAACAGTAAATAATTTGTTAAAACAGCATGTGCCTCCATGACAGTGGTTACAATGTAAATCGTTATATTCAACTCTCAACTCAACTCTTGTTCGTAGATCTATGTAAACAACAGCAGATAAAGAAGATGTACGTTTAAGATATAACAAAATTTCAATTCAATTCAATTTACTTCCTTTTTGAAGAAAGGTCAACCACAGCGCATGAATGCAAATTGCAGTTCCTTTGACCCAATCAAGCCCATTGAAGGTCTTTGTTGCTCACTGTAGAAAGGAGCAGGGAGAAAGCAATCTGCAATGTATGCACGGTACTGAAGATAAAGATAGATAAGTAGTTAGGAGATGCAGTGGCACTTCCTGGCATGTGCGGCTGCTGAGTGAGATTTGCTATGTGTGAAAATAACTTGAACCTGAGGACTGTGCCGCTGTCTCCCTCAAGATTGGACACCCGCTGTGCTGCTCAGAGGATTCACATCTTGTAATGGGAGACTGCTCAGTCATTAGCTTTTTGAGTCCTCCACCTCCTGCACTCATTTAAATCAAAGGTTTGTTTTGCATTTATGCTGAATTCCGTACAACACCGAAAAGTGCCGATGCTAATTCACTACATTTCAAACTCATTTGGCAAAGGGAGGGAAGAAACTCTAAGGTCAGGTATAAACAAAAACAGAGCGTGGTTGCATCACTGAAGAAATGCAACAAATAACAGTAATCATCATTTATGGGATTTATTTGTGAATACATATTGCTGTTTGAATTTATTTTGAAAAATGCAAAACAAGTAAATGTGATTGCATATATCCATATGTTTTCAACATATTAACTTTAATGTACAACTAATACCAAGCAATGCTCTCATTAAGGTTGTCAGTCTTAGTTTCATTTTTTGGTGTTAACTTTCAAATGTAATGCTTTGAGGTCATCCCCTCAGAAGCTGCTTTGGATATTTCCCACTTCCCGGCAGTCTTTGATGCAGCATTATTACTAACCCTCTTCCACCAAGTAAATGTGTTAAAGGAAAATGGGTTGAACTCCATGGAGAGGTTCCTCATTTTCCTGGGGCATCACAAGATATGTATATATCTTTTTCTTTTTCTTTTTCTTTTTTTTTTTATGCCTGCAATAAACTTGCGAATGCACATGAAAAGTTCTGGGTGGGAACTTCCACTGGTTCTTGTATCTTAATGCTCATGATATTATACTAACAGTAATAACCAGACGGCTGCATTTTCTCAGTTGAACACTTTACTGGATGCCAGAAAGATCGAGTACACAGCTGCGGAAACTCTCTTCCATTAGCATGCGGAAGAGGAACTGCTCTATTCAAAATCGTCCCTGCACTTATACTGTCGAGGCCGCCCGCCCACATGGGCGAACGGCTCAACCTCCCCATGTGAGAATGTGTGGCCTGATGGCTTCAACTGGTTTTTACTGGATACGTGTGTCAGAATGCAGACAGATAGAAAGGCGCCAAGCAAGGACGAATAACAGCGACATAACGGCCTAGCTCAAGTCATCTATCTAGTCATCAAGAGCCTTAATCTAACACACATATCAGTTAAACCTTTGAAGCACGGCACATTTGTAATGGGACTTTTGCGTACAAAAGCTGGACAACGTAGTTAAAAGTAAAATGTAATTTCACAGCTACTTCACTTCGAGCCAATGGACAGTGAGCTTGCTTGGCACGGGCACTGAAGTTTTGTTTAGTACATGTAGGCCCTTGCAAAATGTAAAGGGATGGGACATTTATATCCATCCATCCGCAGTCAGAGTCACGGAGAACTTGAGCCTTTGCTAGATGACTTTGGGCAAGAGGTAGTGTACACCGTAGACTTGTCACGAGTCCATCGCAGGGGACATATGGACAAACACCCATTGACAGCAACCGACTTCCTCCACGTGTCACATAAATTGGACAAAGTGTTTTTTGGCTCTTGTCAAGTAAGAGAGGAATAAAGTAAAACTGCTACTCTCAGCTGTGACGACCACACAAAGCAAGGGAGGGAATCCCACTGCGCTTGCAGTATGACTGTGTATAAAATGTGCAAAAGAACTTCATTTGGGCTGAATAATCCACTGCCCCCTGCAGTATATATATATATATATATATATATATATATATATATATATATATAAAAGGTCCACAAGATCACATTATGAAGAGCTGAAATCACCCGAGGCTATAGTAATAATGCTAACAGTTTCCCCTGAGCTGCTGGATATAATGTCAGTCCTGCAATGATTGCAAGCAAATTATTTTCAATGCTGATGGCAGCCTCCTCCAGGAAACACATCGACACCAAATCAGACCATGACCCAAAAAGGCTAACATTCCTTCCCCAGGCTTTTCCTGGAATTTCATGGGTAAAATTGCGGCAGAAACGATGAAAATATTCAGCGCTTGTTTCACACGCTCTTGATGGTAATATCCAGAGCTGTTGCAGCCAGGCTGCCTTTTATGGGGCCTGTCCAATCTCAGTCATACAACCTTCATTTATGGAGCGTATGAGGAATTTTAAAAGGCGAGTGGCCCCGACAATGTGTTCTATTTCAGGGTGTTTACCCAAAGCATATGAGATGATCAACAGCCTGTAATGATTAATGTAGCAGGTATGGCAGACGACTTAAGGACAGTGGATAGTGAGGACTTAGCATGCAACTAAATTCTGTGAGACAAAACAGAAGGGAGGGAGAGAAGAACACAAACAAACAGACACACCATCTGTAGCAGCGAGCGATGCGCTTCACTGCACTTTTAATAGTTAGATTGTAAGCGGAGCAAGCTTACTTCTTGGGACCGAGGCGCTGCTTAATGAATTTAAACAGAATGGAAGTGACATTCATTCTAAAGATTTGAATTTGTCTCATCAGACCGCAGGGGATCAGAGTTGCTCATATGTGTTTGGGAAAACTCCAAGTATGTATCTTTTTAATAAAAATTCTATAGCTTCCATCTGGCCAGTCTACCATACAGGCTGTAGTAGTGGATTGCTGTTGAGATGAGTTGGTTGTCCCTCTGGAAAAGTTCTCCTTCCACACAGGAGTCTTGGAGCTGTGACAGAATGACTATTGGGCTCTCGGTTACGACAAAAGGCCTTTCACCCTCACCCAAAGTGGCCTAATATGGTTGGATGGATGGATGGATGGATGGATGGATGGATGGATGGATGGAAATAGGTAGTATCAACGCATAATTATACAAGGAATATAGTGAAACATTTCAAAATCAACATTGTGGTTTCGATCAGTACTTTGAGTGTGTGCAAGGTCAGAAAAAAGCTCCCGAGAAAGAATAATCTTGAGAAATTGAAAATGATGACCTCGGGCCATTATTTGTGCTGAAAAGATAAAAAGTGAGTGCATAAAAAAAAACAAAAAAAACACTGTGAAAAGATACAAACCTGCTAACCATTTACTCACGGTTGCAAAAACTCAAATTTGACTCATATGTGGGGGTGCTGTCAAGGTGTAACATCTATAATGTATGTATTTATTTATTTAGTTTAGCAGTGGTGTGATGTATGAAGCCGTTCGCCGAAGCTGTGCCGGAGCGAAGCATCACTTAGCATCTCATTGCGGACCCTCCACCATTACACTTCCCAGGAGCGTCAGACACACCCCACTTGAATAAGTTTGCCATCTGTTGACAATGTTTCCACAGCAGGTAATTTGTCATTACAAACAGCAGTGGAAAAAAAAAACAGCTTTCTAATTCAATCTGCATTTTTCAAATCAAGATATGAGTGCAAAATTACAGGAGATGCATTAGATTGATCATACCTTAATATGTATTTGACAGCACAAATGTATTATATTTTCAGTGAACCACTTTTTTTTTTACAGGGGAAAATATTCCAGATCAGACATATTGGGGGTCACACATCAACACGTACAAGAGAGGTGAAAAGCAGTCTCCGGGGTTCCCATTTTACAGATCTGTAAGCACCCGTTGAGGTCTGCTTGCAGTTCCTTATAAACGTAATTTGCGCGCTTTGACCTCCTGCGTGGACTCCAGCAAATCAATTTCTCGTTCCGCCATGTGAAGGATTGTGCCCCCCGAGCGCGCAGATTTTAAACGGAATGAGCAGCTACTATTGGCGGAGACTCAACCATCAACCAAGCATTGAACCTTTTTTTTTTTTACAAAACATGACATATCCTATCCTTAATATAATTACAGTACATCTGAGGGTGGGTCACAATGTGGTTCATACTCAGTTTTTGAGGGGCACTGGCCCCTGATAACTCCCCCTAGAACTGCTACTGAGTGAAAGGCAGACTATCTTGTACTGGTCATTTACATTGTGCATATGATAGAGATACAAGCAATATTTACAGTCATTAAGTGGGAAGTGATCTCAACCTGCCTGCGTGTAAGTCAAGCGAGTGAACCATCATGACTCTGTATGAACCCACACACGAGGATTTATGTGCCGTATATCTCAATGGGCAGATTGAAGAGGAGTGCTAGAAAGTGCTGTCTAGGTTGTGGGATCACTCTCAAATGATATGCTGCTAAAGGGAAAGAATCTCATTTTGTATGTATAACTTCAAAAAGGTCACAAGAGGAGCAGACAGGCATGAGAGAACCTGGGAACCATCAGGAGACGAGAACGATGAGGCAATGTGTGCCGCTCTGATATTCTCTTAACACCTAGCATTAAGCGCCTGAAGACATTTTTTTTTTCCATCGTTGTGTGCAACTGTGCGCCTGAGGAGATGTTGACTGGAGCAAGAACTGAATTTGTTGTGCCTCATCAACTAGTGCTTCATTGTCTTTCCATTATTTGATTTGAAAGTAAAGAAGTTACATGTAGCATTAACGCATTCACTCCCAGCCATTTTCACAGAAGCAGTCCCGTTCGCTCCTGGCTGTTTTACTGGATTTTGACTGATTTTGCAAGGCCCACAGAATATTGTGTTCTATTGCTATAAAAGTCTCTTCTTTCATCAGGAAAAAAAAAGTATGTTTCTATCTGTTTCCATTTTGCAGCAATTAGCAATAGAAGAGAGCTAGGTTTCATCAGTTTTCTCAAATCTATTCAAAATTTAAGTAATTGAGCTTTTTTTCTACATGGCCCTGGTTGATCTCCTTTGCTCTGCTGCCACCTGCTGGCCGTTTGTGTAATAACTACCATTTCTGTAACCGTTCTTTGCAGTTGAGAGGCCTTCTGTATGCTCTAGCATAAAATAAAAACCCAAAAAACGTATAAATACGTCTTTGGGACACTTAAAACGTAAAAAAAACGTATTTACACGTTATTGGGAGAAAATGAGTTAATAACAGGCGCATCCATTTTCTGGACTGCCATCTGTCACCGATTCCAGCCAGCTAGCGAGCTAGCTAGCTAGCTAGCTAGCTAACTCAAGATGGGGCGAGAGCCGGGCTACACCCTACACAGATCTCCACTCGAATTGAAGCTTTATCTCAATTCATGATCAAGGACACAGAAACACATACTTCACCTCAAATAAACACATATCTTAGGAAAAATAAATAAACGATATGGCTATAGCATCATTTACAACCCATGTGATGCAAAATAAATTATATTCCTATTCAGAATTCTCATTATGAAAATGATATGAAGGTTGTGCACCCCGTGGGAATGATTTTCAAAATCCTGATAACTTCTCACAAGAGCAACTACAGTGAAATGTTTGTTTCCCGTTTGTAATAAAGTGGCACCATCTCAGTGCTACTAATATGCGGCTTTGCAGTCTGAGCACCATTTACACAAGACTGCCGAATGTTAACTCTGCCGCAGGATTGAGTGTTCATGTCTGTACAGCTGGAAAATTTATTGTCACATTGTGGAGAGATACAGGGGAGATAAACCCATGCAAATAGCAGTCAGCGTGAGGAAAGTAAAGCACTTCCAGCTTGAGTCTGCCTTTTATAAATTGGAATCTAACTGAGAAGATAAGTATTCTTTTTTTTGCAGTCAATCTAAGATGAAAAGAGGGATTTAATTTTAAATAAATTATTTTATTTTAAATACCCTCTGCTTTCATCTGCCACCAGTGCAAAAATCCAAGCCTCATAGAGGCAAAGTTTGTCAAAATGACTGCAGGAATATGCCACTATTGCTATATAATATATTTAAAATAAATAATGGAGGCAAATGAAATAAACCTTGGCATACGCAGCAAGTAATATCAGCTCATAAGATGCAATAATATCAAATATTCATTAGTCTACCCTTGCATAAATCTTCTACATCTGTAATTTGCAAATTAAACATCCCATTTGTTTTGGACAGAGATCAGTGATAAAAGTAATCCAATGCTAATGAAACCCCTTCGCAGTTTTCCTCAGACATGGATTTAACTCCAGGCATACCATAAGGTTGCAGCATAACAAGTATATCTATAGCGCTTTAATGGCACAATTGACTTACCTCTCTGAAGAAACAAAACAGCTGGTGGGACATTTTTCATCAGCTATTTTTGCATATTGTGCAGTGTCATAGGATAGGATGTTGATTAATTCTCATGTTGTACTGCTACCTACTGTACTACGCAACTTTGAGCCATTTACGCACAATTAAACTAACAGTGAACAACTGGAAGTCATTAGTAAAGTAAGTATAGAACGTGATGGCAAGCTACGGATGAATTGACCAAGAAGGGCGGTGCTAAGGACCAGAGTGGAATATGACAGGGCAGGTGAAACAAATCAGACCAGATGAACAGAGCACAAAAGACAGAAGGGAGCTAGATTAAAGCCTCCTGCAGGAGAAAAACATAGCTCCTTTTAACTGCAAATCCCGGCATTATGAGCATCTCTTTTTCCAGTTGGACTCCAGGTGGCATATAAGCACTAAAGGTCAGCTTATCCTCTGTAAGGTTGCCTGAGGACCAGAAGTGGCAAAAGCACTCACAGTCTGTTTTTAAGTAAAAGTAGTTGTGTGTGTGTGTGGGGGGGGGGGGGGGGGGGGAGTATTAATTCAAGTCAGGGTAAAAATAAAAACTTAAATGCATTTTAAAATGTTCAAAATTTCTTGGTGTCAAGGAAAACTGTTGTTGAACGTTTTTGCAACCGTTTGCGGCCTTGAACGAACCCTGACGAAAAATCTACATTTGCTACTTTCGCAAACACTCGCAAGTCATCTCTGCTCAGTGTGATACGGGCTTACCTTCACACAATTAAAAGCACAATTCTTAACTCATTCACTCATTTTCACATTTCACAATCCCGTTCGCTCCTGGCTGTTTTACTGAATTTTGACTGATTTTGCAATGCCCACAGAATATTGTGTTCAATTGCTATAAAAGCATGGAACCTATCAAAAGAAAGATTAAAGTCTCTTCTTTCCTCAGGAACAAAAGTATGTTTCTATCTGTTTCAGTTTTGCAGCAATTGGCATTAGAAGAGAGCTAAGTTTCATCAGTTTTCACAAATCTATTTAAAATTGTAAGTAATTTAGCTTTTTTTCTAGATGGCCCTGGTTGAGCTCCTTTGCTCTGCTGCCACCTGCTGGCCGTTTGTTTAATAACTACCTCTTCTGCAACCTTTGCAGCTGAGAGGCTGCATCAAAGCTTTCTGTATGCTCTAGCGTAAAAAACAAAAAAACAAACAAACGTATAAATACGTCTTTGGGACACTTAAAACATAAAAAAAAAACGTATTTACACGTTATTGGGATTAAATGAGTTAATTGAAACATTCCTAGTTTCTTGACGTTTCAAAGTTTTTCTTAGACTGTCATATTAAGAAGCCCCCCGTAAATGTGCATCAATGAGTGAGGATCGAACATCGAGGATGTTCTACAGCGGAACTATAATCCAAGAAGCACTGATGCTTCACGAAAATGGGCGTGTACCGATGTTGATCAAATTTGACTTTTATTTTCATTCCACTTGAAATATAAAGCAATTAGTGAATACGTGCTGTGACAGTAAATGCATCCACAAAGACGATTGATCTGTAACACACATCAACGATGTGACATCTTTAATCGACGTCTCCGTAAAATGACGACATCGAGCAGCAACCGTCTCATTTCCCCAAGCTTTTGTCCCTCGCTCCTCTGTTGTTCTCCCTGACGGAATATCTGATGGGAGGGGCAAACGTAAACCGAGGACAGATAAAGGAATCAGGTTCAGCAACTCAAACTGTGGCTTGGTGCGAGTTCCACGCATTTCTGGCTGTTGGCAATTTTCAAACAAATAAAGATGAAGACATTTTTGTTGTGCTTTTCGGATAAGTAGCAAGAAATATCTACATATAAATACAGAGAATATATGATAAAAGCTATAAAACATAGGGAGGGAAAAAAAAGATTAAAAGAAGTGGAAAAGCACAGAGGTCAGCGCCAACAAGACAAGCAATCTTCCCGATCAGACCATGCCATGCATAAGATGTATTAACAGAGAATGTGCTTATATAACATGCGTCTCTGCTCTAACCCTTTCCACCTGCTTTATATATTTATTTCTAGTCAAAATGTGCAGTAGATAACATCAGAGCCATTGCTGACATTTCCCGAGTACAAACATATGAGTTGTCCAGAATGAGGTTAAAGTCTTAATGCCTTCTGCAAGCCTGTAATGCATTCGCAAGCAGGAAACAAAACAACAGTGCAACAACATTTATGTTGAAACTTGAAAGCATTATTGTCCTCAACCTTCATTCCACTCGTATAAAATTTCTGAGTCGACAAATGGTTTATTTTGTGATTTGACGGCTAGTCTTAAATTCACAAGTATGACTGTCAGGTGCTTCTTTTCACTCGGCAGGTAAACGAGCTCCCTAAGTAGAAGCATCTGTGGCTAAAACCAAACTTTTGCAGGGTTTTAACTTTTTAGATATGTTCCTTGGTGCTCAGTTTTTCCTGTGTTCCAAAAGAAACTGGAGAAGAAGATATTTTATAGAAAGATGACAACCAAAATTTACAGTTAAAGCACTTCTTTCTTTTCTTCACCTTCCTGTTCACTGGCGGTTGGCATCCAATTTCAGATGCCACTGACAACCCAAAAAACACTATGACATGATCCCAACATGAATTTACACTGTCATAGCATCTCGCTAGCTCACATTTGCAACCGTGGTCCACCTCAAAATGCCAGTCTCTAACCCTAATAGATGTTATATTAGATAATAATAGATTGATTGTTTCATATGGCGACATCACCGAAAGCTAGCCAAAGTTATTCTAGCATAAGACTAAAGAAGCTCGAGTTAGCGCTCCCTTATCTTAGCACATATGCTACTTTAGCCTTACACATACTGTTTCATATGGTAAATACTGAAAGCTAGCCTGTTATTCTAGCATAGACTAAAGAAGCTCGAGTTAGCGCTCCCTTATCTTAGCACATATGCTACTTTAGCCTTACACATACTGTTTCATTTGGTAATTACTGAAAGCTAGCCTACGTTATTCTAGCATAGACTAAAGAAACTCGAGTTAGCGCTTCCTAATTTTAGCATATAGGCTACTTTAGCCTTACACATACTGTTTCATATGGTGATTACCGAAAGCTAGCGGAAGTTATTCTCGTTAAGACTAAATAAATTCAAGTTAGTGCTATGTTAGTTTAGCACATTAAGCCTTAGAAGCGGGATTAATCGCGAACCAGTCTGTCCAAGTCAGATATTGTAGCTGGAAAGATAGTGTTCAGTTCCAAAGCAGTAATGATTCCCAACAATAGAGTGGATGCACATATTCATGCAAGAACTTCAACGCAATTGCATCAGCTCATGCAACCTCACACCATGCAGTTCGAACCAAACATGGCGGCACAATTTAATGAATGAACATCCTGAGAGAAATCAAATGGAACATGAAGAAATGGTCATTGTTAATCTTGACTGTGACATTTGATTTGAATCCACTCAATGTCAAGCTACGACTATAAAGAAGCAGTCTGCTGGTTAGTTGTAGCTATTCAAATATAATAAATAAGCATTATCAGCATTTCCCCCATTAAATGCACCTGAAATTCATCTTTTTCGCCTATTTTATCTAGCAACACATAATCAAAGATAAGCATCTATAACATCTATTCTCAAACAGAGCGCGAGCATTGTCCCGCATTGATTCTGTCCCAAGTGTCCTTATGCAAAGGACTCTAATCTAAGCCCTTAAATCAACTCCCAACTCCCATTTCGGTGTCCTACAAAAAGTCACCTTTTATCTCAGTCAACTTTAATACCCTGTGTTTGAGAAGCGAGGTGATGCCACATTGGGCAACCACTAAACTATTGTTGAATTGATCTCAATTGTATTTTCTCTTGAACCTTACTAATGATGATGATTATTATTATTATTCACTTCAAGGAAATGTGTATGAATGTTGTACAGTGTGATGAACGGTGTAATAAAAGTGAGAGCCTTTACCTCTAAGCGCGGTTTTAAAAACACACAACACAGAACAGGCATGACAGTCACATCACCACGATACAGAAGGCACACGGAAATGAAGATAACACGTTTCCGCTTCACTGACCTGAAACATAAACACTTTCCTGCCTGACAGATTTCCGGGTCAAATGACTAGACACGTTTCATGAATCAATAGTTCAGCATGGTAAAGTACAGTCAAATGGTGTACGAGAGAAAATGATACCTGAGAATGAAAAGATCAGATTTTTTTTTTTTTTTTTTTTTTTTTGTAAGATTGTGTTTCATGATATTTCTGTTTTTGTCCCAAGTCATCAAAACAGTGAGTCAAAACTTGACCTGACAAACTGTATTTTGAGTGAGCTGTATCAGTCACATGATGACTTAAAAAAAAATGGGCTCCATTAAGGTTCAGGCCCTGTATATATCTCAGCACCTGAATGCCCCAAAGCAAATTGAACTTGAACTAATCTGACAGCAAGATGTCACCTTCATGTTCTCATGTGTATGCACTCTACTTCTTCCTAGTCCCTGAGGGTAAGAAGAGAGATGAGAATTTTGTTGGAGGGTCCTTGTTATTGCATGCTATAAACAAACAAGATTTGACATGTGTTTTTTTTTTTTTTTTTCTCCCCCAATTCCAATTCACTAGCACATTTTTTGTCTGACTAATAAATAATGCAGCCGGTCCACTCACCATGAATGGCAATGCTGGTGCGGTGTTGACACTGAATATAACAAGTATACCTCTTGTCAAGTTAAATTAAAAATTAAAAATGCGTAATTTGAGAGTATGAGAAATATTCAGCACACACAATACAAATTAATGGTCTTTTCGGGGTATTGCACATCTTGAAATATCCATCTTCTGCGGGGGGGGGGGGGGGGGGGGGGGGGGGGCCCGGGGGGGGAACCCTCCAAATTGGCAGTCACTCTCCCATACACAGCTCTCTGCCAGTCAACCAACAGATTCTTTCGGGCCTTTCCAAAACCTTAATCTTCTTCTGGTGAAGCCGTTCTTTTGTTTATTTCGATTTGCATTGTGTTGAAAAAAGAAACAGAAATGCCTTCCCATGTTCAGCTCTAGGGCAGATGTCTGAAGGTTTTTTTTGTTTTTTTTAATCAAATGTGAAATGGTCATAATGCCCACACACGTTTAAGTTTGATAAAACACACTTTAAATGTATAAATAATACAATATGAGGTAGTAGTAGTAGTAATAATAATAATAATAATAATAATAATAATAAGATGTAGGGCTGCTCGATTATGAAGAAAATATTAATCCAGATTAATTTGGTAATAATTGAAATCAAGATTAGGATGAGCTTTTTTTTTTATTTTTGTACAAAACAAGCAAATGTTTTAACATGTAAAAAATATTAAGACACATTTCTTTGAAACACTATAATTTTGCAAGTTCCTTTTGTACCAAACGATCGATTAAATTAGTCATTTTAAAATAAAAAAGATGCAAATATATTAATTTAAGCAACTCAAAATTAGTATTAATAATCTTCTTCTTTTTTTTGTTTTGTTTATAATTATGCCAATTTTGTAATTGTAAAATATAGTAATTGAAATTGTAAGTGTGGGGGTTTGGGACAAAATCACCCCCACACGTTATGAAAAGCCCATATCTATAAATTGAGAAGTAGTTTGTTTGTTTTAAAAAGTGCATTTTCCTGAGTGAAACTGGCAGGGAGCCCCTTTAATGCGGGGGTTAGACATTGCTAGTACATTATCATATTGGCATGGTGGGAGTTGTCTTGCTCAGTAAGTGACAGCCATCTGCATTTTTGGCCGATGAGCCAATACAATTTTCTTCCAGTTCATTTGGGGTTCCCAAATCCCAAAGCATTGAGGGGTGCTTAGCATTGATATGTCCGCACAAACGCATTCTCATTCATTTGGACCTTTTGTGGAACAAAACAATCAAGCTGGGCTCGAAAGTCACCAAGTACATTATAGTGATGGATTCTGGAAAGCCTAATAAAGAGCCTTTTATCAATGCCCGTTCCAATTGATTACTTTTAATGCGTGCAAATAAATAATGCAGGCCGGGCCGACACAGGCGCGCACGCACGCGAACACACACATACACTGGCAAGCAAGAGAATCGAAAGGAAAAAGCTCACCGCCTTAAGTTGCTTTACAATTTGTTGAGATTTCTTTGGGGACTTACCTATTAGCACTTCGTGACTCATGCGAAAATCCAATCGGAATCCTATTCAACAATGGGATATAGAGGCTTTTACAGTCACAGATTATACTGCATAATTATCCCAGAGGCAGAAAAGTTGCTGAATAGTTTTGGAAAACAAGAAACAAACACAACACACAACATGAGTCCAGTTGCATTGCTTCAACCTACCGTCTTAGATTGAGCTAGAGATGACTGAGAAAATACATAAAACACATAAAACGCTGAATTACTGATGATGACTTAAATTTGAATTATAACCACAGCAATTTTAATGCTTGAATAATATTGGCGCCTATAAATTTCCAAACGAATGTTCTAGAGTATTGGTTGCTCAAAACAATGCTTAAATCCAACATTTTATGCTAGCAGGTATTAGCTAACTGATACAACTGGGAGAATTTTGGAGATATCAGTGAACAAGGTAATTCAAAGAGCTTTGGAGTTGCATAAAATTACAAGAAGAAAAAAAAAACATAAAATGCTCAATAATTAAATCAAAAGCAGAGAATACAGCTAAAATGCTAAACAGAATTGTACTGAGAAACTATGACCCCCTTCTTATTTAGCTGAAGCTCACGACTGATGTGAATCAAAAGTTTTAAATGGAACACATGAATTATGACGATTAGCCTGGATAAAGTTTGACAGATGTTCCCTTTTGGCCTCTTTAACTGGTCTCAAATTTGAAGATATCATTTTGTGTGATGCCCTCTCTGCTTCCTCAATCCAGCAGGCTTGGAATGTGACAGAAGTCAATTGCCTCGTCCTCACGGGGCTTCCTGTCATTCTCGGCGATGATCCGTCCGCTTACTTCAAGGTCTGCCTGGTAAGCAACTTTGATTTTTACCTTCTCTCCTCCCTTGCTCACACTGTTTACTACTTTCCCCTCTGCTCTCTTTACCTCCCTTCACCTATCTCCCATTGTTGACCTATCATATATATTTTTTTTATTTTCCTGTAGTGGTCACTGCAGTGGGCAGTGGGTGGACACTGGACAGGGCAGACAGTACACTTATAGAGGAGGTTGTTTATAGCACTATGTTGTCATGTTGACATTTCAGTCTTGTTCCAGGATGTTAATGATGTGGAATTTTCGTACAATGATATGACAGTAGTAAAGCATAAAATTTACCCACAATTCATTCACCACTATGCAGTCTCAGTAGGTATCATCTGGACTTACCTTTTGCATATCATTTACCTAAATTGCAAGAACGTCTTTGTTGAAATTGGCCTGCATTATAACATTTGCCAATTACAGTACAAAGAGAGCGATGACAGAAGGACAAAATACACTTTTTTTTTTTTTTTTTTTGGTTGGAGTGCAATATTATGATGTCTGGTAAGTAAGGAGGAAGACAGATTGTATTGTATATCACCAGTTTGTGAGTCAGATTGGTTTTCGTTTTATGCCTGAGGGATGTATGAACTAAAAGCTCGTTAGGCCTTGGCTTTCTTTCTTTCATTAATGGAAAAAAAAAAAGTCCAATAAAAAAAATAATTGGATTTGGGTAATGTTGCTTGGGTATGTATTTTACTTTGCTCTTTAGATTGAAATATAGATTGTGTTTCGAGAACTAAAAAAAAAAAAAAAAAAAAAAAAAAAAAAGTGTTTGGTCAGTTACAATATACAATATAGCTAAATTGCTATGTAACAAGCTACATACAAATAAATGGGTAGAAAATGAATTCTTTAATGTCTTCAGTTACTGTAAGTTGGTTATTACGTTCAGCGAAAATGTTTTAATCCATTAGGATCTCAAGTACATTGGATGTTTGTTTTTTTTGTTTTTAAAGTCATCATTACAGTGCACATGGTTATTTTAGTTGATATGACAGTAACTCGGGGCACTGAAAGTCTTCATTCAACATCAAATCGATATCATTTCGTGTTTAACAACGCTCTGTTATGACTAAATCATGCTACCAGTGTAGCTGCTTTGGCTAGGATGGGGATTAGTAAGGTAATAGTAGTAATAGTAATTATATATATTTTTTTTTTTTTAAATGTTTTCAATAGTGAGAGAAAAAAAGTGTGTGATCAATTGTCCCTGTCCCATCTGGTCTGTTTATTTTGCTTGGATTGTACACACTTCTTTTTTTTGTAGGCATGAAGAAGAACCATTTGAATTTGTGTGTGTGTTTTTTTTTTTTTTTATATATATTCTCCTCGTGCCACTTCCTTGTCCTTGTTCACCCACCGTCTCATTACAGGTTTCACCTGTGCTGTCATTTTCCTCCTGCTTCTGCCCTGCTCCTCGTGTCTCCTCAAATCAGCTCTCTCCTTTGCACTCGTGTCGCTTCCAGATCTGCCATGCCGTTTGATAAAGCGGGTTACAAACAAAACATGCCGACAATCGGGACAAATTTAGCATTTTCCTCCCCCCCCGTTCCGTTTAAAGTCAGAAAAGACCGGATGACAGGATGTCGCTGAAAGATTATCTTTACAGATTAAACTGTAGTGTGAATTATTTTTCTACAAGCAGTTGCTTGGGAAATGGTCAGTGGTGACAATCATTAATGTCAAGCCGAATTCATATTTCTATTTGCAAATACTAATTTGAGATTGTGACGAAACAGAAATATACAATTTAAAAACAAACAAACAAAAAAAACACTAAAAGTTCATTTAGCTTTCTTTACGACTTTGTTCTTTATTTTTCAGCAGTCTGGATGGACCTGTCAGAGCTCCAGGGTTTCTCTGCGGAAAGAGAAGAACCTTCCAGGAGGACAACTATCTTTGCAGCAATCCACCAATCAGGCCTATAAGGTAAATTGGCTCTAGGGAATCCATTCCTTCGTAAAAGGAACCTGGCAGCCCAACAAGAGTTTTCTTTTTTTGGCTAAAAACTACTGTTAGCTGACTTTTAATGTTAAAATAGCCGTACATTTTAAATACCGTAGTATTTCTTTTGTTTTCTGTTATACCCACTTACTCCATTTCTCATCACATACAATGCCACAGTTCGATATCAAACAGACTGAATCCCTGAGGTTTAAATTCCACCTGTGAAAATGATTTATTTGAATATTAGTCAGGTACCTTTGTCATACAAAATGGTGCAATGTTTCAGTACAGATGCCACACACAACACCAAATTTAAAGAGAATAATCAGAACTTTGAACAGCTTATCAGACGAGACTACATAGAAGTGAAGTACATTAGAAAATAATACATCTATTTAAAAAACAAAACAACAACAACAGAAAAACGGATAAAGAAAAGGCATCCTGAGCTACAAGCGGTTTCCATCTTTGGTAACAGAGACCAAGCTGCTTCGGAGCAAGCCTCTCTGTAACATATATTTTCCTCAGTACATGTCCTTATCATCAGATTCAAGCCCATAATCAAGGGATTTACTACAGATGAACATTTGTATATATAATTTACAATAATTTTCAAATACATCGTACCCAATTCTATATTTAAGAGATGAAAACCCACTTTCAATTGGTAACACTTGAATGAATACATGGCACAATTTTTACAAGTACAGAAAATCACTGGCCTCTTGTGTTTTAAATGGAAAAACCATGCGAATTTACACGTTTATACAGACATTGTTCTTTACATTGAATCCATTTCCAAAGCACATTTTTCAAATTATGCTGCCCGGACGCTGTAAATCTGCATTTATGTACAGTATCCGTTCCGAGCGTAGTAAAGTGTGGACAGTGATTCGACAGTACACTTAACTGTACAAAACCCCGTGGAGCTGTTTGGAATTCGAGGGATGAGGTAGGCCTGCCCTTCAGTGCCCACACATCATGCTCCCAGGCTAGAAGGCTCTTGATGAGCAGCCGTCTCTGATGTTATCGCAAAGCTTGACACACTATCACTCTTTGAACCACTGCGCTGAATCAAGTTCATGTCCTTCTCCTCCTCTTTGAGAGCGCCGCTCAACTTTTGCTTTGTAAGCACAAGTTCAGTCGAGACTCATAGAAAAGGAGAAACTGCAGTGCACTTGAGTTATTTTAACGAATGTCACCATTCGACTAACCAGGAACTGAATGACCGCTGCTCTAAATGTTGAGAACCAAGCAAGCTGGATAATACGTGCTTTATCTCCTTGCGTGGCAATTATGTGGTTATGTTCATTGTTACAAGCCATGGTTGGCTTTACAGTGTTTTGTGAGCTTAAAAAGTCTGTTCATTGCGGTTGATTATTTCGGTATGTGTAAAGTAGGGATTCAAGAACGGCATAATTTTTTTCAGAATGAGGTCAGACCACTTCCACACATGTCGCTGTCAGGGTTTAACTTCACTGTAAAAAAAAACAAAAAAACAGATATAAATAATACATAATAAAAGGAGGTGAGGTTAAAGAGCTGAACTAAAGGTGGCAAATTTATTCTTATCCATAATAATAATAATAATAATAATAATAATAATAATCTATATTTCTTATCCTTGTATAAGTTGTGGGTGTGGTGGACTCTGTCCCAGCTGACTTTGGGTGACAGGCGGGGTACATCCTGGACTACTCCTCAGCCCATTGCGGGGCACAAATAAATAAATAGCCATTCACATTTCATTTCGAAAGCGCCTTTCATTTTTGAAAGGGATCTCAGCAGCGGTAAACCCAGAAATCAATTACATTTAAAAAGACAAGAAATCATTTGCTAAAAGCCCGTTATAAATGGAAGGTCTTTCATTTGTGTGCAGATCCGATCATAAAATAGAACAGAACTGGGCTTTTATTAGTCGTGCAATGGGGATATTCAGCGTTTACAAGAGCAAAGTGGACAGTAGAGGCACAAAGATAAAGAAGCATAAATCTAATCTAAGTACGTATTTACAACAATGAGGAGAATGAAAACAGCAGTGAATAAATACTACAGTATATTGTATACACAGGAGTGATTGTGGACAGCGGCAAGAATAGTTAGCAGCATTCTATGTAGCAGAAAAATATACAATTCAATAAACAGCCTATTTTCAACCTGTTAGTAATGAAATAAGCACTTGTCAGAATTAATGATCAGCAGAGCCTTGGCAACTTTAAAAGAACAATAATATATGAGATGAATATTACAATAGTATTTATATAAAATTATGATGAAAATGACGCTATTAAGACGGCTAAAAATGCAGCAGCAGGAAGAAAGGAACTGTCGTACCGCTCCCTCAAGCATTTGGGGTGAAGGAGTCCATCACCGAAGCAGCTCTTGAGTGCTTTGATGGTGTCCTGCATTAAGTGGGAGTTGTTGTCCATCAAACCATCCTCACTCATCTCTCCCACACTCTCTTGCAATGAATCCACGATATGTCCCGGGACAGAGCTGGACGTCGTTATTAGCCTGCACAATTTCCCCCTTGTCAGCAGCTGAGGTGCTACCGCACCAGCAGACCACTCCCTGAAAAATGTCTGTTGCCACAGTTGAGTCGTGCATGTCATCAGAAGGTCACCCTGTAGCTTGTCCTTTTTTTTTTTTTTGTATAGACCCCGTACAAAAAAATAAAATATTTACAGATGAGTCCAGTTTATTGTTCAGGTGAGTTGCTGTCTGTCTTAATGTTGAAGGGTTTGGACTCGTGCCGTCCCACAAAATCAGTTCTCCGTACTCATTGTAAACTCTGCGTGTAAGGTGAACAGCAACGGGACAGGGATTGATCCCTGGGGGACTCCAGTGGACGGCAAACTTTCACAGATTGCAGACAACTAAAGTCAGCTGCGATCCTAATGAGGCAAACCTCTATGGAAAATAAAAGATAGATATTTGTAAATAGTAAAGCATTCATTTTGAAATGTTGATATTTATTTGTTGACAGCTCGCAGAAACGACGATAGGGGAAGTGGTCTGACATCATATGAAAGTAGTCCAAAATGCAGCAAAAATCACTTTCATTATCTGGTGTCAAAATAGTTTGGCCTGTTGTGTCAGATTGTCAAAGCGATCAGTATATAAATACTCTCTAGGGTATGTTTATTACTTTTTAGATATCGCATTAAGGAAGTTGCTCCTCCCAAACAGAATTTGCTCATGAGACCGTCTGTCATAATTCACCCAGACGTACGGAATTTGTTTATGCAACGTGCGTATCAGCAAAATACAAAGTTATTCCTCGTGGCCAAGTACTCCAATTATCTTTGAAATGAGATATCTATCACACAGGAAGGCATACAATTTAAAAATCATTCCGTTGACTATAAACTCTTGGTCAGTTTAAATGAATTCTTCAATGGTCACATACTGGGAATTGTGACATCCATTTTATTCATTCAGAGGGTGCAATACAAATAAAAATGGCAAGGACATGTTTGTTTGTTTTTTTTTCCACATCAAAGCTAGCACATTGAAATAAAGCTAAATCTGAAATACTGAAACACTGAACTCCAAGTTCTGACTCATGTTCAAATAATGGAGTACACTCCTCTTCCTTTAAGCCTTGATCAACAAGCATGCACATTTGTATCACAAACGAGATGTAAATGTATGCACACTAGATCATTTGAACAGCTTAAAGACAAATGAAACAAATGAAGGCTAATGGTAACAGTCAAAAATGAAATTCAGTTTTATCTTCTTTTTTTTGTTTTTAAGTTGTTGAAGGGGCCTATTCACAATGAAAGGCATGAGCCATCAGTGTCAGCTATGTATACGCCACAAACATTAACTCTAGGTGAGTAAAATAAAACAGATGTATATATAATTTCATATATATATATTTATAACACAAATATAGATTCTTATTTTTCTTGTTCATTTCGACAAATGAACACATGACCTGGAACAGCGAAACCATAAGAAAGAGATTCCTCCATGTGAGTTATCTAACAGGAGTCCGTTTTCACATTGGAGCATTGCACCTTGGGTGATGTAAAGATGACCTTTGTACAAAAGGTCATCCATCTGATTCTAAGGAGGCTGAATTCTTATTATTTTTATTTTTTCGCAGTGGCTAATAATAATGTGCTCGGTGCGAGAGTAGTAGTGGCTGGGGAATGAGGCTATACTGTGAAGTCCGCATGGTGGTGTTGGAGGAGAACATAAAACAAGCAAATCTCTTGTTCACTTTAAGAGCAAACAGAGAAAATGTGAGATCTGGTTTCAACCAGGTCAGTTCCTCGTACATATCCCCTCCGCATATTATAACAAGGCCTCCCTCACCAAACCGTAAGCCAGAAGGATGACAACTAGTCGGTAGCAGGCTGATATTCTTGTACCTGTGGAAAGAGGAAGCACAAAAGTGAAGTTAGCCACGCGTTCATGTGCATACAGGCTGTCACGCTAAAGCCCTTTTCACACTGCATTTAGTATTCTTTGTGTATGCGGTGAGGGGCAGGGGCCACGGAATGGAGTGGCGCAGAGCAACATGGCCGCGGCAAGATGATTGCCAGCGGCGTCGTGACATCAGACTAGATTATTTTGGCCGATTTATTCACAGGTTACAGAATAAACTATCCAAGCTTGCATTAGTTTTTCCTACTCATTCTTCTTAAAGTAAGAAAAGTCAAGGCTTTCATCATGTCTAACCAGTGGCAAACTTTGTTTTTAGGTTGCTACAAAACTTCCAAATATGGGCACGCTGCCACACAACTCTTTCTCAACAAGCAAGTGCAGTGTGAAAAGGGCTTAAGAATGAGCACTTTGGGTTTCTCTCAAGTTATTATTGACCGCCATGCATCAAAAATGTTTATCCTGGGCAATCATATTGTCACGGAAAAGAATATTCTGTAGGTCTTGAAAGCTCAATCAAAATGCTGTAAAACAGCTGGCGATACGACGAATTGAGTTAAAAGTTGTAACATGGTTCTGCATATGCAGCTTATAAATGTTTCCATTCCGAATGTAGCGCAACGTTGTTTCATTAGTTGTAGCCCATTAGGCTGTAGTCGTAGCATTTATCAATGTAATTTAAAAGTTTGGAAACAGGAATATTGCAAATCACATGCTAATGATTTTCTGCATGAGTGTTCGTTCCTAAGAGGGCAAAAATGTGACACCATAGTAACTTTTTGTGGAGAAGCTCGAGTCGCAATAAAACTACATAATGTAATTTTCAAGACTGGCATGGTGTTTATGAAATATTACCGTTTCAATGTCAGTGAAATGATCAGTTGTTATTATTAAGTATTTTAAAATATAATGCTTCCCAGAGGAGTTGACAAACCGGACATCTGTATGAATGTATTTATTTTCCAAACCGCAAACCACTACTTTTTTCACACCCTTTGAACGCTGCGTTTAACAATGATGCGGCTAATTTATGTATTTTTACGGGCTAACAAGCTTCATGCAACTAATCCCAATTCTACCCCTTAGCCTTGTTATTGCACAAAGGAAAAGCTATGCTAATTCTCAGAGGGCTTGGTCTCACATCAGGAAATGGTGCTCGTTCACAAATAAGCAGACAATGCGGACATAGCCTGTAAGCTAGCCGAGTGTGGCACGCAACGTCACAAAAACAAAGAAGAAAAAACTCCCCGAATATGCACCGGTCATTTGATGGTTACCAAGTGTGTTCAAAAGGCAAGAGTGATGTGAAATTGTTTATACAAAAGTAGTTTGCAATCATTTAAGGCTGTTTCCATTTATTCTGTTAGCCATACATTTTAAGCACCACGTGTATGAAATGAGCCTTTGCTTGTCTGTCAAGTGGTAAACAGTACCCTGGAACGTGTTGTCAAAAGCTGAGCTTTTCAGATTCTTACAACAAAATGATGATCTACATTAAATGGGCAAGCTGCAAAAAAAAAAGAAAAAAAAAAGTCATTTCATGTTGAAATTGCTTTGCCAACAGCACTTATATTTTATTGACATTCACAAGAGTCCTGTGTCAGATGGAGAAATTGTTCTAAATGGCAGTTTTGGTCGGCGAGACCATTTTCTTTAGTGACTGGACTGGTTATACTCGTGATGTTGTTTTCAATTAAAGAAGCAGTGAGTACATTTGTGTGTTTACAAACTAAAATCTGACTTCTTCATGCAAGGATTTAGGATTAGAAGTTGGCATAACACACGCGCTGGAAGCATGCCAAGCCTGATTATCTCAAACACTTGTCCATAACTTCTTCACATTAGTTCATTTGAATTAATTTCGAGGCCAGTAAAGTTCACCTCTCCAGCATCCCAGGGCTAACATTTTCGCCTCTTGATTCTGACCTGCTTATCAGCCGACATAGCCTTTATTTATTTAGTGACCCGAGAGGTTTGGACCCACTGGTAGTAAATATTCATGATTGGCATCTAGGATAAAAAGGTGAAGTTATTTTTACTGTCTGTATGCACGTCTCCGGCGTTGAGTTTGGCATTCTGCTGCACAAAAGTCAAATTGAACCGAATCTTTTTTGTTGTGCAGAGCCGCATCTGCATGTGCTGGGCTGCAAAAGATTGGATACTTTTCATTCTATTCTGCTTAACCTGACACACATGCGCAAAGATTGCCAAAATGTTTTGGCTCAGTGAGACTGTGCTGTCGAAATATCTATTTCAAGCCCGTGAGGCAAGCAGGCTCAACGAGACAATGAGGTGAATCAGCAGCGCCTCCGTGGGGAGCTCAGACCGGTTTGGAGTCACTTTGATCTATCCCTGATCATCCCTGGCCGGCTGAAGAGGTGCGCGTCTCTTCGACTTGTTTGCCTTATTGTCGGCGGACTTTGTTATAAATTGTGTTGTCTGGCTCGTTTGAAGTCTGTCTCCTTGGCAGGGCCATTTGTTAATTTTTGGCTGCTTCCAAAATTGGTTGTTTAGTCTTTTGTAGTTGAAGGAAACCCGCTCCTGGATGCAAGTATTTATCAATTTGTCTCATCACTAAGTGCAGATTCTGTGATATACTGACGGCTGAAGCCTAAATGATTCCATTTTCTTCCGTTTTGTTGTTATTATATAATTAAACAGAAGCAATTTATGAGCGTCGACAGGAGACAGCACTTGGAGATGGGAGAGATTGTTGGGATTTGACAAGGTTATGCCTTTTATTATGAGGCTGGATGGTTGCCCATTGAAATAAAACGAACAGTTGCACTTGCTATTCAACACTGAGACATTAAGAGGCTTATTGTAAAAGTTTAGCGGCAGGAACAATGATTAAGAGGCATGTGATGAACTTAACAGATAGTAGAACAGAGGAATATCACCAAGGAGGGCACAGCTAGCAAAATCACAAACGTTGTCACCCAGCGGGCTAGTTTTGTTTGTGTCAAGGTCAATCAAGGTTTCACACCAATCCAGAACCTTTGCTCAACACACTCCATAATACAAGCAGGATCACGTTGAAGTAAAAAGCAACTGGACTGACCAAAAGTAGAGATTTTTTTGTTTTGTTTTATTTTTTTTAAATATCAAATTTGTACAGTTGTGTCGTATGAGGTTTCGGCTCAACGGCAGCGATTTGCTAGCTAACAGCCACTCAGAGCAGACACTCTTTTGCATAATTTTCAGTGTATCGATTAAAGGAAAATGCAAATTTGGGCTGGTTTTGTGCGAATAAATGACGACAGGATTGGATATCACGTCACACCTTTTAGCCAGATGTTAATTAAAGAAGCGAGTGTTCATCTTTTGTTGCTGTACGCCAAGTGTCTTGTGGCAGAGGCACTCATATGATGTCATCGCAGATGCCGTCTCCTCTCAATATTTGCAAAATACTGTAATACCGAATGTAAACAGACATAAGTCGCATGTTTAGTTTCACTAAGATCACTTAAAAATTTAGAAACTTTTGGATTGAAACCCTATTATTGACTGCACGAATTAAACGTTCTATTCTAAAGAAAGACAGATTCTGATAACATTTGCGTTCCGACGGGATCACTGACTGCTCATGGCTTGATTTTTATTGGTCTAATTTGCTGTCTGTATTTTGAAAAGGGCTGCTAAAACTCTACTTCGGGATGATCTCTTGGGATGAAATGGAGGAAAATAATAATTAAATAACACATCTGCCCAAAAAGACGCCAGACCGCTGGGCATTTAGTACCATGTATGGCCAGTCCAGTCCTGTTCGTGCCAGCTTTAGCTTTATTTAACAGACTGTATGAAGTTTCCAAAAAGCTCCAGGTAAACTTTTTAACAACTAGATTGAAGCCAGAACATTTGTACAATGTATACTAAAGAAAAAGAAGTAGAGCTACACATAGTAGCAAGATTCTACGGACATCTGCTGGGTGATCCACCACATATTTGTTCAACATTGCGTTATTAATAATAGACCAGGAATCAGTATCATGCACAAGGTGCAAGTTAGAAGCATTGATAAAAATGACACATCAGCATTCTATAAGACAATTTAGGAACTGGGCAGCTTTAGAATAGCTGTGACATTTCTAACTGGCAAGATGACTCATCTGTGAACATATAGAAAAGGTTTCATTCTACTGCCATCCCCTCTGAGATTTGTCAAGAAAGAAGGAACGTCGGAGGGAAATATCAGATCAGACCACAACTGACACTTGTGGGCGGAAACGATGAACAAATGTCACGTTATCATTTGAAAGTTCTGCACTGTTTACAGACGCAGTTTGACCGTCGTTGCAACCGGTTCATAAAATAATGCTGATCTTCCTTAGAACCCAAGCAGGGAGGTGATAAAAACCTTAATAGTCGCACGTCTCGTGCTGCTAGCCAAGGTGCCCACGGCTGCCATGGGCGTGCAACCCGCAGAGACACATTTATCAGTGTCAAACACACAGCACAAGCGATACGCCGCAACATAGTTGTCAGCGTAACGTTGCCGTCTGATCATCTACGACACTGCAGCCCTGCGGTTTCTTGATCTTGTTTCCATCATTCAGTAATAACATATCTGTGTTTTGCTTCGGGTGCAGGAGGTGTTCCGTGCCCACAGCATGACTGACTTCATGTTTAAACTGCCTGACCGCTTGGAAAATGATTGGCATTTAAAGGTGGGCTGGTAAAATTAGGACTGAAATTAGTTTGATAGGGAGAGAAATGAAAAATATGGAGGTAATGAGAATTTAATCTCCTGGGGATAAAATGTAGACTATCGCAGTACAAGGGCAGCTCCAGACGAGGAGAAAAATCCAACCGCAAATGTGACTATAAAAAAGCAATATTGCTTTTAATTTGTCAGTAAAATGTGAAAGTAAGTTTTTGGATTAAATGTGAGTTTAAATCATTACTGAAGCCATTTTTTCCACCCAGTGGTCCAATTCAATTGGGTTCACACTGGATATTTTAGTTGGGAGCAGTAAACCTTAATCAGGCTTGCGTTTCTACAAGCTGCTCCCAATTATTGTGAGACATTAACATGGTCAGTGTCTTCGCATCAATGATTATTTAAACATTAAAAACAAGTTCTGTCACGATGACATTTTTGTGAATTGATCATTTACTCTGTCGATTACTCGGGTAATTGCTCTGTCCTCCGTTTCGAGGCAGAAATTCTTGTTGAGGCCAATTTTCGTGGTCGACGTAGCCAATTTTTTTGCGGCACTAATAACATATATTGTATATATTACATATATTATCTGATTAAACATAATTTGAGCAAATGTCTTACTTCAGAAGTGTGTATCAAACTGGTCGCTCTTCGCACTAATCAGCAAGCAAAATAGCTCTCCGCTCCACAAATGTTGGTTACCCTTGTTGAAACAATGTGAACATTTTTCTATTCCTATGATACCCCTGATAACCACTCTTCTTTTTTTTTCTTTTTTTTTTTTAAAGAAATGTTATTCACAGGATTTTACAGTAACAGTAGAAAATAGGCACACAAGTACCTCCACCTTATTGAAAACAGCCTTGTGAAAAGATAAAGACTCAAAGAAACATTCAAATTGAATGTTCTAATGATAATATTGAATAAGGATGTCTCTTTTTGTCAATTAATTTTATTTTGTCATGCCCATTGTATCTTGTCTGTACAAAAGTGGTGTTTGCCATCTGCTCGAGACAACGGCTATATTCACTTGTTTACAAGTGCAAGCGTCTGCCTTGTAACAGATTGCTTTTATGCTACTGACAATTCCGAGCTCCTGCTTCATACAATATTGCAATGATTCAAAAGGGGATTCATATTTGTGTGGGTTGAACGCTCACTGCATCGCATTCACACATACAAGGGCACCTTGTTCAATAGTATTTGACGTTGAAGGCATTCTTCATGTTCCTATAAGTTTGACTGCAACATAGTGGATGTGTGGTTAGCGCCGTTGCCTCATCGTGTGAACAATCCTACCTACATCCAAAATCACCGTCAAAAAACGGAATAGTTGTGTGTCTCTGTGAAAGCCTTGTGATTGACTGGCAATCACTCTTGTGTGTACACCTGTGGCCTGAAATCCTTGGGGATATACTACAGTCCACTTTGCCAAGGATGAGCAATACATAAAATTGTGGATGAATAAATGAAGTCATACAAGTGCAGACGAATAGAAAAAAAGTTACCAGTACCCGAAAAAAATCTGTCCCATTTCACCTGATTCCCCCTCAAACCAAAATCAAGCATTTTCACCGAGGTCACAGTAATTGTACACTTAGTTGAGAAGCAAAATCAAACTCATTATCTTGAGCAGGCCAACAGCCTGTCTGAAAATGTTCCGTTGATTTCACAGGGGAACACCATTTTTGTTGCGCTAGGTCTGACAGCTGTTTTGAGCAAATTTTTGGGTGCGGAATCCAATTTTTCTCCTATCAAATCATTTATTTATTTTTTTTGCAAAATTATCATTTTCTTAAAAAATCTGAAATTGCCATGTTATGTATGTAAATACAACACTAAACACTGAAATAGTTGCAAGCTTTGGAAACTAAAACTCAAAACCCCCCAAAAAACAGCAAATGAAATAGAATTTACCACTACATCCGTTAAATTGTGGTTAAATTTTGTCGCTGTGATATGAAAAATAAGGATGTCAATTTTTTTCTTGACTTTCTTTTTTTTTTTTTTTTTTTTTTTTTTTTTACATTTTTATGTTTTTGGGATGTTTGCATTAAAAAAATAAAGATGTTTTTTACATTGCAGCGTCGCTTTACAGTATAATCAGCTTTTCTTACTACAGTCTTTCTACAGCTAATCAGTAGAATTTTGCTTATCTGGAGGGAAAGTAAGACTTGCCGTACTAGAAAAGAACTGACTATAATTTTTAAATCGACATGCTAATGTTGCGATCTACCACCTTATAGTCTACAATAACCTTGAATAGATGCCCAATTCAATCTGAATGTAAACCAAAGACGACCCACCTCTGGAGTGGATTTCAATTTGTATCATTTCAGAAGTGTCTGAGTTAATTTGGAGTGTAGGCACATAAATAATCACTGATTTAATCGGGATGACGGAAGTGTGGAAAACCCTTAGAATTGAGTCATTTCCATTTTGTTGCTCCAGCGTGCATTAATCGGACCACACAGAGCTCCCTTTGTTCTTATTTTCTGCACCTATGCACACGATGTCTTCAGCCTGATCAAGACTCTCACTGTGACTTTGACCTACGTCTGTTTCCTTATAGGTAGTCTGCCTCCTTGCGTTTTTGATTATTAATAAGATTTTACGTTCAGTATGTACACTTTCCCAGTTCCCAACAGTGTTGAGTCACAAAAACTTCACCTACCTGAGCTGGGGTTGTGTTTCGCTGTATTGGAGGATGTGTGAGAAGAAGACGAGGAGTCGTCCTTCTGATCTGAGCTCACGCTCTCTTGGCCCAAAGACGAAACGGACTTTCTTGGTTTCTTGTCTGTCAGGTGCAGGGGGGAGCTTTTCTTGGGAGGTTGCAATGGACGTCTCGCTCTGGCGGAGGCGTTGACCCTCAGCCAAGCTTGGGCTTTGTAATCCACAATCTCGCCGTAGTTGGCTTGTGTCACACGGCACTCGTACAAGCCCTCATCGCTCTTGCTGACTCTGGAGATCTGAAGCTTGTGGGAGATATCGTTGCCCTGCACTTTGACTGTCTGCAAGAAAAAGCAGAAGACGGCAAATGTCATTGTTGTTGTAATGTTAATAATTAACAACCTCCGTTAATTGCTACTTTCCGTCTTTCTTACGCTAGTCGATTTGAACGTATTTATTTCCTCGGATGCCCATGCTGAAGATGATTTTTGTGGCTCAGTAAGCAGAGAGCATGCATATTAGACTAGTGCAGGAAAAAGATGATGATTGAATGAATGGAAGCCATTTGATGCTAATAATACCCTGCCTGTATATTCGGCTGATTAGCTCCTTCGGAAGAAGGTGTTAGAAAATCAGTTGCTATTGTGTATTCGCCGCATGCATTTGTGCATCACTGAGATTCTAATATCGTTGTTGTTTCCTGCACACATGCAACACATTTGCTTGAGGTAGTTATAAAGTTGAATCTTTTGAATTTATTACTTGAGTTACTTACAAGTTACATTCCATTGTTTATAGGTCTTTTGATCATTTGAGATTATTTTGGAGCTTTTCCTGTTGTGCCATGTTCCCATTTATTTAACGCCACCTTACTGCATCACACACACATGAACTCTAATTCTACAGAGGTCAACGTTCCACCAACGAATACTCTTCAGTTTTGGTCACGTAGCGTTGTGGTCGTAATTGAGCTGACATTTCCCCGCTTTTATTTTCCCTGGTGTTTCTGTTTCTTCCCCATTTCTATGTCAGTAATTGCCTCCCAAGTGTTGATTTAGCCCGTTTGGTTTGTTTGTTTGCCACACTGATTGTCTTTTTGTGTAATGGGCCCTGAGTTAAGGGGTTAAACTGATTGTTTTAACAGCAAGAAAGGTTTTGTTTCAACATCAGCTGGCAGGTGGATTGGTTAGGTGGGGGATGAGTGTGCAAGGAATACACTCTACAAAACAGTATTAAATCCTGTATTGTTTATTACAGTAGCGCCATGGTTGACTTACTTTAGCCAGTATACTGAATTGGCAGTGATGCTATTATTCTTATGCGGATGAGCAGTCGGAGGTGGCAGCCATGCAATCCCAGACAATAACCAGGACATATTGGCATACGGAAACGTTTGAACAATACATCGAAAGTACAAAGACACCTTGGCCAGTAAAATGCTCATCCTTGCAATACAGTTTGGAAGCAAGGTTCGATTCCCCCCAAATTCAATTTGCTCTCATCACGTCAGAAGGATAGAGAACCAGTAGTCTTTAGATTTTCAGCATGGAACCTGGCAGATGCAGAACTCTTTTTTTTTCGTGCACGGGCTTTAGGAGAGGCTTCCTTTGTGGGCGACACATAAGCATGCCATTCCTCCAAGATTACTGCAATTCCATCCTTTTCAGTTGTTTTCTCCCTTTGCTATGTTTTTCTGTCTTCTGTAGCTGTCATTTTTTTTGTGTAAGGAAATTATTGTCTCTCTCAGGTCTTCCATGTGGTGCCATTTTTGAGAGCATGAAATGGGAAGGGGATTTTTTTTTCCCACCCTCCCCCTTTCCGTAACACTTTTCTGCAGTCAGTTGCCAGCTGGATGCTTGTTTGATGAATGATTAGATTCGCCTGTTGTTGAATACTGAAATGAAACTAAAGGTTTATGACAAATCTGTTATGGTGTACGCATTTTTGCTGTGCACTAAAGTAAGTTTTGGGTGCGTTTATCCAATTCAGAGCAGTGGGGGACAAAATGGCCCAAGTATTTCCCACCGATTAAAACACAGTAGTATATAAAATGGATGGTTGGATATTTCTATTCCCAAGTATTTGGTGCAGACCTGTTGGTATCATCACAGTTGGGTAATAAATTACATTTCCACAGCAGTTGCTAAACATTTGCCGTAGTGGCCCAACTGGTGAATGCCGATTGACCAAATTCTCCAAGTCCAAGAGGTAGCCCCGCCCCCCAGATAGGAACCAGCGCAACTAGGTCGAGCCAGCTTAACTGTAGAGGAACAACGGTGACACAAGGCGGTGTTTACAGTAGACATTTTATTTATATATTTTCTTTTATGGCTCCTCGCCTAGAAAGGATTTAGTACAGGGCTAAGACTCTGGTAAGCTGCACAAGTTCATCCTTAACTGGCAGAAGCCATTGACGAATGGTGGGACCCGTTCCTTAAAAATAGATGTTGGTGGACTTTGGAGCCAGTGGGAGCTTCATTTACTCAGTGAGGAGTTTAAACAGATGCTCGGTGATTAAGCATCTGATGGAAGTAAAGAAATATATCTAATAGGCCACTTCTAGGAAAGCTAAAAATGGAACTGGGTCATAAATATTTAACCTTGAGCAGCTCTATGTATCAAGTTTGCTTCAATGTAATCCACTGAGAACACTCTGGTGTGTTTGCCTGTCAGTAGTGGTATGTCAAGGATGGTCTTTGACCATCAATAACGGTTTTTGTGACTCGGTGTGGAACATGAGGTGGGACGGTAGATTCCCCAGGTTAAGCTATCTTTTGTCTCCTTCCAATGTCTTGAAATTTCAGTTTTTTGGGCTTTCACTCACAAATGTTAAGTGACGTTGACAAATTGACGAAAATGGTTTGCTTTATTCCACTGGCCAAGATGGCCTCAGCCCACCCTTTGATGAGATGATGCCGAAGGATGTTCTGGACTGTTGTCATTGTAGGGATTACAGCCGTGCATTGTCACAAGCCGGTTCATAGGTTTGTTAGCCAGTTTACATAATTAACCGGATTCCCATATGTTTCCATTTGCTAGCACATCCAGCATTTGGAATATTGACCAAGAGTCAGTTTATACCTTTTAGAGAATGTTAGTAGTACATCGCAGTTTGCCACAACAGAAATTACCATTTCGTGCCATGGCAAATTTAATTGAGCTACACTGCTTCTTGGAAAGTGGCTATATACTCTCTCTCATTATCATCACAACAGAAAAATAATCTGTGGGGAGTGAATTATTATTTTTTTGCACAGCCATTTAACTTTAAGCATCCAAGTACTTCTAAATTGTCCAATTTCTGCCAATTACTACTGTGATTGAAATTATAATTGGATCGTGAGAAGCACTGTCTTAATGGTTTTGGACTTACACTTATTTTTGTCCCCTCGTCATCAGGATGAGGCTCTGGTGTTATCTCCATCTGTGAACAAAGAAGGAAAGATTACTAGGATTGTGAAAGCAGACAATCCATATAGCCAATAAAGGCTACATTACTTACTATTACTCCATCATTGTTGACGCATATGACATTCCAGCGACAAAAGTGCTCTCCATATTTCCATTTAAGTTATTAAACACAAAGTATAATCACAGTTTCCACTCTAAGATAAAAAGTTATGTAGTCATTTCCTTAACCGCCCTAACAGGATTATTACAATCCATCTAAATCTACTTGATTCATATACTGTATGGCTCATATATTAATGTTTTTGTTCATTGCCACTTAACACCCAAGTAGAAATGGAAATGGTAATACTACACTGTTAAGCAGTTTTCTTTATTTATATTGTTGTTTTTATAGTGCCGTGTTGTGTCCATGTGAACTAATGCAACTAAATTCAGATTTGTCGTAATTCAAACTAATGAATGCGGATTATTGGGGACCGTTGGGCCGTTTGTACGTCAATCATACCGTTGTCATAGTGATTCATATGCTAAAACAATTAAAAAGGAATTTAACTGTTCAATGCCTTCCTATTTACTTTCACACTTGCGTTCTCATTCTCATCCGCATCTAATTGCTAGTCGGTGTGTTTTCGTTATAATGGAACTAGAACTACTTCCTGCTTCCTTGTCTCAGAATCATGGGAAATGTAGTCCTACTAGGCCAAGTCCGGTCCTCGAGAGTTCACCTGAAACCTAATAAACATCCTATTACCCTTCCCCTTAACCGGATATTTCAGAGTCAGGAGACCAGAGGAAAGATCAAAGGAGAAAAAGATGAAGCAAAGTGAAATCCAGCACCAACCAGACACCACCTGCCACCTACTAGCCTAACGTTGTATTTGCCGGTTAGTCCCAAAGCAAGTTGAGCTCTGCTGATGGCATATTTCTAATGTTGCCATGTGGGACCGCAGCGAAGTAAACGGCACAGCCACCTTCCAATAGCTGTCGGGACCGAGCAAAAAAAGTTGAATCATGGTGAGTGCATGAACTTGTTTAGCGCTGTTGAACTGTCAACCAAGATAGCATTTAGCATTAGCTAAAGTAGTAGCGCAACCAGGTTGACCAGCGATTAAATTTGTTATAAATATTTCCTGGTGAGAATTTATTACATATTTGATTTTTAGCAACATTTTAATGTCTCAGCTTTTTCATTTTGAGAATCTGCTCACCCTATCTTACACTCACACGCTGTATAGAAACAAAAGGGCCTTTAAGGATTCTGCGTGACATGACAGTACTTCCAGAGAGAGAATTATGCCTCAACACCATCAGTGTCTGCAGTAAAAGTATTATTACCGAATAAAGCTTATGACAATAGTAAAACACATCAAGTTGCACCACAGGAAAAAACAAACTTTTTTTTTTTTTTAAAGCATGCTAGCGTAATTGACTACATACTTTAACACTACTTTTTACACTGGATCCATTGTAAGTGTACCAGACTAAGTAACAAAAAAAAGAAAATCTGAAGAGAAAGTCATGTGATGAAGTGGAACATGCTTGGGCAGTGAAGGAAGGCATGAGGGTGTTTTAGTGTCTTCCATGATTGGAATGAAAAGAGAAGGGCAGGAGAAGGATAAGATGGCTACTGATGAGCATTTGCTGCAGAGAACACTCCTTCAACTGCTGTAATTAGCATGGAGAAACCAGTGCTGCTCCCTGGAGGACGCGCTATAGACAGGTGATTAATGAGCAGAATTACTGCTGGATCCAGCTTGCTCTGTCCGCATGTAGTGTGACGCTTACATCTTGATTTCACAGATGGACCTGACACACTCTATTGTATTGAAGAGATGTCTTTAATGGGGAAGCATAATTCATTGCCCTCTGCCGTGGCATTAGACCGTTTCATGTCATTAATTTCAGCCTCCCCCTTTACAAACTTCGCAGCAGTTTTATGGGCTTGCTGTGCAGTCTATATTTGTCACCTGAGAAGGATAAAGTTAGAGTATTTCACTGGTGAACTGTTGTACCTTCTGAAATGTGAAGCGGCATGCAGCGTTTTATGAGTTATCAGTTATTAAAAAAAATATATGGTTGATAGTCAAAATAAAATAACAAAAGCCAGCAAGAAGAAAAGTTACCAAAACTTCTCTGTAACTTCCGGTTTGTTCACTTCTTGCATTCGACCCACCAACTCCCGTCCCACTTTTGGAAAAGAACAGACTCTCCAGGCATTCGGAAGTTGAGATTCAAAATGATCATGCCTTATTTTAGTTCTTCACATGACTACAAGTCAAAGCATTGAGGAACGCCAATGTACCGGGGTCATACGAATCATCAGTAATCATCATCAATCACACTCGAGATATTTTAGGCTGGAACTCGGTGAATGAGGTCTATTTTTTGCTCCCAGGCTGGTAGAATGTACCCGAAGATAGCGACGGTGAAATTTCAGTGACTCAGGGATGAGTAAAGAGTCATTACGTTTCCCGCTATATTATCGCACGGGCGCTTTCTTACTGAAGTCAAAGGCAGCGGCGCTTAAAAGTATCTCAAATTCAATCTTCCGTCTCCTCATCGCAAAGCCCGTCCACTGTGACACTCGGCCATTCTTCGTGAAAATGTCTCATTGAGTACTCGTAAAATATGCGCCACAATTACCGGGCATAAAAAGCTTCATTGACACCCTGAAACTCAATTATCGTCACATAAAGAAAAACTGTCATGACTTCAACCGGAATAGAAATTAGACCATCCGCTGTTTCTGTGATTGTTTCACAAGTGTTCCATGACAGTGAAAGCCCAAGATGATTGACATCCATGACTAGTTCAGTGAGGGATTAAAGTATCACTCGTAAATATTAAATGACACCAAACACTTGGACTCGAGCGCTAGCAAACCGACTAGCATAGCATCTTGAGGCAAGTCAGATATTGGCTCCATATTAGCTCAACCATACCTGTCCAGAGTAGTGAATTAAAGTGCATAAAATGATACCAATGGGGGATTTTCATGTTAGAATCGAATCAGTCTTGCTTCCGATAATACACGTCAGCTAATGGAAGCACTTTGAAGTGAGCCTTGACCTGCCTGAATGAATGCAGGAATAAAGCAGGCATTGTTCTTCCTCTCGGGAACTGAATGCCAAGAGTTTCCCCTTCTCTCAGGGTTAACTAATAAAGAGACTAGAGAGGAGGGAAGACAGCTGGCTGGAGGATCACTAGCACGCTGTGTTCCCAAAACTCCCACCTCACTTTACTCGCCGGCGTAGAACAGGCAACTTCTTTTTCTCCACTTAGAATATAGATTTGAATATGTTGTCCTTTTCTGGAACTTTATGGATGGAATTTGACTGCTTGTACTTTTATGACAATTCATTTTTTACTTGAGTCACTGTAAAGTAAGGGAAATGTTTATATAGCGGCAGGTTCGTTGCGTTTTCCGTACGTCTTCCGCAAGGACTGCAATTCACACCGCGTGCGTTGCGTGTCCGCAAATCTGCTCTCAACAGATCACAAGATCACGTGGTGTTCGCGCTGGAGAGTTGAGTTCACCCAATAGCAACCGTGTATATAGAGTCCAATTTGTAAACAATAGCCATTTATTAGCCAATATTTCTGGGACTTCTACCATGGCTGTTCTACCATGGGTAAGTATTTTTTGTGTTTAAATAGTGTTATTTTGTCATGTTTAATTTATTCGGAGCTCTTTTTTTTTTGTCATGCTATGTTTGCAAGCTAGCTTCCCTCCCCCCAAAAAATGAGTTCGCAAACTGTTTTATTTTGAAATGTATCGGATTTACCGTGATGTGAGATGCCCGATTTCCTGTCCGGCTCGTGTAATTTCTTCAACTTCACGAAATTCCGCATGCGGCGTCCGGAAGAAATAGAACACTTGCGGAAACCTTCCGCATCGCCGCAGTCGTTCCGCACCGCACTGCAGCTGGTCTAAATTGACATGTATGTAGACTTGAATGCGTTCTATCCTTGCGCCGTCCGTACGGCCACCGTACGGAAAACGCAACGCATTCGTTCCGCAGCCAGTGTCAATTGGGCTTTAGGGTGACCAACCAGATGTCCTGGTTTAACCATGACCGTCCTGGTTTGACCCATGTGTCCTGAGTCATTTTTTTTGTCTCACTTTTAGGCACGTCCCATCTCATCTACATAATACATAAACTATGAATTTATTTTTTGGACTTTGTTTTTGGTGCTTCATGGTACATGATAACAGTCTAAACGAAAACGTAAAATATTTTAAAATAAACTACTGTGTATGAAGTTGGTAAAATATTATGACACTGAACTGTGAATTATCATACTTTACAAAAGCATTCCACATTCCAGGGATGTTTTTGCTTTTCAAAGCAAATCACTTGAGCTTGAGTTTCAAAAAGCGCAGTTATTCCCCATTGGGTTTGAGGGGATGGCAGACTTAATCCAAGTGTGTCACTGTGTGCTTGCTGCGTTTAGGATTGTACTTAAATTGAATGAAAAGGCACAAAGAGCAGAATTAATCACAATAAAAGAAATGTATTTGGGAAGACGTTTGGGGGAGCGGATTTGTTGGAATCTTCCATATAAAAGAAACACAGCACATACACCGAGATGGGGAATAACAAGTCTAATGTTATAGAGAACATTCATCACAGTCGTAGTGAACTGTAGAGAGATGCCTAATTACAGTGCTCACTGACTCCTGCTTGAAGATGTTTTTGGGTCTAAGCTAGTTGTTAACCCTAATTACAGCCCACAGTTGACAGCAGTTCCTTTCACATGCAAACACTAATCCCCCTTCACAGCCCATTGGTTTATGACAAGGGATATGTTAATTACATGTAAAGCCTTCAATTGAACATGTTAATACATGAAAGTGCACCATTACTTTATTCATTGGGGGAGGAAATGTTCCCCTGACGAGGAAAATATTACAGGAAGTTAAATCCAAATGAAGTCTGCCAATTAACTCGATGATGGTTCTCAAAACGTTTCTTGGATGACGTCACTATTAATTGATCGTCTTTCAAGTTATGATTTGCCAAAGGGATAGATAGACCTGTTAAAAAAAAAATGTAGCACCATATCACACCTGTTGGTTTACAAAAATGGTTTTGGACCCTAAGTTAGCTAACTAGCTTGTATGACAGACATGACAAGGATGGACTACACGGAAAACTTGAACAAAAGCGATAATAATAATAATAATAATAATAATAATAATAATAATAATACACTGGCCAGTGTACAAGGAGGGATCATGTAGGTTAAAGTAAGTTACTTTAAACTAAAAAACCTTTTCGGAGGCTAATTTGATTAGATTTGATTTTAGGGCTAATGTAGGCTAATGCGTTGGACAACATATGGTGTAGATAAAGTGCTATATAAGTGCACTTCATTTAACATTGTGATGAAATTTGACTTTTGTTTCTTCAGCAAAAGTACAATTAGTAACCCATTCAAATTGATTCAGAAATTGGTAGTTAATAAATGGTAAACAAATTCAGAAAACGGATTCGAGCTTCTATGCATTTTATTTAAAACCACGTTTAACTGTGGGATTGAATAATACCAGCCTATTTATTGTCATTTCACCCTTCTACTTTTTTATGACATGCAATGGGAAGTTTTTAATTCAATTTGTAGAACCAATAAATAAACACATTCACCCAGTGTCCTTATATTAATTAACTTGTTATAAAGCAATTTAATTTAGTGCTTTTCAGAGATGCTCAGATGACTCAACTGTTACAACTCATTTTTCCGGCCATACTCTCCAACCGCGTGACCTTGTATATGCAAGCGCAGATTGCCACTGTCTTTACATTCATCAGTCCATTAAGAACCCAATAAATTATCCTTAAAATAATTGCATTAATTAAACCACACTAAGATTCTAATTTGTATTTACTGTAACTCAGCTGCCTTTAACTTAATTAGTTCATTACCTGCCTGCCAATTGAAATGGCTATTTTCACACATTAACTAAACGCAGCCACGCAGTATCAGATGGGCCGCTCATTAAACTGCCCTGATTTGAGATAAACACGGCACACTGTCGTTTTTAACAACACAACCAACCAAGTCAAAAAATATCCAGCAGCCAAAAGAAATAACCACAAATGTTTGCATTCTTTACTTAAACTTGAGCATTTATGAAAGAGAAAATATAAGAAAGGAGACTTCTACCGTTAGGAAACGAGATTCACATTTTGGCTTGCAAAACAGTGTTATTTGTTTTTTCTCATGGGTTTCAGTAATATCAACATGCATGTTCGCTTAATTGAATATCTAAATTGTTCGTACAGTAGGTGTATGTGTGTGATTTCTTGACACATAACTGTACGTCACGATTTATATCACACATTTTTCTAAACTGCAGTTTAACCAATCCACACCTAGCTTTAAACATACAGCTCCTCTGTTTTCTTGTATTTTTTACAGGGCACTTCTGTTGGCAGCTTTATTATTGCACAAGCCAAAAGCCAATACAGCTTCTGATTATTTATGTCTTCGGCAGGCAAGGCTAGAACATCAGTAAATATGTCCAAGTTTGAAGGAGACGATAAGGTGGAAGAAGGGTATTAATGGGATCTGCAGCGTTTTTTAAAAGGAAGTCATTGTAGCTCATCATTTAAAGCTGGCGGTGACTGCAAATTATTCAGTCAGCGGAAGATATCAGTTGCAATATTAATCTTCCTTCAGTTTGGGTGAGAAGGGAAGCTGAATGGACTTGTTTTTACCAAAAGTATTTTTATTTGGCGTAACATCATGATTAGAGTCCGCAGCCTAGAAAACTTGGCACGTTGTAAATGCCTTGCTAGTTGAGGAGCTAGCTTAATCAATCAGATAAATATTCATAAACAGAGTCTTGAGTGTGCAGTGAAGTTGTCTATTTATCTTGTGAAACTACAACAAGAACCATAAAATACAATCAATATATGCGCTACATACAGATGAAATTATCATACACACCAACAAAATGTGTTTTTGCTAACAATTAGCGATCGCAATTAGTGTTAGCATTTAGTATTTTAACAATTTAGCTCACATATACGTACATGTTGTAACATAAGGTTTGGGGCACCCGTAGCTCAATGGCCTCTGCCAAACTATCCAGAAAGCATTTAGCACAGAATATTCAACACCACACGTAAAAAATGTTACACAGAACGACAACAACAACAAAAACATAAACAAAATATCCAAGGATGGACACTGACAAGCTTAGGGAAGGAGGAAAGGATATACCCTGAACGGATGAATAGCCCTAATAGATTTTCCACTATAATTTTTGTCCTGATTGGCTAATCCATTTCTAGAGAGACACAAAGGTGAAACGGCGAGACAGGAAATGAGGTGGGGGAAGAATACTCAGAAGAATACTAATTGAAATAAGAAACACTGAGTGAAATTTCAATTCCAGCCGTTGGCTACTTGAATACTCCACGCAACTGGAATGTCTAATAAGGACAAAGAGGTGACATCTCAAGATAATACTTAATTGTGAGATTTAGTGTGATTGTTGAACAGCTTTCTAAGTTGTCAGAAGCTTTAACTTAAAACATGGCAAAGATTTAGGTAGACCATTTAAATTTGACATGTTTATAATTTTTCCGTTCATTTTGTGTACTATTATCTCACAAATTATAATACATCAGCATTATCAGCATCAGATAATTCCGAAAGAAAAAAAAATGAGTGTAAACGGTTTGAATTCAAGGCCTGATGATGTCGTAGGTGATGCAAATTTCAGAAGAGGCTTTTTCCAAGCACCACACAGGGCTGTAGTCATCTTACTATAATCTATTATGCAAGGCTGTTCAAGAGAACCCCGAGGGCAGGTAAAATAAAGGCACAGTACGCTTAAAAAAAAAAGAAAAAAAAAAGTCTTTGAAACCATAAATGAAACCGCAGAAGACAGTGATATTCATTTCAATTAGAAGCAGTGGCGGCTGGTTAATAGAGGGCGCTAGGGTGCCGCCCACCACTCAGCTGTTTCACCTTGAATAAAAAAATGAAAAATAGAAATTAAATAATACAATATTTTTAAAGATTGAAAGACAACACCTTTTGTGAGGAGACCCTAGTAGCAGATTAGAGAAACCTCAATGTGAAAACGCTGACATATACAGCACTCCATAGACAGACGAGGTTAGTTATTGCTTTTTTTTTTCCTGCTTTGCTGCCTCTTTTTTTTTTTTTTTTTTTTAATTCAAATGTCAGGATATGACTCAGCATGGATTAAGACGGGTATGACTCATTTATATAATAGTCATATAGCTTTGTACAGTTGGTGAAATATTTTTTCGTCAAGTTGCAACATGCCACTGTATGATGACAAATTTGGACTTGAAGCCAATCACAAGAAGGAATCATGCCATATTGCCTATGACAAAATTATTTTTGGACGCAAGTTTTTAAACCTATTGACTACAGCAGGATGCCCTTTCATGTACGATTGACGATGGACATGACCCGAAAATCTTTCGGTGACTTAAAGGTGTGTCGATGCCAGGGGTCGGCACCCCGTTGGCCCCACCCCCTTGCATGTGCAACTGTTCAGTTATGTGACTGTGCCATTACGGAATAAAACATAAAAAAAACAAAATCACCTTGTGTTCACAGGTTTATATTTGACTTGGCTATTGCTGAAAAAAATATTTTTTGAAGGTGGTAAAAGCAAAGTGACCATCATGACCTGGAAAGGTGCAGTCGAAAAAAAATGGCTAAAATTTCCATCCATCCATGCATGAGTGCATATTGTGGGAAGGTGGATGTTATCCCCGCTGACACTGTGCAAGAAACAGGGTAAACTCTGGCTAGACCTGCAGTCACGACAGACTGACACATTAATATTCATACCTGCAGGCAACTGAGAGACTCCAATTAACCTGAACTGATGTTTTCGGTCTGATGGAGGTTGGCGGCTACACAGAAAAACTATCCTGACATTAAAATCAAAAGTACAAACAGTGGAAGTTTTTGCTATAATCTGACGAGTAGGTTTAAATTGCTTTTAAAACGCAATGCTGAAAAGCACAACACAAATACAAAGTAACTCCTGTGTTAGCTTGATTGATCATTTATTTCCTGAGGTAGGCTGGGAATAAAGCCTAACAAACAACACTTATTACAGCTTTGTGAAGACTATTATGTGACTCCCATAGCAAATATTTCTTCTTTTAAATGTGTCAAAGAAAGAATCGGCCATGGTTCTAACATCCCTTCTCAAAAACCGTTTGCATAGCAAAGGGAAGTTAAATTAAAGTAAGCATTCATACACACAGCAATGTTTGCCAAAACACTGTAGCTAGACAGTGGCTATCGTGGAGATGTTTGTGACTCCAAATATTTATAATAAAATGTTCGTCACACTTGGGAATTATTTAAATCGGTTAAACCTGCTTTCAGATATCGGGCTTTGAACATTTTCCTGCCTGCCTCAATTACTCAACGTGGGTCTTTTTCTTGCATTTCCATTGTGAATCCACAACAGCAGGAGGTTACAGCTGGAGAGATCACAGATGATATCACAAGGAGCGTAATGTAAGATCCTGCTTTCAAAAATATCTGATCTTTCTTATTGCAGATTTTGTCTGTGTGGCCAATTGTTTCGTGTTTTTGTTTTGTCACACCAAATTCGAAGCCAGCTTGAGAAACTTAAGTGTTTTTCCAAGGTCATGGTGCATAAAAATGTATATTTAAAAAAAAAAATGAGCCAGTCTTTATCATTCCGGAGATGTTATGAAAGAAAGTGATGAAATAAAAGCAAAGGAAATGTTCATCTTTTGATGAAAAAAAAAAAAAGGATGACCGTGGCTGAATATACCACGGGACATTTTCTCATGACCTCTAAATATTTCAGACGTCTCGCTTTGAAAATCCCCGTGATGAAATACGACGAAAAAGCACGAGCGACTAATAAAATAACACATCAGTTTGGCATATTGAATCGTCGTGAACGTGGTGCGCTGGGGGCGGTCCCAATTGATCGAACAATGATGGGCGCTCATGACACGCGTGTCCATATCGGTGTACGATCACTATTATGACTGCTCTAGTGCAACAATACATTACATTTAATATCCTTGGACCGCGATCCAGCCAGCGGGCCCAAAAGCAATTAACGGCAGAATCAATACCCCGAGTCAAAACACTGTGACAGCTCTATTATCCCTGGATGTAGGAGGCCGAGTGGGGTCTCATTTTTCGGTGCGTCCACACAAACACGCGCATGCTTCTTTGTGTATCACAGTTACTGGAAAGAGTTTTACTTGGGAGCGAACTGATTGTTTTGACTGTAATTGATTGTTGAGAATGGGAATTTTCTTTTCAATTTGAACCATTTGCTGGTGAATGAATAATGGCAGCCGTTTTGAGTAACTAGTAATTTAACACGTTATTATATCTAATAGAGGTGTTATAATTAGTGTGTTCATTTAAAGTTCCTTATAATGCCACTAATTTTTTAACGCGCAATTAATGACCACCCCTCACTTGGGAGAGCCTGTCTGTCGTAACGCACCAGACACGTCCATGTCAAAATTTTGCGTTATAAAATTACTAATCATGCATATATTTGTGGAATGGAGTCAAGTTGTATGTTACAGTTTTAAAAAAAAATGTACAGAAGTGCGCAAGTTATTTCATGTTAAAGATTACATAGCTCTTAATATGAAAAGAAAAATGCACTGAGCTGTCACCGTCTTACAATTACAATTATGCCATCTAGTGGCAGAAAAATGACTTAACACAAATCAATATTGCACTTGTTTATGAATTATGATGACATTTCTGTATCAAAAGACCAAAAGATGCAGCCATATTTCTATTAGTTTAACATATTTTTCCACTTTTATGTAAACAAGAGTATGAAAACTTAGAAAACACATTTTATTGTACATTTAGAACAGGTATAAAATGTGCGATTAATCGTGAGTTAACTTTTGAAGTCATGTGATTAATTATGATTGAAAAATTAAAATGGATAGTTAACAAATAACAAAATAAAGTAGGTAAAATACACCCTTGAACTAATCAACAGGCACACAATAAACAAATGGGAGTGACATCACGTATGCGCCAAATCACATTTTTAGCACGTTGACATCTCATGTGTGGATACCAGTTGAGGTTCATGTTTTAGACCTGGAAATACGGTCCTAATAAGGAGTTTTGTGACAGCTAAAGATGAAAATATCAACAACGGTTGTACACTCTCGTACTGTAGTCAAAGTATTATCTGGTTTTATTGAAATTTGAAGAAATATTTGGTGTATGGTATACATTCAAGCTTACAGCAGGTCGTGTGAATCATAGCTGCGACTCGTTACTTTTAAAATGAAGTAATCAGTAAGGTAACCAAGTGACTTTTTCACGGTAACCGTGGCAACGCTGACCATTTGCATGTCAATCAGCCTCCCAGAAAAGATTGTGGCAGCAGACCAAAAATACCACTGCAGCATCACAGGCATTACCTCCGTTTGATTTTCATCTGAGAGATTTTCCAGCGCTCCAATCCCTTCTTCAATACTCCTGCTAATTCCTTCCTTTTCCTCCCTCTCCCTTTCTGTCAGCATCAGTCTTTTGCTGGTGAAACCCAGCCTGTCATCACATCAGCACTGACAGCACTTTTATCTAATCACACTCTTTAATGTGCTCCAGCTCATCTCATCCTGCGAGGAACCAAAGGTAGAAATCCTTCTTGTCTGCATTTGTTCATTTTGACACATAATCTTGTGCTTCATTGACCAAGTGCAACTGCACATGGGCTTTAAATGAACAGAAAGGAAATCGTTCTAAATGATGTCTGGCTCATTTTTTGTGAATGTAATTTTTTATTTTTTTATTTTTTCTGATGCGGTTAATAAACCAACCAAAACCTCAGCGGTGTAGGAAGAAAAGCATAAAAGTTGTAATATTTTTAACAAGCCTACTCGCCATAAATTCATTAGCATTTATATATTTATTTTCCAGTACTGTGTGGGGGATTCCCTACACGTTGACACCAAAGAGCGTCGCTGTTTTGTTACTGATATGGACAGCGGCATAGCAATCATTTCAGAATTGCGGAGGACAAATTGTTCAGGCGTTATCATCCACTCGCGTTTCAATGCTCCTCTCTGTTGTGGCCATCCCTCGTTGAGGTAAAACACAATGACAATAAAGCACAAGTAATCTGATAATTAAATGCCCACAGTCGACACTGACGACACACAAAAAAACAAAAAAAACAAAACTGTAATATATTGTCGCCAACAAGCTTATTGCATACAAAATGAAAAGGAAGTAAAAATACTTTGAACCATCCTCTCATTTCAGCCACAAATGTAAATATGATTTGATTTCTTACCCACCAAAACATCGAATCACAATGATTCACACATCTACTACATAACGGCCATAATATAGTTTTGCTCACCATCTTCCATAAATATAAACAAAGCAGAAACATAGTGGCTTAGTTTCTTGAATAATAATAGCTAGCTAGCAAGCCAACTTACATTAGGAAACAATATCAGTCTTAGCATTACATCACAACAATGATCAACACGTATATTCAGACTAAATAATTCCCAGAATATAGTTTTCCCCACAGTCTGTCATAAATATATACAAAGCAGAAATTAAAATTAAAGAGTGGCTTCGTTTCTTGTATAACAGAAATTAGCCAGCTACTTTCTGTATCGCTTGGTTTCATTAGAACTGCCACTGACCTTTTTTTTTTTTTTTTTTTTTTTTTTTTTTTAAAGAACTGCCACTGACCTGAAGGAAAATAATTTGATCAAAACCTTCATTCTTTTTCCTGCTTGGCTGCATATAGCCTATATTATTGTTGTTTTAGTTACTGTATACCGTTAAGCAAATCTTGACGTCTACAGAAACGACAATCACATGCGATCAGTTACTTTTTTTTTTTTTTGCACTATTCCTTCTGCTCTATTACCCTGGAAAATGAATCTGTGTGTGACATTTATCACTCCACACAACAAAATAAAGCCAGCAAATCCAAAGTTGAAGCATCCTCTCATGACTAATTTGTTTTATTCATTTTGATGCCATCAACTGGGGGAGGATTAGATACACTATAATTAATTATGGAGAACTGCAAGTGCAAGCCATCTCATGGGTTATTATGACAAGCCATGTACTATTCAGTTAGTACAGTTTGTTTATTTTTAGCAAGTTTCAATCCAGAAAGAGTTTGTGTTTTAAATTTAAACTTTTAGTATTTGTAGTCCTAGTCCAAAACTTTTTTTATGATTTAAATACTGCATCATGCCTAGCAGGTTTTTAGGTGTATTTAGTTTTCATTAGGGCCAAAAGTTTTCCATATTTGGCTTGAATCTGTGACTATAAAAACCAAAAGTTCAACGGAGACTGTTTCCCATTTGTAATTTGCTGTGTTGGCAACGTTACAGGTTATTAACATGTTAAATACAAAAATGTGCTGATAATCACAACCGGCAAATTAAATATATCTGCGGACAATTGGTTTCAGCATTTTGCTTCAATTAAATAACGTCTTGTTATCATTTCAACGGATCAAAAAAAAGGTTAAAAGATAATTTTCTGCACTGAAACCCCCCCCCAAATACAATTCATGTTTCATATTAGACAACGGTGATTTAATTAGATGTTAAGATGAATCCGAAGAGTGCAGATCATTAGCGAAATTAATCATGATTGCCCATAAAAGTCCTCTACATTAAATCTCGCCTCTTCAGGCAAAGCATTATGGGCCGACAAATCATCCTTTTCACTTGCTTCGGGCAGTGGCCAGCTGCCGTTTGGAATCCAAAGGAAATTCCCCTTGTCCCGCTTTGTGTGGTGAAGCTATCTTGTAGTAAGTTGGAACTTATATTTTCAAGTTTGATGAGTCACAATTGTATAATTATTTCGCTGGAAAATGTGAGAAAGAAAACAAGTGAAAGTGCTTGGAAAATCCATACAAATGACAACAAAAAGAAAAATATGTACACAGAATGAGGTTGCAATTTAAAGAAAAAAAAGTCAGAATATATTGACTGATGAGTAAATGTCATTGCCATTTTCTTTTCAGCAAGCCTCGCAGCTTAATATGTTCTTTTGTAATTAATTGGATTGGCATTTCTCTCAATCAGTTGTGCAGACTACAAAGTCTTGTTGTTTAATCGCATTTTACTTGAAAAATAAAGTAGGAGCATCGATTTCTGTTGTTGTTGCTGCTCTTCTGCTTCATTTTTTTAACACAAGACAGTAAATGTAAAAATTTAAATAATAAATAAAAATAATACAGTAATAATAATAATAATAATAATAATAATAATAACTAGACAAAGTGACATTTCTGCAGAAATTCCGTGAGAATGCTGAAAGCTGAATGCTAATAAAATGTTTCCCAAGCGAGATTTGAACCAACGCACTTGCATGTCTCCGTAACGCCAGGCAAGTATTTAACATGTGAGCCAACATGGCTTGATGAAAATCATGGCTAATGGCCTATTTATATATAAAAGAGTTATTTGAAAGTACCATCCATTCATGTAGATGGAAAAATGGAACTAATGATATCCAAAGGGAAAATGCATAAAATTAAATTCACGCAATAGGCATGCAGTACCCACCATTAATTTCAGCATTCCCACAATAATAATAATTGCCTACGGAAGCATATTGCATTCAGTTGAAAAAAAAACAAAAACTGTTTTTCTCACTATTTTCTCGAGGGACCGTTGTTTTTGGTGTAGTTTTTAATTTTCTGTTTTTTTTTCTGTCATAAAAATTCTGAGAAACGGGAAAGAATAAAAAGACAAAAGGAAAAATTGCTAAGGAAAAAAAACAGAAGAAAATATTCAGGAAAACAGGGAAAAACATTATTTAAAAAAACAACAAAAAAAACAATTACATAATTTTTTTCCCGTTTTTTTTTTTTTACCTCAGAATTCCAAGTGGCTTGTTGCAGACTCGCTAATGTCGGACACTTTCCTGTACACCCCCAATGTACCTTACTGGCTCATTTAAGGTAAGGCATGTACCGTAAGTAGTAACCCACACAGTATTGGTAATGTTTTATGCTTTTTTTTTTTTTTTCTTTTTTACTGTATACTATCATTCCAATGTAAGCTATGTTTATGGTTTTACTTTTATGGAGCATGTAAGTATACAAGCATGTCAATCGATCGGCATGATTTTAGTAAGCTAATAGTTAACTTTCTGCAGAAGTCTATTGCATGTGTGAAAGTGTCCGCCATTAGTGAGTCTGCGACAAGTCACTTGCAGTTCACAGGTAAAAAAAAACCAAACTATATAAATATTATTTTTCCCTCTTTTTGTGAATGTTTTTTTTCTGTTTCTCTGAGTATTTTTTTCTTGTTTTTTTGTAATATTTTTTATGACAGAAAAATATTAAGCAAAAAAAAAAAGTTAAAAAAAATATATAAAGTAAAAAAAAAAAAAAATCAGAGAAACATAAAAAAAAATGCAAAAAATTAATCTGAAAAACTGCTTTTTTTTTGGGGGGGGGGCAAAAATTCCTATATAAGCAAAGCCCAATCAAATGAATATTACAATACTATTTATTTATTAAGAAAATTTGGTTGTCACAATTAAGACTATAAACAACCAATTTGTACGCATAAATGTCAACATTCTTGTAAAATACAGGCAATTACAGTAAAGCAAACCTATTTTGAGGGGCGTCAATTTCTTATGGAGTTTGATTATGCGCGGTAGTGCTCAATCCCTATCCCCCCGTGAATAGCGGGTGGCCTATTTAAAAGTCTAGCCATGTAGTCTAATGATTAAATACATGAATCAAGTATTTGTCTCTAGTGTGTCTCTGTTTTAAATGTTAATGTGTCATTTCATAATGAAGACGCTACACACAATTATAATCCGCTCCGTGAGTCCCTACCTTGAAAAGGTTTGCGAGTTTTTAATGTGAGTTGACGTCCTGACAAGAAGACTCATATTAAACTCCTCATAAAATATGTATAAAATGTAATTGTTTTATGCTACGCATAAAAACAAATGTATGGTGATTCAATTTTTGCCGGACGGAAGTAGTCTGTCAAAGCGGAAGCCTTTCAAGGAGCCCCAGCGTGAAAAGGGAGTCCTGCGGATTTGACAAGTTGCATCGTGACACTGGATTGGATTAGCGTTCCCCCAGTTGACAGTGTAACAGCGGTGTCAGGACTAATAGTAGCAGCGCAGATAGAATCACATCTCCAAGATGGTCTTATCTCGATCTGCGTTTCGTTGGGCCGCCGCGGGATTCTGACCCCTGATATGTGACAATGGTTTAACCTCTGTCACGTACGGCAGGGTTGAATGCAGGCTTGAAAATATGTCGGAGTGAATATGTGTGTGGCTCGGGATGGAAAGAAGAAGAGAAAATGGTGGTATAAAAACGCAAGGAAGGTCAAAATTTGAATCACAGTGGTTTAAAAAAACAAGTTGAGCTGGAATATTTTTAAGGAATTAAGTTATATACTCGAAAGTATTAGCCCCCCTTGAACTTTTGGACCTTTTACCACATTTCAGGCTTCAATTAAAGATATAGAATTGGATTTTTATGTGAAGAATTAATCATAACTTTTCCAAAAATATGTATGCTGTAACTGAAAGTAAAATGTGCATATCACCCCCTCTTCTCGCAGTGCAGCCAACTGACTGATTGATGATCCCTAATGATTGAATGTTTAACTAGAGTAATTTAATGTCATCTAGTTTCAGTATACAGTAAATAATGTAATGTAAAATTGCTGAACATCTAGGTAAGGATTGTCTTCATTTTCAGCAATAGAAATGGTACTGGTGGCAAATGTCAATGTTCATAACCGTCCATGTTCCTTATCATCCTTTTCATCATTGCCCTCTGTCAAAGCAAGAACTGATGTAGTTTTTAGTAAGACAACTGAGCTATGATGACCAAGGTAGTCGAGGTCAAACATAATCACTTGCTACATGTTTCTTATCGGCACCATTTTTCAACTGCTCCTTTATCGTTTTCACTGTGAATCACACTTTATGTCTTAAAAAAATAAATAAATCAACACCACTCGGGTGTGTCCATTTATGCAACCCCTGAGAGTGACTCACGGAACCTCTGGAGTTCGATCAAAACCAGGTTAAGAACTACTGTTGACAATGAACAGGATTACAAGTAAGAACCATTCGGTAATTCTTGACAATCTTTACCGCTGTGCTATATGCATTGTGCGGTCACAATGAGAAGAATTGATCCATAAAATAATTCGAGGGCTTTTACTGCACTCTGAGGAAATAAGCGTCTCGCGAAGAATGTCAACCGCAACCTTCAGACAAACCGCAGTCACACTCAAGCAACTGCAAGACAATAATGGCAAATGCAGTATTTAGAAAATTGTCGCGCTGTGAATGATAGTACAACAAACCAAGGTAATAATTTGTACTTGCTCTTTGGCCTTAGTCAATGTTTTATCTGAACATCTTAATTATACTTAAATAATAAATGTCACTGATTTTGCAAATTGTAATCAAAAGAATTACCCCAAGATTCGCTGCTCGCACCCAGAATAAACCGGGAATATATAATCACGCTTTGCACTACGTTCGTCGCATGGAACTGCTCCAGTTATGTGCATCTTGGCTGCTCCACTTTCACTATTAACACATTACATGCTCAATTGACGCTTCAATTAATGTGAAGCATGGACTCGGGGCACAACTGAATGCACTACATTCTTCTGATTTGCTAGTGAATGAACATGCTTTAAAAAATAAAAATTAAAAATACACTGATAGTTATTTTAAAATTGATCCAGCCAAATTCCACACAGCAGATGTAATGTGCCAAGTCCTTCCAGTTGTAGTACAAATTGAGTCAAGCAATCGAGTAAAACATAGCGGGCAGGGTCCATATTTCATTGCATTTGCAACATAATTCACGATATTGGGACGCCGACAGCAGCGGTTGCCGTGCAGCGTGCCAGCCAGCTTGTAACGAGCAATTCGTACTTCAGTGGCTCACTCAAAGGCAATCGTCTCCAGAGGAATGTAAGGTTAAACCGATAACCTTCAATCTCCTTAGCTGCCATTCCCACAAGGCCATGCAGCTTAAATATACACTAAGGACAATTAATAGATAATTGAGTAATAACAAGTCAATGTCTACAAGAGACCACTTACATTTTTTTTTTAGGGCTTTAAAAGCCACAACACAACTTGGATTCTGATGTCAGCAAACATATTTGTAGGCTAAATATAGCATATTTTCCCATAATCCCACTGGGTATTTCTTGCACATACACAAGTCAATACCCCGTTGCATTATGGGGGGAAAAAAATGCTGAAGCTAAATAATGCACTGCAGACATAATAATAATAACTCATAAAAGTTAAGAATAAACAATGTTTTTAATTTTTGAACATATTGGTTTGATGTGGGCCAAATGCCTAAAATGTGAAGTGTTTGTTTTATTGCAAACAAATCCCAACTAATATATCAGATGTTAGCAAGCTAATCTAAGTTGCATCTTTTTATGTCTTCTTTTTCCTACTCAAGACATCATTTTTACACACTACCTTAATCGGAATTTAAGTGATACTACTGAAGACAACAATTTCTATCTTATTGTGTTTTAATCGTGGACTAGCATTCTTAGCGGCGCTTTTAACTCGTAAAGCACTTTGAGTTGCATATTTTGTATGAAAAGAGGTATAAAAATAAAAATTGATTGATTGAAATGGTCACTGGTGACATCCCTTGGTGCACTCATCACTGATCTGGTAATATTATTGTGGGCTTCAAACATTATACATTAAGAAAAATGAATCACGAAGAAATACTGACAATTTGCTTGAATGAATCAATTCCTCGCTTCAAGCGTCAACTGTGTTCACGTCATTGTCCGGAAAAAACAGCCATGTCGATCCACAGGAGAAAGTAAACGAGAATTATTTTGCACGCATGTATGAATCGTGCACATATTTCCCTAGCGGCTTCAAGTACCCTTATTGCGTCACAACTCCCATATGTTTTTTTTTTTTTTTCCCCATCTGCTCATCCCTTCCCTCCACCATCTTATTCGTCCAAATGCAGAGAAATATAATCAACATGGGTCAAGTAGTTGCTGCTCAGATATGAAAACAAATTTCAAATCCAAGTTTTGTTGGCACGCACAAGATACAAAAATGTTAATCTGTGGGCATGTTAATTTCTTGATGAACGGCAACAGATGAAAATCATTATCATTACACCAAGGGTGATTAATTCCGTGCCAAAGATGTCCAAGCCATGCTGTCCCCGCCCATTTTCACTCGGAGCTCATCAAAAAGTGATGCTTGGTAACTGGCTCTTGATGTGACATGATGCTGCTAATCGAGCTTTGATCCCACTGGGTCAAACTGTGACACATTGTGTTTCGGGCGTGGAGCCAATCACGCTCAACCAAGACAATCACTGTGACTTGCGCTGCTGCAGTGCACTGCAGATGTAACGCCGCAGCTGCCGTCCGCTCTCGTGCCCGACAATAAATTGCTATTATTTGATAGAAGCCGCAGCAATCTGCGGCGAGGAAATCAAGCAACGGGAGAACGACAGACATCAAAACTGCACTGAATCTGATTTCGTTTTCATAGCCAATCATTTCGTGTGATAAGCCAGGAAAACATTAAAAACACATTATAGAGCAGATTTTAATCATGGATGTGTCAAAACAGAATGTCAGAATCCCTACAGACTAACAACACAGCTTGTCAGTTCGATGCTTATAAGAGCTTTTTTAATTTATCAATTAAGTTAAAGACACGGTCTTCCGTTTTCACTCAGGAAAATGCACTATATAAATACAGGATTTTTACCCATGAACTTCGGATTTTTTTTTCACTCACTCACTCACACAAGCTTACATGTGTGAGTGAGTGAGTGGAAAAAAAAAAAACCCGTGCGTGCTGTCAAGTTGCCGCGGGAGTGACGTCATGCAGCCGACAAATTTGCCCGGCCCCGTCTGCGGCTTTTAGGCTCAACCAATCGCAGCTTTTGAAATGATCACTCAAACCTATCAACGGCTCAACCACACCTCACCAAGATGGGAGTTTCTGTCCTGTTAGTCCCTCTTTGAGATGATTTTCAGAATCTTTAAAAATATGGGCCATGAGTCCGATACGCAACTCGGACCTCATACGGAGGGTTCAGGGGAAAACTTCAAAACATCAGCAATGTCTCATATGAGTGAATGATCTTCCAGGAGAAGATGATAGAGAATGTTCTCGGAATGCAGAGGGATGACATAAATTGTGCATCGTTTTAACTATCACACCAACATGGTCATAAGAGCAGTCAATAACTTTCTGAAAGCCCCAGTAAAAAGCGCCTATTCTAATTAAGTCTGCCATTATTCATTGTGACGTGACCTTCAGACACAAACGAGGATTTGACTAATTAGGTTTATTTTGAAAGTGGCGCTGCGATGACTTCCTGAATTTGGGTTTTCGTAGAAGAAAAAGACCTAAAATACTTGCAACCACCATATTTCCTTGATCAATAATTTGACTCCAATTATTTTATATACAGTAGTAAACACAAACACCCTGGAAAGTGTTGGCAGTCAATAGAGAGCAGAAAAGTATCCTATCCACTGGGATATGATATGACATGAACGTGTGCCGTCTGTTTTTACAGACTAATACGTTAGAGTCGAGTGCAGCGCCTCCGTGAAGAGGCAATAAAGTCCAGGTAGTGGAGTGAGACTGGTAATGACAGCCGACACAAGAGATGTACTGTGAAGTGATACAACCAAGTCACTGATCAAATTGACAATATGCACACAGAAATCAATAAGCAGTCATGGAAAACGCATGGCATGTACACTCAATTCCTACTAGTCATGAATAGCAAAAATAGGCGAGTCATTGACACATACGAAAAAGCTTTGTAATTGTCGGTAGTTTGATACCACAAAATGGTGGCAATGCACTCTATTAGACAAGGCCTGACTAAATGAAGCTCCTCCCCTCACTTCAACACAGACTACGTTTTCATGCAGTCCGTAAGCCCGAATATTTGTAATAGTCGTGTTTTGAAAGGTTATGTAAATGTACAAAAACCTGAATAAGACCCCTGGGGTACTTTTCTAACCTGAAAATTCTTTGGTTTGTGTTCTGTGCATACACTATTCGCAAGGACTCTTTGGTCTTTTGAGTCAAGAGCTACTTGTACGTGTGGCGGCCATCTTAGGTTGCCATTCAAGTGCGCTCATTTGTCCGCGGCATTTTCACATCATTTTCAATCGCTACGGCGCAACACGCTGAAAATGCACAAACGGAGGTCAACAAAAAAGGCAAAACATGGCAGCAATGAGTGAAATAATGTCTTTTATTGACTGTATAAAATTAAAAGCTGAAATAATGTCGCGTCGCAATTTAGATCGAGATCACTCGTGTACACGGATTATCCCGAATGTGAAACTGGAATTTTGACCCCAAGTATTGAGTGCATGTAAATGTAGTCACAATTATATGGTGGCAAAATTATGGCAAATCAATATTTTTACATTTTATGGCTGAATACAAGACACTTTCTATACAGCTTGTCTTATATAGTTTCCGAGCTTTCAAACTACACTTCAAATAATCTTGCCATCAACCCTGCAAATGTTATTAAAAACTGAAAAGGTAATAAAAATGAAAACATCAACGCAATTTCCCCCTGGTAATTACAACACACGCAGTGAGCATTTGCACCACAATGCAGTAACCGACTAGCTGCCATTGATTCGAAAAGAACAAAAGCTTCTGTGACCGATGACTGTACCCGAGCCTGACAGTGAGCTTCAAGCAGTCCAATAACGAAATGAGAACAGGAAGCACCTGTCAGTGCGTGTGCGCGTGTGTGTGTGTGCGCACGTCCACCGAAACGCAAGCGGCATCCTGCAGAGAGCTCGTGTTCACTGCAAACCGTTTGGAAAGCGTTACAATCATTACCGACCTGTGTGGGCTGCGAGGCTGATGGCAGTAGTTAGCGGAATGATGCATTGTAGATCACGACCGCAGGTGGCGTTATGTCAGTTCAAGCGCCGGAGGAGGCCGCACTTGGGCGGCAATCAGAGTGCTCGGCAGACAGTAAGGTCCAAAAGAGCGCAGCATTTCATAGATTCAATTATTCCTTTATTGTTACACCCGCCACATTTACTAACTTGCAAACTAAGTGGCTTGCTATGACTAGCTTGCATTTTGGCCAAAGAGCGCCAGCGCATCTTTTAGGTAATAGTCAATTATCGTGCATTTATATTTTGCGCCGCAGGACCCAGCTTAGCCCATATTTAGCTGCAGGGCAGCCTTGCATTATGTCCTCTCTTCTAATTTGACATTTTAATGTATTTTACTTAAATGGAAATGTGGGAAATCCAACTGCAGTTCAGGCAGTGCAGATATTAAACGTAGAATGAATTTGTTAGCGTTATGGTTTTAGCTGCAAAATACACTTTTTAATATATCTATCAGTATCTGCTCGCTCCCTATTATTTCCATCAGGAATATTTTGATACAGTTGCGCTATTTCATAACTGCATTTATGACCTACCAGTATCATTGTTTAAAGTGAAATTAACCTTAAACATGACATCAATGTTGCTCAGGCCTCCGGCAACAACCAGCCAATCACAGCTCAGCTTCAGAAAACAGGTGAGCTGTGATTGGCCATTCCATTCCTCTTTAACATTTTATTAAGAAATACATTGATTGTAATTACGAATACTGTTTGAGAGGATCAGGAATGCTACTTCACATATATGACTCGGCAATTCTTGTTTTTATTCCTTCTAATCCTAAACCAAATAGAATTAGAATTGGAAAGGGATTGTAAAGATTGACTTCGTGCATTGACTTGATGGCAAACAGCAGAGGCCGGATTAGCTGGAGAAAAAAAAAAAAAAAAAGACTGATCAGCTTTCACATCAACTGTATCCACACCATCAGAATGAATCACAGAGTGGTTGGGAAATCAAATTGCTGTATTATTTTCTATACTCTCAACTAGTGCTGTCACTATCGAATATTTCTAGAATCGATTAATCGACTAATCGGATACATTGAAGTGTAGCAGTATTACAAAAGCATTTTTCCGCCTGACTACCAGAAAAACTAACAAGGGTTTGGTGTTTATTTTGTACTTCGGATTTGTATAGTGAATAAAATTAATGAATTAAATTTAATTTAAAAAAAAATCACATACTGCTCGCTTGGCAAAAAATGTAGCTGGTCATTGAAACTAGTACAAACCTTTTGAGTAGGCCTCAATTACTATTCGCAGTAGGGCTCGGTCCTGATACCCTATCATACTGTCCACCAATCCTACTAATAGTCCATTGATTCATATTCTATACTACGTACAGTTCACTCGTACCATTACACCATCAGTGACTCACAACTTGTGTTGCTAGAATTCTAGTATAAGATTTAAAAAGACAACATGATCATCCTATCATGCATACGACAGTATGCATGATAGGGAGTGTACCTCAATTATTTATTGATATGATAAACAAACAGCATCCCGAGCGCCCACTGAATAAATTTGTTTTTCACATTCAAGCCAGTGTTTATTTGATTAAAATAAAATGACTCCTGACGTGCCTCATCCATGCACTTTACTATCATCAAGGGCATTCTCGCACGCACCCTCCATTAAGCAGTCGCTTTGTAGAGACATTTTAATATAGGCAAGTTGCGTAATATTGTCTTTTGTTTATAATGTCCCCTCAGCCATTCGTTCAATAAACATGCCATTTTGTTTAGGGGGAAAGGGGCATATAGAGCACTGTGATTTAGTGGCGGTTTGAATGAGAGCTGCAGCTGCCGCAGCCTAAGTAATGAAGCAGCAATTTGTGTTTCGCAACAGCAAGCGTTTCGCTCATTTTTAAGTTTCTTTTGCGCCCACTTGAAGCAACATCATCATAGTTGTGGCGAATCCTTTCAGCACTTTTTTTTTTTGGCAGCATCTCAATTTAAATGCAAAAAAAAAAAAAAACAGCCGTTATGAAAGATGAGTTCTAACATTGCTATCCACATGAATTGTCCGTGCACTCTATGTGCATAAAACATTTTTATTTTTTTTTTCTTCCCACCCTGGTGAATATGTACTCAAATTGTTGTGAGTAAACAAACATTCTGCCCCGTTTGTTTTTGGGCATCTAACAAGCAAATGAGTCATTTGAGTTGTGGTTCCAGAAGTAAGCTTGTGTACAACCGAGAACAATTTGTTCATATGTAGCGAGGATTTTCCAAGGATTAAAAAAAAAAAAAAAAAAAAAAAAACATTTATCAGCTGCCCCCTTCTTTGCCACAGCCCCCTAGGTTAGAAACTGCTCTTCTGATGTGTTATCGGCCCCACACAGGCCCATATACTGTACAGTGGCTGAGTAGTTAACTGACAGAAATAAAACCGGTGCCAAGTGAGAAGCCTACGGTTTAGTATTTTTATTTATTTTTTAAGCATAATTTATTCTATCATGTGGTTCTCCTGTGTCGACATATACGTATAATAATATTTTATAACATTTCACATATATTTACATTTTACATCATAGCCGTAGGCGACGTTGTAATTCATGTTTAATAAATAAAGGCTGCATACGTAATGCGGCAAGGGTCTCACTGGCATTGTGACATTTACTGAATTATACATAACTAAGTAATATTATATTATGAAACTACTTTTTCGAGTAACCTTTCATCGCAAACGGTGATCAGTTTGCAAAAGTCGCATTTTAAACGTGAAATTAAATCAACATTCAATGCTTATGTAACGATTTAATTTATTTTTGTATTTTAACTAGGAAAAAGCGTAATTGCACATCCACTACGGTAGGTGGCAGTAGCGCTCTCATTGTCAGAGCGTGAGAAACGAGTATTAGCTCCTCTTACAAAAATGTATAGACAACTTTATAGTTACAACAGAGAGTTGGTGGGGCACAAAACATTTTCTTTTTTCTTGGGGGTGGAGCAAAAAATAAGTCAAAAGTGATATACTCGGCCGTGTACTTTTCGGCCATTCGTTTTTCCTTCTAAAACAAGGAAACGGAAAACGATAAACGAACTGATTTGTGTTTTTTGTGTTTTGATGTATACAGACAAATAACGGGAAATGAGTCGTCTCCCGTTTTTGTTTAAAAAAAAAATGAAAATGAAAAACAGGAAACGAGCCCTTTTCTGATGTTCTATATTATGTTTTTATTTAGCACAAATCGGGAAATGAAATGTGGCCGTAAACTGTTTCCCGCAAGCTGCTTTCTCCTTGACCCGGAAGCCGTTCATCTTTTGCAGCTATGTCACGACTGCTGCTGCAGTGGCAGCTTGCTGCCCCCTAGTGTCTATTTCGAGGCCTCTGTCATCTTCTCGCAGAGTAAAACGTTTCCAAAACAAAAGAAATTACTCCATCTGTTCACCGACAATAATAAATATTGTGTAGAAGTGTGTTTTGAAGTCCCGAAGAATGGCCGCCAACAGAGGCCTCGAAATAGACACTAGGGGGCAGCAAGTTGTCGTTGCAACAGCAGCATCGCCGTAGGTGCAAAAGATGAACGACTTCCGGATCAAGGAGAAACCAGCTTCCGGGAAACGGTTTACGGCCGCGTTTCATTTCCCGATTTGTGCTACAGAAACACATAATAGAACATCAGATAATCGTTATCCGTTTTTCATTTTCATTTTTTTTTTTTAACAAAAAAACGGGAGATGACTCGTTTCCCGTTATTTATTCATATACATCAAAATAAAAAATGGAAAGCGGTTCATTTACCGTTTCCTTGCTTCAGAAGGAAAAACGAATGGCCGACAAGTACATGGACTAACACATACTAATGGAGCTGTCCAACTTCTGAGCCTGATGTAAATTCCCTGCAAAATCAAAAATAAAAAACGTGTATCTTTGTGCAGTCCCGATATTAAATTAAACAGCCAGGACCACGACCGGGCTGCAAACGAGAATACCATAATTAGTCTCCTCCCTAAGAACAAAAACAACAAAAAAATGCTGTTGCATACTTTGGTGCAAGGGTTCAACTGCAAACTCATCAGGGCATGCATCCATCCTGCCTTGTATCACTTATTGGCAGGCCGATGTGGAGCAGCAGTTCATTACGTAACGACGATATATTTTGGGGACACTTGAAAAGCGTGCCAAACGTGAAAAATATAACAAGACAGCACGCCAGCAGCGCAACATCGGCCTCCCCGCCATGTTTGAAGTGCACTGCGACAAGAATTTCCACCCTTATGAAAGTGCAGATTAGGAACGCTTGATTTGAACACAACTAAATCGTCTAAAATGTGTGATGTGCAGGTGTACCTAATGTTGTGGCCATTAAGTGCACCTCAAAATTCAGCACCTTACTGAATATGTGCTATTTCGAATGAAGCCAGTTGTGTAAGCTGTATTCAAGTAACTTGAACAAATTCTCAGCAATATTTGTTGACTTGCTCACAAAATATACGTCCTTGGATGCTGAAAGTAAACGCATCAACCCACGCGTCAACATTTTGCACTAATTGCTGCCAGTTTGCTCCCAATGTCTTCCTTTCAAACACATCACTTTGCTTCCATAAATTCCACTCTTCTCTCTCTCTCTCTTTCTCTCTCTCTTCCCCTCCTGGACAAACAGCCAAGTCGTAAATGTCGGGTTACAGTGTAATGTCTGCATCAGTAGGCCTCTTAAGCCGAACACCCAAGAGTCATGTGGGATCAAATCCACTTCAAAGCCCGGCCAATGACGTTATAAGAGCTGCGCGACAATAGAACAATAATTAAAGCCTTGTGGATTTTGAAAACGGCGTCATGACTGCTTCTGAAAGAGCTCCGCTCCATTTTTTGTCACAACCGTTTTGTCACTCCCGACACATGCAGCTACCTGCCAAACAATATGGACGCCGCCGCTCACATCCGTCTTGAATGCGGCAAGCGTGTTTAAAACGTTCAACACCCGCTAAGCGGCGGCTCATTGGCTCAAGATCAAGCTGTCATACGCGGCAGTAGCAGCAAGACGTCAGACGGCGACGTGATTTGAAATGTGCTGTTTTTAATGAGGCAAACGGCAGAATGTGATTTGGGGGCACAGGAGGCACTTGGGTGAATCGAGAGGTTCACTCTTGGAGTTCTCATGTAATTCAGGGATGGGCGAATGGCGGACCATGCACAAAAGAAAAAAAAAAAATCTGAAAATGTTTTTTTACAACCCCCTGCAAAAAATATTAAAAAAACATTTATTGTATGATTATTTTATTTTTATTTATTTTTTAACGGCAAACGTAGGGGAAATGGAGATTAAAAGAAAATCCCAGGGGAAAAACTGGAAAATAGCCAATATGCAGTTTGCCAAACCAAGAGTAGGCAGGGGTTGCAGTTTGAAGTTGTAATATTACCATCCACCACAAGATGGCAGGCAGAAAACAAATGATTTTTTTTTATGTATTTTTATTATTATTTATTTGTATTTATGTAAACCCAAAGAATTCTCAAAAAATGCTGATAAACATACTTTGTAGGTTAAGGGAAATGGGGGGTGGAGAAAAAAAAGAAGAAAAATACCCGATATAAAATAATTATAAAAAAATAAAAAATAAATACACACAAACATACTAAAAAAAAAAATCAAAATGTGCAAATATGCGGGTGCTGAAGCGAGAGTGTGCATGGGTTGTATAAGTTGTAATATCACCATTCACCACTAGATGGCAGTCATGCCAGAGTTTGCCTACACTTATTTTTATACAACAGTAGGCCAAATATATAAATATTTTTACAGATTTGTAATGATATGCAGGACAAACGCATCTAAATATAATTTTGAGTGAGTTGATTTTGTAAAAATGTGCAAAATGAGCTAGTTTGCTGTTCAGGAGTTATGTGCCATCCTTGAATTTTTTTTTTTTTTTTAAAGCTTTGATTAACGAGTTTCCTCTATTTTTTTATTCTTTGTTTTAACAAATCTCAGTGTGCAGAAGGATTATTTTAACTGTTAAGACTTGTGAATACCTAATGTGGGGATATTGATCTGAATTTGCTCAACCAGTGTCACATGAGGTCAATTCAACTTTCTGACCAGCTGACGTTTCATTTTCCTGAGCTTCGTGACCTTCTGATTCAACTTGGGCTTCTTCTACATGATTTAAAACACAACCAGCCCTTTTTTTTTTTTTTTTTTTTTTTACCTCTTCAGTTTCTACGTCCTCCACGGCCTCGGCGGGTTCCGGCGCTTTGACGAACCACCACTGGATCTCCAAATAAACCGAGGTGGTTCCACTCTGGAAGGCGCATGCCATCTCTATGTTTTGTCCCTCTTTAACCGTCATGTTAGAGGGGAGATCCGTGAAGCGACCTGCAGAAGATGGAAGCGAGATGTGGGGGAGGTGGCGGGGGGGAGGGGGGGGGGGGGGTCGGGTGGGAGTTGCAGAGATAATGAGTGAAGGAAAGATGGAGAGCGGGGGAATGAGAGAAAGCATTGTGAGGATCATTTGGTGCAGAAATAAGCAAGCATTAACTACCTAGACGGCTTCTTTTTAAGCACTCTGCTTCTCATTAATCAATAAATCCTCACATCAATGTCATTGAAAGTATTACGCGGAGAGTACGAGAGAAAATGACTTTTAGAGGAATCTTTGAAGCAATTTTGAATAAAGAATTTGTATTGGTTTTTTGTTATGGGTGAGCTCGTATTTAATGATATGCAGGGGGAAAGTGGAATCAATGCAAGATGAAGGGCAGATGCTTTTCAGGACCTTGGACAGAGACATTTAGCAGCGATACAGATTTGGCGAAATGATTTTTTTAAGAGCTCGATGCGCTAAAACATACCAAGCAGTCACCAGTTGCTTTTTTTTTTTTTTTCCTGAGCGCTCGCTCTTTCATCATGATGGCGTTGTCTGGGACGTTTTATAACCTTTCTCACTCAAGATTTAAAACCCAGGAAGCGAGAAAAAAAAAAAAAAAAACTACGCACTTTTTTTTTTTTTTAACAGTTTAGTTTACGGTCTTACCTTCAAAGGAGAATCCAAAATGCACACAAAAGCCAGCCAAGAAAATAAATCCAGCTGTATCGTGAGAGGTCCACATCATTGCACTGTTGAGCTTTCTTCACAAAAAGGACGCAAATGGAGTCAGCAAAAAAAAAAAAAAGCGTTCAAACACTTGCCGGGTCGCTGTTTTGAAACGGAGGCTGCCGCAGGTTGAACATTCCGCAAACTAGCGCCAGTCGTCGCCCAACTTCTCTCTCTTTTTTTTTTTTTTTTTCCTCTCTTCCTTTCCGCGTGTCTGCTGCGGCTGCTGCGGCGGCGGCGACTGATGTCGACTGCTCGTCTCGACTCGAGTGTGCAAAATAAGCGAGCGAGCTGCGGGACTTGCTGTGCAACACCGGAGAGACGTCAGTCAGTCTGCTGGTGAATCACTGTGTGGCATTCGCGCTTCACTCTTTTTTTTTTTTTTTTTTTTACCTCAACTGCTGCTCCAACCTCGGGCTATTCATTTCCAACGTCGTGCATGCGTAAATTGCGACTGTTTATTCTTTATGGGAACGCAAACGTCACCTAGCAAAATAGCATTTTTCAGACTAAATTGTTTCAATTAAATATGAGTTCATGTAACGTGGGCGTGGCCAAGCTTGCAGGGTACTCATGGAAAGTCAGTCATGTAGCATAAAATAAGAGGGAGGGGGGGAAAGGTGGGGGTGGGGGGTGTAGTACCGACAGGGCAAGTGCAGCAAGTCATAAGTCATTAGTATAGAAAGGATCCCGCTGGAATATTATTAGTCTCATGGGCAGACTGAGAACATGCAGTCCTTTTGCATTATGCACACGTTGTGCCACTCCTTGGATTTGTGGAAATGTATTCAGAGTACAATCTGGGCGCAGCCATCTGGATAAATCACCTTTTCTCTTTTATTAACAACCCGGACTAGTAAGATGAAGCAGAATACTCAAAGATGTTTCATGTTTTTTCATGGGAATTCTTTTGGAGATACATCATAGTGGAATTAATGTATAATGTCGCTGAGGTTATACAATTCGGAGTTAGAGCAATATTTTCAAATAACCACGTTTATGGCTATTACAGTGTGTAGGCAAGTTGGAATTTACTTTGATCACATTATGAAACAACTTGCCAGGCAGAACCGAGATCTACTGGAAGATGTGGCGTAATTAAGAGAAGTGTCAGAGAAGGTCCCCTACAAAATTGATCCCAAATGGCAGCGAGAATACATGTTAAAGTCCCTGTAACGTGAAATCAGATTTCTTTTGGTATACGTATGTTTAAAGATAACTGCAGAAGACATTTGACTGAGAAATATGTTAATCAGTGGTGGCGAAATACCCAATTTTTGAACAGTGTTTGAAAGCAAAGACAATGGCTTGAATTTTCACCTTTTTGATGCCTTATTTAACATATTTGCAGATTGAATTATTTGAATTAGGCAAAAACACGTTTCTGACGTGTGCCAAATTTACAAAATGTTTATTTTTACTTTCAAGGGGATTTAAAGTGGCACTTGTTTGAAGGGTTTATGATTACCATAACGCCTATGCTAATTTATCTTAGCCTGTCAATGGCCTTTGTAATTATATGTTAGCATTAAGCTACCATAGTTTATATTAACATATCAATTGATGGAATATTTTGGTGTTTAAATATACAATGTTTAATTCTCTTTTGTGTCATGTTTGATGCAAACACATTGCGCGTCTTATTTGGGAAAGATGTTAAAGTGAGAACTAAGAAAAATACAGAAAATTTATTAGACTATGGCATGTTATATATGATGGCCCTGATGCTCTTAAAGTTAAATAGGGAAAATATTTTAAACATAAAGTGTGATCAATTTTCTGAATCTTAAATATTTGTCGCCTAATAGCATAAATTGCCTAATCAGTTTGTAAACGTACTGTCACAGTCAAAAAAAATACCAATGTTTGCTAATTTATTATTATTATTATTATCATTGTTATTATTATTATTATTACTTAATTTCTGTGTGTATTCCCAGTCATCCATGTCATGATAACCCTCAAAGTCTGAATTGAGACCACGAGGCTGTTAAAAATGATTTGCGTCCCAATTTTGCTTCTGGGCAAATGATATGGCCACTAAGTGAATGGAGGACATCATCTTGATATTTTGTTCTCACTGGCCGGTGATGATATGCCACCTGTAACATATAAATGGGATTATGGGCAGATTTATATTACATAAGCAATATTATGTTGTTCACTCAACATATTAAACAGTCAATAAATTGGTTTAGTGTTGTTCATGCCGGCATAGACTGTGATAACAATCCATCTCCTTTTCCGTTGCTGAAGCTCTCAGTAATACATCCACCAGCTACTTGTATACTATAATAGTCTTTTCAATGGCTCTTCATCCAAATCCCTCCCCAAAAAAACCAACAATATATTCTTTGCTCTACTACTTGCAGTCCCACCTGTACTTATGTCCCCTTGACCAAATAAGCCCTGCCCTAAAGAAACCTCCACTAGCTCTCAGCAGTCGAGAGTATCCACCACAAACTCCTCTTCATCATCTACAAAGCCTCCTGCAACCTGACTTCACCCCATGAACTGGTTTTCACACTCCCACTCCCTCAGATCAGCAGATAACATTCACACGTAGTGACATGATGTTTTTAGTCTCATGCGGGAAGTTGACCCAACCCAGAAAAACACGCAGAAGAAACAGAAACAGCACAGATGAAACGTGATTTTTTTTTCTTTTTTCCCACAGTGCTAATGGCTCACCTTGCGTCAAAATTAGCATTTAAGGATGGCACAAAAGAGATGAGCAGCAAACCAACACTAAGTGCAAGACCTCATTTTGTGCTTTTTTTTCACACAAAAATTAAAGCACTAAAAATGTCAATATTGTTGAAGTTTTATGTTTGTCTTGCATATCATTCCAAATACGGGGGAAAAATTATTAGGCCTAACTCATACTATTGTATAAGACCTTCAGTATAAGGTGGAGTAAGCTCAACAAAGTCATGTCTGCCATCTAGTGGTAATTGGTGATATTACAACTTAAAACTACAGTTGATGCGTATTCACAGCTCGGCACACGCAGGTTTTATTATTTGTGGATTTCTCTAAAACTTTTTTCAATGTATTTTGAAAAAATATGTATTTTTTTCCAGGATTTTTTTTTAACCAATCCCCACCCATTTTAGTGGAAGATATATATTTAGTGTTTGTCAATTTTTTTTTAAACAAAATAAATAAATAAATAAAATAAACACGGGGCGGCACGGTGGATGACTGGTTAGCACGTCCGCCTCCCAGTTCTGAGGACTCGGGTTCGAGTCCGGGTTCCGGCCTTCCTGGGTGGAGTTTGCATGTTCTCTCCGTGCCTGTGTGGGTCTTCTCCGGGTACTCCAGGGTCCCCCACATTCCAAAGTCATGCATGGCAGCTTAATTGGGCGCTCCGAATTGTCCCGTCGGTGTGCTTGTACGTGTGGATGGTTGTCCGTCTCTGTGTGCCCTGCGATTGGCTGGCAACCAGTCCAGGGTGTACTGCCCAAAGCTAGCTGAGATAGGCGCCAGCACCCCCCGCGACCCTTGTGAGGAATAAGCGGTCAAGAAAATGGATGGCTGGATGGATAAAAAATAAATACAAATGTTTTGATTAATAAATTCGCCACCAGTTGCCCGCCACTGTTCTACGCAGATAAATATGTACTGCACTCTAACTACAAATTATTATAGTTAATCTGTTTGTTTTGACTGAAGCAACAACACCAACATTTCTATTTCAGGCCATCAACATACACACTTTGCGATGACACGGCTGTCCCTTCCTCAACAGAGCACAGAGATTCTGGCTGCTGCATAACATGTATATACAGTATATATATTTTTATTTTAATGGTTGTGACAAGCCATCACCTGCTTAGTGTAGGGGGACACCCATAAAGACGTGCCTCCATAGGCTGAGTCAGACAGCTTATCATAAATTTGACTGCCCAGAAAGCGACGCAGTCCGCTGGGGAAAGTCATGATGCTGGTGAAGGACTGTGTGCTTGCTGCACATGCCACAAATAATCGACTAAACCCATGCAAACACACCCGTGCATACTCTTTTGCTCACAGTCCAAAACCCGTTCTATCAGTGAGGCAATTGTGCTGACCACTTGCGTATCAAATATGATACATGATCAATTTCATTATATACAGGAAAAAAGAAATTGAAGAAGTTGTTCATGCTCTCATTATTCATACATTAGTGTGGGCAGGATGAATTAGCCTTATTTCGACTGTCGCGGGAAGCGCTTCACTTTGAGCGTGGTGCATGGGGTGCTCTTTTGAAGTACAGTATGTGAAGGAACCCCCCGCAGAGCTTAAACTGGTGGAGGTGCGCTTGTGCAACGAATCTCAAGGAGTGCAAATCTGCTGCACTTTGTAGTTTCGGCTGGTGAACTTACCACCCAGTAGGTTACACTTGTATTGTAACGATGTAGGGCAGATAAACAGAAATACACGTTTGCTACATTTTCACTGTGGTTTTACTGTGCATGGTGAGACGTCGTTATGTGAATGGAGCAGGAGAAAGCGAAAAATGACAGTTACAAAGCAAACATCGAATGCTAAAAATGTGTTCTCGCTAACCTCCAATGTCAAACAAAATCAACACATACATTCTTTTAATTTCAACACTAATTTTGAAATTTCGATTCTTTTAAAGGCAACTAATTAATTAAGGGTCAAACTCTTTGTATGTAAGAAAACTTCCTAGCACGATAGGAGGTTGAAAATGTGGATGCTGGACTGGTGAGATGAACCATCACAGGCGTTAGCTTAGTGCTAGCTAGCTGCTACGACCAACATGACACAGATCAATATAAAACCTTTTACCATTGAATAGCAAGAACGAAATAATTTTAACCAGAATCCAAGCAAGGGTATAACATTTAGAAAACACTTCAAAGCATGTTATTCAAGTGTTCAATATATGTATCTTTTAAGCCTAAATTTGTGTGAAATTTGGTGTTTTATGTTCTAAAGATCTTCGGGAGAGAAAGTTATTGTTGACATAAAATCCTGAATAACTTTTTGTTCCTAAATTAGCAAACCGTGTCGTAATAGGTCCAATATAACATTTAGTATGTGTATGTCAGGGATATTTAGTCTACTATATAAATCCAGCCAAATTGATGCTCACATCAAAACATACTGGAGGCAACATTAATATTCTCTGTTCTACTACAATGCTTTGATCATTCAGCGGACAGACGAGTAAGAGTGATGCTGAGTCATTTGTGTGATGCGGCAGATCTCAGTTCAACTCAGTGCACAACCACGACCATCTGGTCTGCCAGTACAATGGCCATTAGGCAGTGAAACCGCACTTTAGCTGGTTCCCTGCCAGCATCCATTTTGTCAGCCTGAGCACACTCCATGATGCTCTCCGAGTGCAACAGAGTGCAACCAAAAATAATTAAACACTTTTTCCAGGGTGATGATGCAAACAGTAATTAATTGCCTTAGCATTCACCAATGTTCATTAATGTGACTGCCACAATAATATTGCTTTCCACCCAACTCTCATCTTTCCTTATCGCTCCGCCCAAGGTTTCACGATGGTGGTGATGGTTCATGTGGAGAACAACTGAAACTTCAATGGAATGTCGGGACACACGGTTTCCAGCTAGGAAGTGAACACTGAGGGTTTTTTTTTTTTTTTTTTTTTTTTATCTTTTGCATGCACTAAAAAAATTGACAAGGGTAATACAGCTCCTAGCATCCAGACTGCCATAAAAGAAACAAAGGAAAGGGGTAAATAGGTGCAGAAGCAGTACTAGAAGTCGGAGTATAGGAGAATGAGAACAATACATGCTATTTTATAGTTAGCATATTGCTCTCTTCCACTCGAAAATAACAGAGTCCGCGTATTGACCACACACATACAAATTATTTAAAAACGAAAAAAAAAAATATAAAAAAAAAAAAAAAAAAGTAAATCTTTTAGCTGCCAAAAACGTGTCTTTAAGCAGACCATTCTGAATTTTGCCGCTATCCTTTTTTTGCTCTGTCCTCACAATGATACGAAGCTGCTTCTGGCGTTTATCTTGAACTGGTTCGCATTGGAAAATTAGAAATATGCTGCCAGAGAAGCTCAGCTTGCATTGAGTCTGACCGGCGACTGCAGCGTTAGGCTAGTAGGACTTCATCTCCCATGATTCTTAGACACGGAAGCAGGAAGTAGTTCTAAAACACACCGAGTAGCAATTACTTGAGAATGAGAACTCAAACGTGAATATGACTGTAAAGGAAGAATTTGACTGTTAAATTCCCTTTTGCTTCCCTTTTGCTAGGGTGGCACGTGACCCTGCTGAAATGTGATTGGACCCAGCAGACGCCAAATGATTGACATGTCACGGTACCGGCGCGGTGACGTCGCACGCTTGGCCGATGCAGCCTGCCAGCATTTTTTCAATCAGACGCCTATCAATCAAACTAATTGTTATGCCCCTCCTGAACAGTGGATGGCGCTACTTACGACAAAGCATTACAATCCACCTCACTAGGAGTCTAGAGAAGGAGAATCACCTGTCTCCTGAGTACCGGCACATCAAGCATTTGGCTATATCATGTTGGTTTGCCTGTGAGACGTGAGTGACTGTTTAAAATAACTTTTATTGTGTGTATTTTATTGTATTTTATTGGGTGTTCAGATTATGGGTGTCAAAATTATCGCGTTATCATCTCGTTAACTTAAAGTGCCTTTAACGGCACTATTTTTTTTAACGCTCGATTAACGACCGCTCCTTATTTGGAAAGCCTCTACTCGGGGAATTCCAGTCACCACGCAGTAGAAACGTCCACGTCAAAACTACCCAATAGAAATGCACTGGAGCTAAAATACAGTGTTTAAGGGGCAGAATGTAGCGTGGATGAGCCATTTGGACTGTCTCACCACTACCACCCGTGCCTTGCTTTGAACGAATGTACTCGGTTAGCCGTTAGCACCGAGCACCAAGAGGCGTCCATGGCCCTCTCAAACCCCTGTGAGAGTAAATAGCCGAATGGACGCCATCTTGTCAGTTGGAGTGAGCCCAAGCCGATTTATCTTTAGATGCGAGGCCTGTTTTATGAACAACTCCACAAAATATCTCATCAGGGTGAAAGCGAAAGCGTCTACTTGTTCGCTGTAATAGTGGAGCGGCCTCAGCTGCGTTATGGCGCATCCGAGAACTTAACAAAATTAAAAGCGTTCGTCGTCATGAAAAGGAGTCACTATAACACAATTTAGCAATAATAAATTAAATGATATTGCATATATGTGTGGGGGATTGGCGTCAAGTTGTATTTTACAATTTTAAAATGTGCAGAAACTCGCAAGTTACTTATTGTTTAAAATTGCAGAGCTATTAATATGAAAAGAACACATCGGTCGTTTCTGGTTCCTCTGCAGTAAAAATTCATCATTTTACAATGCACATCCTATTTAACTTAACAAAATAAAAGCCTTCAGCAAATGCATATATTTGTGGGGACTGTGTTGTATTTTACAGTTTTAAAAATGTGCATAATTTCACAAGTTACTTCATGTTAAAAATTAGGCAGCTCCTAATATAAAAACAAAAATGCACTGAGTTGTCGCTATTGTTACAAATGCAATTATTATACCATATTGTAGTGAGGGGGGTGACGGTGACGTTCAATGAGGAGTGCACAAATGAGCCGGAGCCTGATGTTTTTAATGGAGTTTTTTTTTTCCCTTTTTCTTTTTTATGTTTGATGGACTTGCCCAGTTTGTGTTGGATACAGAGGACGAGGACTTTGAGGGATTTGTGATTGATCAAAAGCAACGTGAGTACATTTTTATTGCTCTCTGCCTTTTTAAAAACTAGCACTAGCATGTGTATGTTTGTTGTATGTTTTAGCATACTGCTAATGGCATGCTACCATGTGTAGCGTCGCTGGGAGCTTGGAGGCGCTCCCAGCATGCTTTGTGGCACTGGCGAGTGAAAGGGTGTTTAAAATGCTGGAAGTTCTGTGATAATTATTCTGCTAGTTAGTGGTCTAGTTGTTGTATTGGTTTTGGTAGTGCTTTCTAGTTTGTTGCTACATGGTGATTTCATTTTGCCGCGACACCGTGATTGTACATGACATGGGGAAGAATGACTTGCCTGCATTCTGCAAGTTGAAAGTGGGTAAGCAATAGCGCTGCACGATATTGGAAAAACATGCGATATGCGATTATACTTGCTGAACATAGAGATATAGATATTATAGCGATATTTAACATGTCCCTAAAGAAATTACATTTTTATTACCTAATGAAAGAAAAACATTTTTCATGTGGCAAAATAAGCAACCTAAATGTAATCTTAGTTAATTAATTGTAATTATGTCTTGATCATTTTCAACTATTGAATGGCGATGCACATTTTAGTTAGCATCTGACTGATCAAATTCATATAAAAAGCATAAAATCCATATAAAACCTATTGCATGCCTTTGCGATATGCATATTGCAAGGGCCAATATCGCGATATCGCTATTTTTCCGATATATTGTGCAGCCCTAGTAAGCAAGCGCTTCTGCTTACAATAATGAAAGTGGTCACTGGTCCTCACTTGCATAGTACCTGCCGTCTTTCTTTGTAAATATCTCATTTTCAATGTGGGCACATACGGCTTTTAGTCTGGTGCGGCTTTTGTATGGACAAAATGCTTTTTCCTTTACAAATGTAGTGGGTGCGGCTTATAATCAGGTGCGCCTTTATAGTCCAGCAATTACAGTCATTACGATTAAAAAATGTAATGGACGGACACCTCTAGTTCAGATAGATTGTTTTGGACTGTCATCAATAATCAACGTAGTTTTGCACAAGCTAAAAATAAATACATTGTTGTTGTTATGCAACCCTCCAATGGTTGAAAGTTCAAACAGACGTTTGCATTTACAGGACTGCCTCAGAAAATTAGAATATTGTGATAAAGTCCTTTATTTTCTGTAATGTAATTAAAAAACAAAAATGTCTCATACATTCTGAATTCGCTTGGAAACACTTGCAGGTGTTTCGAGTTAATTAGACGATTCAAGTGATTAGTTGAATAGCCTACAAGTATACTTTTTCATGATATTCTAATATTTTGAAGAAGGATATTTGAGTTTTGTTTAAGCTGTAAGCTATAATCAGCAATATTAAAATAATAAAAGGCTTGCAATATTTCAGTTGATTTGTATTGAATCCAGAATGTATGACATTTTTATTTTTTTAATTGCATTACAGAAAATGAAGGACTTTATCACAATATTCAAATTTTCTGAGACAGTCCTGTATTGTTGGTCTCTTATGATTATGCTGTAACGTTTTTAGTCTACAGGACTGCCTCAGAAAATTTGAATATTGGGATAAAGTCTTTTATTTTCTGTAATGCAATAAAAAATAAAAAAAATGTCATACATTCTGGATTCACTTGGAAACACTTGCAGGTGTTAAGAGTTAGACGATTCAAGTGATTAGTTGAAGAGCCTACTAGTATACTTTTTCAAGATATTCTAAATATTTTGAGATAAGATGTTATGTTTTGTTTAAGCTGTATAATCAGCAATATTAAAATAATAAACGGCTTGCAATATTTCAGTTGATTTGTAATGAATCCAGAATGTATGACATTTTTGTTTATTTTATTGCATTACAGAAAATAAAAGACTTTATCCCAATATTCAAATTTTCTGAGACAGTCCTGTAGAAGTGGAGGATTTATTAACATTATTATGAATTAATCACATGAATAAATTATGTGGTTGTAAATGAAGTAGTAGTTGGAGTAATAAATTTATTTTTCATAGGGTGTGTGGAAAATGAAACAACAAGGAGAGTTTGGGACTTCGACAGGACCTTTAGTCAGACTGTAACACAAATTTGCTCTATGTTCATATTATAATAGGGGTGCACCGATCGATCGGCCGGCTGATTTATCCACCCCGCTTTCCTTAATTTATGGAAAATCGGTGATCAGCTGATCCCTTAAAAATAAAACGATCTTTTCTCTTCAGAGGTCTAAAAAAGTCCACTGTCCTCTTCTGCTGAGATGACTAATAAGATTTTCATTTTTATTTGAGAGAACTACTTTATGTGCCGTTAAAACAACCCATTTGTATTATTTCGCCGATATTGTTCATTGTTTTCCAGTAAAAGATGATTGGAACACTGAATGTATATGCTGCTTGTAATGAATAAAAACGGTATCGGCATAAATCGGGATCGGCAGATTCAACTTTTTAAAAGATCAGGATCGGTGATCGGCTTGAAAATTGTAATCGGTGCACCCCTATATTATAATGTTATGTTAATAAGAGTACTGGATGCTTTTTTTGAGTAATTGCATGAATACAGTATCTGCGTGTGTGCGTGTAAGTTCAACAGTGCTGAATTATTTTTTGTACATTTTATACATTCAAAAATCTCCCCTGTGCTTAATATGTACTTAAATATATTTGAACATTTAGAGACTCCGATTGGAATTAATTTTCATGAAAACAAATTTGGCATCATCTTTGGATGAAGTATTCCCCCCCTTCTTTATAAAAGTTTGGCTCCGCCACTGGTAACATGGGACATCACTTAAAGTTATTCCTGTCACTGGTAAATGATTCAGCAATATCAGTGAAATAAGACATCTGGGCCTTATTCAATATGTCTTTAATGCATGTATGAATGTATTTAACTCATGATGAAGTCACTTAAAAAAAATAAAATAAATCCGATTCACATTGGTAACCTTTGACAAATGATATATTTGTGCGCCTCAGTATAATGTGTGATGTGATGCTGTCCCTGCAAGTCCTTCATCTTATCAACAATGATTGAAGCAAACACAATCAGCGGTGAGAGGAACCTGTAAGCCTCTCTTAGGCTAAAATGCAAAGGCAGTCACACATCAATGAAGACATCTAATCAAATATTGAAGCTATCAGCTCCACAGCAAATCCATTTAAATGTGTCGAGCCTCAGGTATAATTACAACCCGCGATGATAAACAGCCTCTTCAGCAAAAGTTAGAGGGACACATTATGGCGATGTGCTACCTCCAGCCAGGTGATGAGCTAAATGAAAGCAGCATGACAATCTCAACACAGTTTCTTGCTTAATGATAATTACCTGCCTCGCCACGGTGGATTTCGTTAAGATCTTTATGTTCATGTCACCTTCCTGAGTCGTGAGTGTGTCAAATTATATCACACAGAGGCAAAAAGAGAAAACATGTCGTGGCATAATTGCCACCGCAGAAGTTTGAACCCATACAAAATGGTGGCCTTCAAAACTCAATAGTGCTCGATGGTCAGCTAATATGCACAAAAGTCGGGCCCTGAAGCTTGTAGATGGAACTTCGGCACTATTCACAACTCTAATCTGTCACAGTAATTATCTCATAATGGAGCCATAAATGAAGCATATGTCAAGGAAGGACCTTTTGAATGGCTCTGAACTTTTGAATGCAGACCCACGCAATAATCCTGTGACCTTGGCACGTGTAAAAAGAAGTAGAATAGTTTCTAGTTAGAGCTTGTTTTCATACTTAACAAATTTACAAACGGAAAATGTTTTAAGATAGATTTTTATTAGGGGTGTCAGGCAATTAAAATTTGTAATCATAATCGCATGACTTCAATAGTCATTCAATTTTATATCTGTTCTAAATATACAATAAAATATTTTTTACTAGCTTTTCCCCCTGAAAGTGTTAAACTAATAGAAATATGGCTGCATCTTTTAGTGATTGATACAATTTCATAATAATTCATAAAATTCAGTTACAATGGGAAAAGATATACTGTACTGTAAAAAAACAAAAATATTGATTTGTGTTGAGGTAATTTTTTTTGCCACTAGATGGCATAATTGCATTTGTAACAGCTCTGTGCATTTTCTTTTCATATTTAGAGCTATTTAATCTTTAACACGGAGTAACTTGTGAAATTCTACACATTTTTAAAACTACAAAATACAAGTTGACCCCAGTCTCCACAAATATATGTATTATTATTATTACATTTATTACTGTCAAATTTTTTCGTGGGCATGTTGGCTCTGTTGTGACTGTGATTCCCTCAATACCGGATTTCCAAGTAAGGGGCAGACATTAATCACAATTTAAAAAAAAAATAAATAAAATAAATAGTGGTGTTAAAAACTCAAAATTAACAAGAATTTTGACACTCCTAATTTTTATGTATCTATGGGTCTAATCACAGTTCAGTCATATAAATACATTGTTCACAATTTGTTTTGCTATCATGTAAAAATACACAAAACAAAAACACTGCGTGTTAATCAATATAATCAACACTAACGATTAAATGACATATTGTCTTGCCGTTTTTATTGGAATATTAACCAACGTGGCCCATGTTTTCTGTGTCCCAGCTGCAGCTTCATCAACAACCTGGCTGCCGGCCCGCTCACCAGTCGGATCCCCCCGCAGCTGGGGGTGGCCCCTGCAGCGGAGGGGAGTGTGGAGGGCACAGTTGGCAGCCGAGAACAGGACACATCCATCAGAGACCAGACGCGGGACCCGAGCTTCTTCAACTGTGCACTGGTGATCGTGGCACCCGGAGTAAAATACAATTAGGGGAAAACAGCTTTCAGTCATTAAGCAGCACGGCGCTGGAACAAAAGGTAAAGCGGTCCAAGGAATGTCCAAATCCATTCAGATCAAGTCCACATCGGAAATGCTCTTGGTTCTTAAGTGCCTGAGTGGAATCCGCTTGAATTGGGCAGTTTTGAAAAATAGATTTAGAACAAAAATATTTATATGAAATTATATCATGCTAATTAGGGGTGTGAATTGCCTAGTACATGACGATTCGATCCGTATCACGATTCATAGGTCACGATTCGATACCGATTAATCCCGATATGAATTTGCAAGTGGATTGTTGTAATTTTTTTACTCAAATTTAGAAAATATCATTCAGTAAACTTATACATGTACACTAAGATTTGTATGAACATTTATTTATTGATCTGAAACTTCAGTCTTATAACTGTAAGCTACTGTATTTAACAGGTTATAACATTTTTCATGTTTGAACAGCGTTGAAATAAAATATTAAGGCTTAATGTTCCATTAATATAACATTCTTCCATGCTTAAGGTGTGAAAGTTAGATGTTTTGTTTAATATTTTTCCATCAAAAATGGATGTTAAAAAATCTATTCGGCTGCCTATTGAATCGATTCGAGATTTGCCAGCTGTAGTATCACGATATATTGCCGAATCGATTTTTTTTAACACCCCAAATGCTAATGCTGATGGAATATAAACCCAGTAGGGATCTGATGTTTGCAGATGTGTCACTTAGTGGAATCCTGAGTTCAAAGTAAACATGGTGTAGCAGCATTTAGCTGTTGTGCTGCACACAAATGGAATAAGCTACCAACAGAAGCCAAGTCAGTCAGCCCAATTTTAGAAACCTATTTTTATTTCTTTGCTGTACCTGTCTTTAAAGTCTTTTTATGTGTTCAATGTTTTCAATGTAGATTTTTTTTCTCTACTTTTGAAGAGGTTTTTAAATCCTTTGAAATGTTCTGTCTTTGCTCTTTCAAAAGGTGGAGTCGTTTGAAAGATTCATTCAAAATGCTTTACCGCGGTATGTAGGGTTATCTAGGAAATGTGAAGCATTTGTATGCGTACAGGCATGCGTATTTGCGGAAATATACAGCTCACAAAAAGTTAGGAATATTCTGCTTGTAGACCAACACATTTCCAGGAAAGTCCACTTCTGTGCCTTTTCGGTGATTCTTTCCAGTCTCTCTGCTGCAAGCTGCTGATGACACTCGAATCCCCGTGGCCGCTTCCTTCTGAGAACATCCTGTTTGAAGCCCCGCGATGGCGAAGTACTGTTGAGCAACTGTTGAGGTGTCTTCTGGGTCTCATGATGTAAAAACAAAACAAAACAAAACAAAAAGAAGGCCACCAAGATGACGACGGTACGTGTACTTTTCGGCCATTCGGTTTTCCTTCTGGAAACAAACCGATTTCCGTTTTTTGTTTTGATGTATATGAACATATAACGGGAAACGAGTCGTCTCCCGTTTTTGTTGAAATACAAATGAAAATGAAAAACGGAAAACGAGCCCTTATCGGATGTTCTATTATGTGTTTATTTAGTACAAATCGGGAAATGAAATGTGGCAAGCTGAAGCCGTTCATCTTTTGCGGCACGTCGCTGCTGCTGCTGCAGTTACAGCTTGCTGCCCCCTAGTGTTTATTTCGAGGCCTCTGTCTTTCGGAGAGAAATGTCGGAAGGTGGCTCTCGGATCATTGTCTGTCAGAGGCCTCGAAATAGACACTAGGGGCCAGCAAGCTGTAACTGCAGCAGCAGCAGCGACGTGCCGCAAAAGATGAACGGCTTCAGCTTGCCACATTTCATTTCCCGATTTGTGCTAAATAAACACATAATCGAACATCGGATAAGGGCTCATTTCCCGTTTTTCATTTTCATTTTTATTTCAACAAAAACGGGAGACGACTCGTTTGTCGTTATTTGTTCATATACATCAAAACAAAAAACGGAAATCTGTTTGTTTCCCGTTTTCCGTGTCCTTGCTTCAGAAGGAAAAACGAATGGCCGAAAAGTACACGGACGACTGCTTGGCAATGAAATGATCCAAATCAATTGTGAATGATGCAATTTAACTCCTTGTTAGAATGTTTTGTCTTGTGTTGAACATTCTGATCATGAAGAATTGACAGTTGAATTGATCCGTGCATCATCTAGAAATTCACACTTTTATTGTAAATGTGGACAGTAGCACCATTCAATAAAGTGAAAACACAACCTCGCCTAATTTCAACAAGCTCTTCACTTCACTGCAGCAGGGTCGGAGAAGTCATCTTTAAAAGATTTGTATTTTACATGTAACAGTTTTTTTGCATTGGGACAAAGGGGTCAGTTGCAGGTCTTCACCCAGCTTGTTTCCAAGGTCTGCTAAGGAATCGATCCTCGTAGTCCGTTGGAAGGAGGCTGACCTTTTTGGCTGTGCGCTTTTGCTACAGTTCTGTTGGGAGAGGTTGTTGAGACGAAACATGTTAGGCTAAAAGTGAATGTGCAACACTGTCATGTTTAAAAGGCACCTCTGGACTCACAACTGCATCACTCAGGGTAGAACCGAAATGCAACTATTGTTGCAGAACGGAGACGCCCTGCAGTTACTAACTAGTTGGGGGTAATGCCAATGGGAGCAAGTGCAGCTCGAATCAAAACATTTAGGTCTGCATGACGAATGTCTGATGTGGCAACAAATTGTGTTCGAAAGACAGAAAATATTATATTAAGTCATTTGAATGAAGCGCAAATTAATGCTGACTCTTTAAGATGCGAATTTAAACACGTATCCGACAAATGGTTGTCAGTCGTGCCCCGTGCATCCCCCCCCCCACATGCTATGCTAAAACCTTAACAACTCTGTTTTCATGATACATTAGCTGTCACGTTTGCGCCTGTCAGCCCAAAAGAGTAATAGATTGGAGGACCAATTTCTTCAGATAGATAGATAAATACAACACAGAATGTGTGTGAGTCCAAAGGGTGACCCCGAGTCCTCCAGCATCATTAACCTAGTTTGTTGTGAGGCCCTGCCACATTGTGAGCTTGTGTTTTTGGCACGTTGTGTTATCAGTAGTGATGGGCCAACTGATTGCAGCTTCACAAGGGAGAGGACATTTCCACAGCTCATCTATCACAGGGTTAGATAAACAGATGGAGGACTGTCAGCAGCACGACTAAGCCGTCCAAGCTGCCCATTAGAGCTACGGAAAAATGTTAAAAACGCATAAAAGGGAAAATGCTTTTCTTCTTAAATGTGCTTGCTTATACACTTTTGGATCTAACACGACTCGTACTAGATAAAACACAGTCCACATCAATTCAGAAGTGTGATGAGATGTTTTGAGGTTGTCGGGTTGATATACCTTTGCATGATTGTGGAGATCAAGGGCAGTGCCAGACAGGGGAGGTGGTCCGGTGGGTGTGTTCCAACGACAGGGGATCACACTCCCATTCAGCCTCCCAGGTAAGGTCTATTCAAGGACCTGTCGAAAAACCAAACCGCCGATTCTTGTGGAGCAAAGTACCGTATTTTCCGCACTATAAGGCGCATCTAAAATCCTTCAATTTTTTCAAAAGCTGATCTTATCATCCAGTGCGCCTTATATATGGCTCAATATTGAGCCGCAACAGGTCGTGCTGTCAAAACGCTATCGCTGACCCTGCACCATCGGTGACACGCATGCCCAGAAGATCCCGCCATCTTGAATCGCGAGCTAATACTAATACTTTACCTCAGAGAAAATAACAAAACAGCAGTTTATTCATTATGGGAGTGAATGGAGTTGTCAGAAAGCTGGTTTGTAATCTCTTAATAGAGTTTGACTGACCTGACTGTTTTGTTGACATTCCCTTTAGCGCAACACCCATGCAGCCTCTACTGTAGCGCCTTATATATGGAAAAAGCTTTATGTCATTCATTGAAGTGTGCCTTATAATGCGGAAAATACCTTAGTTTTCATCCTGATTTTGGATCAGCAGAGTCCCTGAGGGTGAACTGGAGTTCGCCTAACCACTCTACATTTGTTTTGTGGACTCAGAGATGACATTTGTCGCTGTATGAATAAAAATTAGAACATTTTTTGTGTTGTGCAGTATACCCCCTCCATTGTGGCTTCCAGGTTTTGCAGTCTTGCCCTTATGTTTGTTTCATTTATTTATTTATTTTTTTTTTTAAGGTTAACTATTTTGTTGCTACTCCCATCGATTTGAGGTGTAATTACATTGTCGACCACTAGATGGTAGCACAGTACTTATTTGCACCTTTTCCTTTGAAGCCCAGACAAAAATGGCCAGCATTTTTTTAAGAATGTGATGTCAATATTTTAAATAATAATAATTGAAAATATATATATATGTATATATATATATATATATATGTATATATATATATATATATTATTTTTTTTAATTGATTTTTTTCCCAGTATTCCAGCAATTTCTCCTCCGGTTCACCCCATGTTTCTGAAGAAGAAAACCCCGATTCTACATACATCTTAGCCAACCAAATATAATCATCACCAAAATGGAGAAGTTGAAATGAAAAACTATTTGTTTTATTTCCTCTCTGTCTGACAGCAATGTTTTTTTGTCATGTCGCTGTCAGCCGTGGCCATGTTGGCACAAGCCGGCTGGATCGCCCATCATCTGCCCAAGGATCGCTGGAGGTCCCGCCAAAAGGCCGACAGATGACCGCGCACACTGGCCTGTGCCTCCGCATAATAAAACAGCAAGAAAAAACAAACTTCTCTTTGTCTACTTCTGTCAAGGAAAGTGGCGTAGCTACATTCCCCAGCCTTTACATTTAAAAAAAATTTTAAAAAAGCGTTTTTTTTGTTATATATATATATATATATATTTAAAAAAAACTTACTAAACATGGTCGTTTTTTTCCCCAAAAATAAAACGCCTTACTAGACATGGTCGTTTTTTTCCCAAAAATCGCCTTACTATACATGGTCGTTTTTTTTTCCCAAAAATAAAACGCCTTACTATACATGGTCGTTTTTTTTCCAAAAATAAAACGCCTTACTATACATGGTCGTTTCCCCCCCCCCCCCCCCCCCCCCCAAAAAAAGCCTTACATGGTCATTTTCCCCCCCAAAAAACCGCCTTACTATACATGGCCGTTTTTTCCACCCCAAAAAAACGCCTTACTATACATGATCGTTTTTTTTCCCAAAAATAAAATGCCTTACTATACATGGTCGTTTTTTTCCAAAAATAAAACGCCTTACTATACATGGTCGTTCCCCCCCCCCCCCCCAAAAAAAGCCTTACTATACATGGTCGTTTTTTTCCCAAAAATAAAACGCCTTACTAAACATGGTCGTTTTTTTCCCCAAAAATAAAACGCCTTACTAGACATGTTTTTTTTTTTCCAAAAATAAAACGCCTTACTATACATGGTCGTTTTTTTCCAAAAATAAAACGCCTTACTATACATGGTCGTTTTTTTCCCAAAAATAAAACGCCTTACTATACATTTTTTTTTTTCCAAAAATAAAACGCCTTACTATACATGGTCGTTTTTTTCCAAAAATAAAACGCCTTACTATACATGGTCGTTTTTTTTCCAAAAATAAAACGTCTTACTATACATGGTCGTTTTTTTCCAAAAATAAAACGCCTTACTATACATGGTCGTTTTTCCCCCAAAAATAAAACGGCTTACTATACATGGTCGTTTTTTTTCCAAAAATAAAACGCCTTACTATACATGGTTGTTTTTCCCCCAAAAAATAAAACGCCTTACTATACATGGTCGTTTTTTCCAAAAATAAAACGCCTTACTATACATGGCCGTTTCCCCCCCCCCCCCCCCCCAAAAAACGCCTTACTATACATGGTCGTTCCCCCCCCCAAAAAAAGCCTTACTATACATGGTCGTTTTTTTCCAAAAATAAAACGCCTTACTATACATGGTCGTTTTTTTCCCAAAAATAAAACGCCTTACTATACATTTTTTTTTTTCCAAAAATAAAACGCCGTACTATACATGGTCGTTTTTTCCCAAAAATAAAACGTCTTACTATACATGGTCGTTTTTTTTCCAAAAATAAAACGCCTTACTATACATGGTCGTTTTTTTCCAAAAATAAAACGCCTTACTATACATGGTCGTTTTTTTCCCAAAATAAAACGCCTTACTATACATGTTTTTTTTTTTTCCAAAAATAGAATGTCTTACTATACATGGTCGTTTTTTTTCCAAAAATAAAACGCCTTACTATACATGGTCGTTTTTTTCCAAAAATAAAACGCCTTACTATACATGGTCGTTTTTTTTTCCAAAAATAAAACGCCTTACTATCCATGGCCGTTTTTTCCCCCCCAAAAAAACGCCTTACTATACATGGTCGTTCCCCCCCCCCCAAAAAAAGCCTTACTATACATGGTCGTTTTTTTCCCCAAAAATAAAACGCCTTACTAGACATGTTTTTTTTTTCTTCCCAAAAATAAAACGCCTTACTATACATGGTCGTTTTTTTCCAAAAATAAAACGCCTTACTATACATGGTCGTTTTTTTTCCAAAAATAAAACGTCTTACTATACATGGTCGTTTTTTTCCAAAAATAAAACGCCTTACTATACATGGTCGTTTTTTTTCCAAAAATAAAACGTCTTACTATACATGGTCGTTTTTTTTCCAAAAATAAAACGCCTTACTATACATGGTCGTTTTTTTCCAAAAATAAAACGCCTTACTATACATGGTCGTTTTTTTCCAAAAATAAAACGCCTTACTATACATGGTCGTTTTTTTTCCAAAAATAAAACGTCTTACTATACATGGTCGTTTTTTTTCCAAAAATAAAACCCCTTACTATACATGGTCGTTTTTTTCCAAAAATAAAACGCCTTACTATACATGGTCGTTTTTTTCCAAAAATAAAACGCCTTACTATACATGGTCGTTTTTTTCCAAAAATAAAACGCCTTACTATACATGGTCGTTTTTTTTCCAAAAAAAATAAAAGCCTTACAAAACATGGTAATTTTCCCCCCCAAAAAAACGCCTTACTATACATGGTCATTTTTTTTCCAAAAATAAAACGCCTTACTATACATGATCGTTTTTTTTCCCAAAAATAAAATGCCTTACTATACATGGCCGTTTTCCCCCCCCCAAAAAAACGCCTTACTATACATGGTCGCTTTTTTTTTCCAAAAATAAAACGCCTTACTATGCATGGTCGTTTTTTTCAAAAAGTAAAACGCCTTACTACACATTTTTTTTTTTCAAAAAATAAAACGCCTTACTATACATGGTCGTTTTTTTCCAAAAATAAAACGCCTTACTATACATGGTCGTTTTTTTTCCAAAAATAAAACGTCTTACTATACATGGTCGTTTTTTTCCAAAAATAAAACGCCTTACTATACATGGTCGTTTTTTTTCCAAAAATAAAACGTCTTACTATACATGGTCGTTTTTTTTCCAAAAATAAAACGCCTTACTATACATGGTCGTTTTTTTCCAAAAATAAAACGCCTTACTATACATGGTCGTTTTTTTCCAAAAATAAAACGCCTTACTATACATGGTCGTTTTTTTTCCAAAAATAAAACGTCTTACTATACATGGTCGTTTTTTTCCAAAAATAAAACGCCTTACTATACATGGTCGTTTTTCCCCCAAAAATAAAACGCCTTACTATACATGGTCGTTTTTTCCAAAAATAAAACGCCTTACTATACATGGCCGTTTCCCCCCCCCCCCCAAAAAACGCCTTACTATACATGGTCGTTCCCCCCCCCAAAAAAAGCCTTACTATACATGGTCGTTTTTTTCCCAAAAATAAAACGCCTTACTAAACATGGTCGTTTTTTCCCCAAAAAATAAAACGCCTTACTAGACATGTTTTTTTTTTTTCCAAAAATAAAACGCCTTACTATACATGGTCGTTTTTTTCCAAAAATAAAACGCCTTACTATACATGGTCGTTTTTTTCCCAAAAATAAAACGCCTTACTATACATTTTTTTTTTTCCAAAAATAAAACGCCTTACTATACATGGTCGTTTTTTCCCAAAAATAAAACGTCTTACTATACATGGTCGTTTTTTTTCCAAAAATAAAACGCCTTACTATACATGGTCGTTTTTTTCCAAAAATAAAACGCCTTACTATACATGGTCGTTTTTTTCCAAAAATAAAAAGCCTTACTATACATGGTCGTTTTTTTTCCAAAAATAAAACGTCTTACTATACATGGTCGTTTTTTTTCCAAAAATAAAACGCCTTACTATACATGGTCGTTTTTTTCCAAAAATAAAACGCCTTACTATACATGGTCGTTTTTTTCCCAAAATAAAACGCCTTACTATACATGTTTTTTTTTTTCCAAAAATAAAATGTCTTACTATACATGGTCGTTTTTTTTCCAAAAATAAAACGCCTTACTATACATGGTCGTTTTTTTCCAAAAATAAAACGCCTTACTATACATGGTCGTTTTTTTTTCCAAAAATAAAACGCCTTACTATCCATGGCCGTTTTTTCCCCCCCAAAAAAACGCCTTACTATACATGGTCGTCCCCCCCCCCCCAAAAAAAGCCTTACTATACATGGTCGTTTTTTTCCCCAAAAATAAAACGCCTTACTAGACATGTTTTTTTTTTCTTCCCAAAAATAAAACGCCTTACTATACATGGTCGTTTTTTTCCAAAAATAAAACGCCTTACTATACATGGTCGTTTTTTTTCCAAAAATAAAACGTCTTACTATACATGGTCGTTTTTTTCCAAAAATAAAACGCCTTACTATACATGGTCGTTTTTTTTCCAAAAATAAAACGCCTTACTATACATGGTCGTTTTTTTCCAAAAATAAAACGCCTTACTATACATGGTCGTTTTTTTCCAAAAATAAAACGCCTTACTATACATGGTCGTTTTTTTCCAAAAATAAAACGCCTTACTATTCATGGTCGTTTTTTTTCCAAAAAAAATAAAAGCCTTACAAAACATGGTAATTTTCCCCCCCAAAAAAACGCCTTACTATACATGGTCATTTTTTTTCCAAAAATAAAACGCCTTACTATACATGATCGTTTTTTTTCCCAAAAATAAAATGCCTTACTATGCATGGTCGTTTTTTTCAAAAAATAAAACGCCTTACTATACATTTTTTTTTTTCAAAAAATAAAACGCCTTACTATACATGGTCGTTTTTTTCCAAAAATAAAACGCCTTACTATACATGGTCGTTTTTTTTCCAAAAATAAAACGTCTTACTATACATGGTCGTTTTTTTCCAAAAATAAAACGCCTTACTATACATGGTCGTTTTTTTTCCAAAAATAAAACGTCTTACTATACATGGTCGTTTTTTTTCCAAAAATAAAACGCCTTACTATACATGGTCGTTTTTTTCCAAAAATAAAACGCCTTACTATACATGGTCGTTTTTTTCCAAAAATAAAACGCCTTACTATACATGGTCGTTTTTTTTCCAAAAATAAAACGTCTTACTATACATGGTCGTTTTTTTTCCAAAAATAAAACCCCTTACTATACATGGTCGTTTTTTTCCAAAAATAAAACGCCTTACTATACATGGTCGTTTTTTTCCCAAAATAAAACGCCTTACTATACATGGTCGTTTTTTTTCCAAAAATAAAACGTCTTACTATACATGGTCGTTTTTTTTCCAAAAATAAAACGCCTTACTATACATGGTCGTTTTTTTCCAAAAATAAAACGCCTTACTATACATGGTCGTTTTTTTTCCAAAAAAAATAAAAGCCTTACAAAACATGGTAATTTCCCCCCCCAAAAAAACGCCTTACTATACATGGTCATTTTTTTTCCAAAAATAAAACGCCTTACTATACATGATCGTTTTTTTTCCCAAAAATAAAATGCCTTACTATACATGGCCGTTTTCCCCCCCCCAAAAAAACGCCTTACTATACATGGTCGTTTTTTTTTCCAAAAATAAAACGCCTTACTATGCATGGTCGTTTTTTTCAAAAATTAAACGCCTTACTATACATGGTCGTTTTTTTCCCAAAAATAAAACGCCTTACTATACATGGTCGTTTTTTTCCCAAAAATAAAACGCCTTACTATACATGGTTTTTTTTTTTTCCCAAAAATAAAACGCCTTACTATACACGGTCGTTTTTTTTTACCCCCCCCAAAAAAGCCTGACAAAACATGGTCGTTTTTTTTCCCCCCAAAAAAAAGCCTTATTATACATGGTCATTTTCCCCCCCCAAAAAACGCCTTACTATACATTGTCGTTTTTTTTCCAAAAATAAAATGCCTTACTATACATGATCGTTTTTTTCCCCAAAAATAAAACGCCTTACTTTACATGGCCGTTTTTTCCCCCCCCAAAAAAACGCCTTACTATACATGGTTATTTTTTCCCCCCCAAAAAACGCCTTACTATACATGGTCATTTTTTTTCCAAAAATAAAACGCCTTACTATACATGATCGTTTTTTTTCCCAAAAATAAAGTGCCTTACTATACATGGCCGTTTCCCCCCCCCCCCCAAAAAAACGCCTTACTATACATGGTCGTTTTTTTCCCAAAAATAAAACGCCTTACTATACATGGTCGTTTTTTCCCAAAAAATAAAACGCCTTACTATACATGGCCGTTTTTTTCAAAAAATAAAACGCCTTACTATACATGGTCGTTTTTTTCCCAAAAATAAAACGCCTTACTATACATGGTCGTTTTTTTTCCCAAAAATAAAACGCCTTACTATACATGGTCGTTTTTTTCCCAAAAATAAAACGCCTTACTATACATGGTCGGTTTTTTTTCCCAAAAATAAAACGCCTTACTATACATGGTCTTTTTTTTTTTTTTCAAAAATAAAACGCCTTACTATACATGGTCGTTTTTTTCCAAAAATAAAACGCCTTACTATACATGGTCGTTTTTTTCCCAAAAATAAAACGCCTTACTATACATGGTCGTTTTTTTCCCAAAAATAAAACGCCTTACTATACATGGTCGTTTTTTTTCCCAAAAATAAAACGCCTTACTATACATGGTCGTTTTTTCCCCCAAAAATAAAACGCCTTACTATACATGGTCGTTTTTTTTCCAAAAATAAAACATCTTACTATACATGGTCGTTTTTTTTCCAAAAATAAAACGCCTTACTGTACATGGTCGTTTTTTTCCAAAAATAAAACGCCTTACTATACATGGTCGTTTTTTTCCAAAAATAAAACGCCTTACTATACATGGTCGTTTTTTTCCCAAAAATAAAACGCCTTACTATACATTTTTTTTTTTCCAAAAATAAAACGCCTTACTATACATGGTCGTTTTTTTCCAAAAATAAAACGCCTTACTATACATGGTCGTTTTTTTCCAAAAATAAAACGCCTTACTATACATTTTTTTTTTCAAAAAATAAAACGCCTTACTATACATGGTCGTTTTTTTTCCAAAAATAAAACGTCTTACTATACATGGTCGTTTTTTTTCCAAAAATAAAACGCCTTACTATACATGGTCGTTTTTTTCCAAAAATAAAACGCCTTACTATACATGGTCGTTTTTTTCCAAAAATAAAACGCCTTACTATACATGGTCGTTTTTAAAAAAAAAAATAAAACGCCTTACTATACATGGTCGTTTTTTTTCCAAAAAAAATAAAAGCCTTACAAAACATGGTAATTTCCCCCCCCCAAAAAACGCCTTACTATACATGGTCATTTTTTTTCCAAAAATAAAACGCCTTACTATACATGATCGTTTTTTTTCCCAAAAATAAAATGCCTTACTATACATGGCCGTTTTTTCCCCCCCAAAAAAACGCCTTACTATACATGGTCGTTTTTTTTCCAAAAATAAAATGCCTTACTATACATGGTCGTTTTTTTTCCCAAAAATAAAACGCCTTATTAGACATGGTCGTTTTTTTCCCAAAAATAAAACGCCTTACTATACATGGTCGTTTTTTTCCAAAAATAAAACGCCTTACTATACATGGTCGTTTTTTTTTTCCAAAAATAAAACGCCTTACTATACATGGTCGTTTTTTTCCAAAAATAAAACGCATTACTATACATGGTCGGGTTTTTTTTCCAAAAATAAAACGCCTTACTATACATGGTCGGGTTTTTTTTCCCAAAAATAAAACGCCTTACTATACATGGCCGTTTTTTTCCCCCCCAAAAAAACGCCTTACTATACATGGTCGTTTTTTTCCCCAAAAATAAAACGCCTTACTATACATGGTCGGTTTTTTTTCCCCCAAAAAAAAGCCTTACTATACATGGTCGTTTTTTTTCCCAAAAATAAAACGCCTTACTATACATGGTCGTGCCCCCCCCCCAAAAAAAGCCTTACTATACATGGTCATTTTTCCCCCCAAAAAAACGCCTTACTATACATGGTCATTTTTTTTCCAAAAATAAAACGCCTTACTATACATGATCGTTTTTTTCCCCAAAAATAAAACGCCTTACTATACATGGTCGTTTTTTTCCCAAAAATAAAACGCCTTACTATACATGGTCGTTTTTTTTCCCAAAAATAAAACGCCTTACTATACATGGTCTTTTTTTTTTTCCAAAAATAAAACGCCTTACTATACATGGTCGTTTTTTTTCCAAAAATAAAATGCCTTACTATACATGGTCGTTTTTTTTCCCAAAAATAAAACGCCTTACTATACATGGTCGTTTTTTTTCCCCCCCCAAAAAAAGCCTTACTATACATGGTCGTTTTTTTCCCCAAAAATAAAACGCCTTACTATACATGGTCGTTTTTTTTCCCAAAAAAAAAAAGCCTTACTATACATGGTCGTTTTTTTCCCCAAAAATAAAAAGCCTTACTATACATGGTCATTTTTCCCCCCCAAAAAACGCCTTACTATACATGGTCATTTTTTTCCCAAAAATAAAACGCCTTACTATACATGGTCGTTTTTTTTCCCAAAAATAAAACGCCTTACTATACATGGTCTTTTTTTTTTTTCCAAAAATAAAACGCCTTACTATACATGGTCGTTTTTCTCAAAAAATAAAACGCCTTACTATACATGGTCGTTTTTTTTTCCAAAAATAAAACGCCTTACTATACATGGTCATTTTTTTTTCAAAAATAAAACGCCTTACTATACATGGTCGTTTTTTTTCCAAAAAAAAAAAAAAGCCTTACTATACATGGTCATTTTCCCCCCCAAAAAAACGCCTTACTATACATGGTCGTTTTTTTTCCAAAAATAAAATGCCTTACTATACATGTTTTTTTTTTTTCCAAAAATAAAACGCCTTACTATACATGGTCGTTTTTTTTCCCAAAAATAAAACGCCTTATTAGACATGGTCGTTTTTTTCCCAAAAATAAAACGCCTTACTATACATTGTCGTTTTTTTCCAAAAATAAAACGCCTTACTATACATGGTCGTTTTTTTTTTTCCAAAAATAAAACGCCTTACTATACATGGTCGTTTTTTTCCAAAAATAAAACGCCTTACTATACATGGTCGGGTTTTTTTTCCAAAAATAAAACGCCTTACTATACATGGTCGGGTTTTTTTTCCCAAAAATAAAATGCCTTACTATACATGTTTTTTTTTTTTTCAAAAAATAAAACGCCTTACTATACATGGTCGTTTTTTTTCCCCAAAAATAAAACGCCTTATTAGACATGGTCGTTTTTTTCCCAAAAATAAAACGCCTTACTATACATGGTCGGTTTTTTTTTTTCCAAAAAGTAAAACGCCTAACTATACATGGTCGTTTTTTTCCAAAAATAAAACGCCTTACTATACATGGTCGGGGTTTTTTTCCAAAAATAAAACGCCTTACTATACATGGTCGGGTTTTTTTTCCCAAAAATAAAACGCCTTACTATACATGGCCGTTTTTTCCCCCCCAAAAAAACGCCTTACTATACATGGTCGTTTTTTTCCCAAAAATAAAACGCCTTACTATACATGGTCGTTTTTTTCCAAAAATAAAACGCCTTACTATACATGGTCGGTTTTTTTTTTCCAAAAATAAAACGCCTTACTATACATGGTCGTTTTTTTCCAAAAATAAAACGCCTTACTATACATGGTCGTTTTTTTTTTCCAAAAATAAAACGCCTTACTATACATGGTCGGGTTTTTTTTCCCAAAAATAAAACGCCTTACTATACATGGCCGTTTTTTCCCCCCCAAAAAAACGCCTTACTATACATGGTCATTTTTTTTCCAAAAATAAAACGCCTTACTATACATGGTCGTTTTTTTTTCCCCAAAAATAAAACGCCTTACTATACATGGTCTTTTTTTTTTTCCAAAAATAAAACGCCTTACTATACATGGTCGTTTTTTTCCCCCCCAAAAAAACGCCTTACTATACATGGTCGGTTTTTTTCCCAAAAATAAAACGCCTTACTATACATGGTCGTTTTTTTTTCCCAAAAATAAAACGCCTTACTATACATGGTCTTTTTTTTTTTCCAAAAATAAAACGCCTTACTATACATGGTCGTTTTTTTTCCCAAAAATAAAACGCCTTACTATACATGGTCGTTTCCCCCCCCCCCCCCCCCCCAAAAAAAGCCTTACTATACATGGTCGTTTTTTTCCCCAAAAATAAAACGCCTTACTATACATGGTCGTTTTTTTTCCCCAAAAAAAAAAGCCTTACTATACATGGCCGTTTTTTCCCCCCCAAAAAACGCCTTACTATACATGGTCATTTTTTTCCAAAAATAAAACGCCTTACTATACATGGTCGGTTTTTTTTTTCCAAAAATAAAACGCCTTACTATACATGGTCGTTTTTTTCCAAAAATAAAACGCCTTACTATACATGGTCGTTTTTTTTTTCCAAAAATAAAACGCCTTACTATACATGGTCGGGTTTTTTTTCCCAAAAATAAAACGCCTTACTATACATGGCCGTTTTTTCCCCCCCAAAAAAACGCCTTACTATACATGGTCATTTTTTTTCCAAAAATAAAACGCCTTACTATACATGGTCGTTTTTTTTTCCCCAAAAATAAAACGCCTTACTATACATGGTCTTTTTTTTTTTCCAAAAATAAAACGCCTTACTATACATGGTCGTTTTTTTTCCCAAAAATAAAACGCCTTATTAGACATGGTCGTTTTTTTCCCAAAAATAAAACGCCTTACTATACATGGTCGTTTTTTTCCAAAAATAAAACGCCTTACTATACATGGTCGGTTTATTTTTTCCAAAAATAAAACGCCTTACTATACATGGTCGTTTTTTTCCAAAAATAAAACGCCTTACTATACATGGTCGGGTTTTTTTTCCAAAAATAAAACGCCTTACTATACATGGTCGGGGTTTTTTTTCCCAAAAATAAAACGCCTTACTATACATGGCCGTTTTTTCCCCCCCAAAAAAACGCCTTACTATACATGGTCGTTTTTTTCCCCAAAAATAAAACGCCTTACTATACATGGTCGTTTTTTTCCCCAAAAATAAAACGCCTTACTATACATGGTCGGTTTTTTTTCCCCAAAAAAAAAGCCTAACTATACATGGTCGTTTTTTTTCCCAAAAATAAAACGCCTTACTATACATGGTCTTTTTTTTTTCCCAAAAATAAAACGCCTTACTATACATGGTCGTTTTTTTTCCAAAAATAAAATGCCTTACTATACATGGTCGTTTTTTTTTCCCAAAAATAAAACGCCTTACTATACATGGTCGTTTTTTTCCCCCCCCAAAAAAAAGCCTTACTATACATGGTCGTTTTTTCCCCCAAAAATAAAACGCCTTACTATACATGGTCGTTTTTTTTCCCAAAAAAAAACGCCTTACTATACATGGTCGTTTTTTTCCCCAAAAATAAAACGCCTTACTATACATGGTCGTTTTTTTCCCCAAAAATAAAACGCCTTACTATACATGGTCGGTTTTTTTTCCCCAAAAAAAAAGCCTAACTATACATGGTCGTTTTTTTTCCCAAAAATAAAACGCCTTACTATACATGGTCTTTTTTTTTTCCCAAAAATAAAACGCCTTACTATACATGGTCGTTTTTTTTCCAAAAATAAAATGCCTTACTATACATGGTCGTTTTTTTTTCCCAAAAATAAAACGCCTTACTATACATGGTCGTTTTTTTCCCCCCCCAAAAAAAAGCCTTACTATACATGGTCGTTTTTTTCCAAAAATAAAACGCCTTACTATACATGATCGTTTTTTTTCCCAAAAATAAAATGCCTTACTATACATGGCCGTTTTTTCCCCCCCAAAAAAACGCCTTACTATACATGGTCGTTTTTTTTTCCAAAAATAAAACGCCTTACTATACAATGGTCGTTTTTTTTCCAAAAATAAAACGCCTTACTATACATGGTCATTTTTTTTTCAAAAATAAAACGCCTTACTATACATGGTCGTTTTTTTTCCAAAAAAAAAAAAAAGCCTTACTATACATGGTCATTTTCCCCCCCAAAAAAACGCCTTACTATACATGGTCGTTTTTTTTCCAAAAATAAAATGCCTTACTATACATGTTTTTTTTTTTTCCAAAAATAAAACGCCTTACTATACATGGTCGTTTTTTTTCCCAAAAATAAAACGCCTTATTAGACATGGTCGTTTTTTTCCCAAAAATAAAACGCCTTACTATACATTGTCGTTTTTTTCCAAAAATAAAACGCCTTACTATACATGGTCGTTTTTTTTTTTCCAAAAATAAAACGCCTTACTATACATGGTCGTTTTTTTCCAAAAATAAAACGCCTTACTATACATGGTCGGGTTTTTTTTCCAAAAATAAAACGCCTTACTATACATGGTCGGGTTTTTTTTCCCAAAAATAAAATGCCTTACTATACATGTTTTTTTTTTTTTCAAAAAATAAAACGCCTTACTATACATGGTCGTTTTTTTTCCCCAAAAATAAAACGCCTTATTAGACATGGTCGTTTTTTTCCCAAAAATAAAACGCCTTACTATACATGGTCGGTTTTTTTTTTTCCAAAAAGTAAAACGCCTAACTATACATGGTCGTTTTTTTCCAAAAATAAAACGCCTTACTATACATGGTCGGGGTTTTTTTCCAAAAATAAAACGCCTTACTATACATGGTCGGGTTTTTTTTCCCAAAAATAAAACGCCTTACTATACATGGCCGTTTTTTCCCCCCCAAAAAAACGCCTTACTATACATGGTCGTTTTTTTCCCAAAAATAAAACGCCTTACTATACATGGTCGTTTTTTTCCAAAAATAAAACGCCTTACTATACATGGTCGGTTTTTTTTTTCCAAAAATAAAACGCCTTACTATACATGGTCGTTTTTTTCCAAAAATAAAACGCCTTACTATACATGGTCGTTTTTTTTTTCCAAAAATAAAACGCCTTACTATACATGGTCGGGTTTTTTTTCCCAAAAATAAAACGCCTTACTATACATGGCCGTTTTTTCCCCCCCAAAAAAACGCCTTACTATACATGGTCATTTTTTTTCCAAAAATAAAACGCCTTACTATACATGGTCGTTTTTTTTTCCCCAAAAATAAAACGCCTTACTATACATGGTCTTTTTTTTTTTCCAAAAATAAAACGCCTTACTATACATGGTCGTTTTTTTCCCCCCCAAAAAAACGCCTTACTATACATGGTCGGTTTTTTTCCCAAAAATAAAACGCCTTACTATACATGGTCGTTTTTTTTTCCCAAAAATAAAACGCCTTACTATACATGGTCTTTTTTTTTTTCCAAAAATAAAACGCCTTACTATACATGGTCGTTTTTTTTCCAAAAATAAAACGCCTTACTATACATGGTCGTTTTTTTTCCCAAAAATAAAACGCCTTACTATACATGGTCGTTTTTCCCCCCCCCCCAAAAAAAAGCCTTACTATACATGGTCGTTTTTTTCCCCAAAAATAAAACGCCTTACTATACATGGTCGTTTTTTTTCCCAAAAAAAAAAAGCCTTACTATACATGGCCGTTTTTTCCCCCCCAAAAAACGCCTTACTATACATGGTCATTTTTTTCCAAAAATAAAACGCCTTACTATACATGGTCGGTTTTTTTTTTCCAAAAATAAAACACCTTACTATACATGGTCGTTTTTTTCCAAAAATAAAACGCCTTACTATACATGGTCGTTTTTTTTTTCCAAAAATAAAACGCCTTACTATACATGGTCGGGTTTTTTTTCCCAAAAATAAAACGCCTTACTATACATGGCCGTTTTTTCCCCCCCAAAAAAACGCCTTACTATACATGGTCATTTTTTTTCCAAAAATAAAACGCCTTACTATACATGGTCGTTTTTTTTTCCCCAAAAATAAAACGCCTTACTATACATGGTCTTTTTTTTTTTCCAAAAATAAAACGCCTTACTATACATGGTTGTTTTTTTTCCCAAAAATAAAACGCCTTATTAGACATGGTCGTTTTTTTCCCAAAAATAAAACGCCTTACTATACATGGTCGTTTTTTTCCAAAAATAAAACGCCTTACTATACATGGTCGGTTTATTTTTTCCAAAAATAAAACGCCTTACTATACATGGTCGTTTTTTTCCAAAAATAAAACGCCTTACTATACATGGTCGGGTTTTTTTTCCAAAAATAAAACGCCTTACTATACATGGTCGGGGTTTTTTTTCCCAAAAATAAAACGCCTTACTATACATGGCCGTTTTTTCCCCCCCAAAAAAACGCCTTACTATACATGGTCGTTTTTTTCCCCAAAAATAAAACGCCTTACTATACATGGTCGTTTTTTTCCCCAAAAATAAAACGCCTTACTATACATGGTCGGTTTTTTTTCCCCAAAAAAAAAGCCTAACTATACATGGTCGTTTTTTTTCCCAAAAATAAAACGCCTTACTATACATGGTCTTTTTTTTTTCCCAAAAATAAAACGCCTTACTATACATGGTCGTTTTTTTTCCAAAAATAAAATGCCTTACTATACATGGTCGTTTTTTTTTCCCAAAAATAAAACGCCTTACTATACATGGTCGTTTTTTTCCCCCCCCCAAAAAAAGCCTTACTATACATGGTCGTTTTTTCCCCCAAAAATAAAACGCCTTACTATACATGGTCGTTTTTTTTCCCAAAAAAAAAAAGCCTTACTATACATGGTCGTTTTTTTCCCCAAAAATAAAACGCCTTACTATACATGGTCATTTTCCCCCCCAAAAAAACGCCTTACTATACATGGTCATTTTTTTTCCAAAAATAAAACGCCTTACTATACATGATCGTTTTTTTTCCCAAAAATAAAATGCCTTACTATACATGGCCGTTTTTTCCCCCCCAAAAAAACGCCTTACTATACATGGTCGTTTTTTTTTCCAAAAATAAAACGCCTTACTATACAATGGTCGTTTTTTTCCCAAAAATAAAACGCCTTACTATACATGGTCGTTTTTTTCAAAAAATAAAACGCCTTACTATACATGGTCGTTTTTTTCCCCAAAAATAAAACGCCTTACTATACATGGTCGTTTTTTTCCAAAAATAAAACGCCTTACTATACATGGTCATTTTTCCCCCCCAAAAAACGCCTTACTATACATGGTCGTTTTTTTTCCCCAAAAATAAAACGCCTTACTATACATGGTCGTTTTTTCCCAAAAATAAAACGCCTTACTATACATGGTCGTTTTCCCCCCAAAAATAAAACGCCTTACTATACATGGTCGTTTTTTTCCCCAAAAATAAAACGCCTTACTATACATGGTCGTTTTTTCCCCCAAAATAAAACGCCTGACTATACATGGTCGTTTTTTTTCCCAAAAATAAAACGCCTTACTATACATGGTCTTTTTTTTTTTTCCAAAAATAAAACGCCTTACTATACATGGTCGTTTTTTTCCCCCAAAATAAAACGCCTTACTATACATGGTCGTTTTTCTCAAAAAATAAAACGCCTTACTATACATGGTCGTTTTTTTTTCCAAAAATAAAACGCCTTACTATACATGGTCATTTTTTTTCCAAAAATAAAATGCCTTACTATACATGGTCGTTTTTTTTCCCAAAAATAAAACGCCTTACTATACATGGTCGTTTTTTTTCCCAAAAATAAAACGCCTTACTATACAATGGTCGTTTTTTTCCCAAAAATAAAACGCCTTACTATACATGGTCGTTTTTTTCAAAAAATAAAACGCCTTACTATACATGGTCGTTTTTTTCCCAAAAATAAAACGCCTTACTATACATGGTCGTTTTTTCCCCAAAAATAAAACGCCTTACTATACATGGTCGTTTTTTTCCCCAAAAATAAAACGCCTTACTATACATGGTCGTTTTTTTCCCCAAAATAAAACGCCTTACTATACATGGTCGTTTTTTTCCCCAAAAATAAAACGCCTTACTATACATGGTCGTTTTTTTCCCCAAAATAAAACGCCTTACTATACATGGTCGTTTTTTTTCCCAAAAATAAAACGCCTTACTATACATGGTCTTTTTTTTTTTCCAAAAATAAAACGCCTTACTATACATGGTCGTTTTTTTCCCCAAAAATAAAACGCCTTACTATACATGGTCGTTTTTCTCAAAAAATAAAGCGCCTTACTATACATGGTCGTTTTTTTTTCAAAAAATAAAACGCCTTACTATATACATGGTCGTTTTTTTTTCCAAAAATAAAATGCCTTACTATACATGGTCGTTTTTTTCCCCAAAAATAAAACGCCTTACTATACATGGTCGTTTTTTTTCCCAAAAAAAAAAAGCCTTACTATACATGGTCGTTTTTTTCCCCAAAAATAAAACGCCTTACTATACATGGTCATTTTTCCCCCCCAAAAAACGCCTTACTATACATGGTCATTTTTTTTCCAAAAATAAAACGCCTTACTATACATGATCGTTTTTTTTCCCAAAAATAAAATGCCTTACTATACATGGTCGTTTTTTTTTCCAAAAATAAAACGCCTTACTATACAATGGTCGTTTTTTTCCCAAAAATAAAACGCCTTACTATACATGGTCGTTTTTCTCAAAAAATAAAACGCCTTACTATACATGGTCGTTTTTTTTTCCAAAAATAAAACGCCTTACTATACATGATCATTTTTTTTTCAAAAATAAAACGCCTTACTATACATGGTCGTTTTTTTTCCAAAAAAAAAAAAAAGCCTTACTATACATGGTCATTTTTCCCCCCAAAAAAACGCCTTACTATACATGGTCGTTTTTTTTCCAAAAATAAAATGCCTTACTATACATGTTTTTTTTTTTTCCAAAAATAAAACGCCTTACTATACATGGTCGTTTTTTTTCCCAAAAATAAAACGCCTTATTAGACATGGTCGTTTTTTTCCCAAAAATAAAACGCCTTACTATACATGGTCGTTTTTTTCCAAAAATAAAACGCCTTACTATACATGGTCGGTTTATTTTTTCCAAAAATAAAACGCCTTACTATACATGGTCGTTTTTTTCCAAAAATAAAACGCCTTACTATACATGGTCGTTTTTTTTCCCAAAAATAAAACGCCTTACTATACATGGTCTTTTTTTTTTTCCAAAAATAAAACGCCTTACTATACATGGTCGTTTTTTTCCCCAAAAATAAAACGCCTTACTATACATGGTCGTTTTTCTCAAAAAATAAAGCGCCTTACTATACATGGTCGTTTTTTTTTCAAAAAATAAAACGCCTTACTATATACATGGTCGTTTTTTTTCCAAAAATAAAATGCCTTACTATACATGGTCGTTTTTTTCCCCAAAAATAAAACGCCTTACTATACATGGTCGTTTTTTTTCCCAAAAAAAAAAAGCCTTACTATACATGGTCGTTTTTTTCCCCAAAAATAAAACGCCTTACTATACATGGTCATTTTTCCCCCCCAAAAAACGCCTTACTATACATGATCGTTTTTTTTCCCAAAAATAAAATGCCTTACTATACATGGTCGTTTTTTTTTCCAAAAATAAAACGCCTTACTATACAATGGACGTTTTTTTCCCAAAAATAAAACGCCTTACTATACATGGTCGTTTTTTTCAAAAAATAAAACGCCTTACTATACATGGTCGTTTTTTTTCCCCAAAAATAAAACGCCTTACTATACATGGTCGTTTTTTTCTCCAAAAATAAAACGCCTTACTATACATGGTCGTTTTTTTCCCAAAAATAAAACGCCTTACTATACATGGTCGTTTTTTTCCCCAAAATAAAACGCCTTACTATACATGGTCGTTTTTTTTCCCAAAAATAAAACGCCTTACTATACATGGTCTTTTTTTTTTTCAAAAAATAAAACGCCTTACTATACATGGTCGTTTTTTTCCCAAAAATAAAACGCCTTACTATACATGGTCGTTTTTTTCCCAAAAATAAATCGCCTTACTATACATGGTCGTTTTTTTCCCAAAAATAAAACGCCTTACTATACATGGTGGTTTTTTTCCCAAAAATAAAACGCCTTACTATACATGGTCGTTTTTTTCCCAAAAATAAAACGCCTTACTATACATGGTCGTTTTTTTCCCAAAAATAAAACGCCTTACTATACATGGTCTTTTTTTTTCCCAAAAATAAAATGCCTTACTATACATGGTCGTTTTTTTTCCAAAAAATAAAACGCCTTACTATATACATGGTCGTTTTTTTTCCAAAAATAAAACGCCTTACTATACATGGTCGTTTTTTTCCCCCCCCCAAAAAAGCCTTACTATACATGGTCATTTTCCCCCCCCAAAAAAAGCCTTACTATACATGGTCATTTTTCCCAAAAAAAACCCGCCTTACTATACATGGTCGTTTTTTTTCCAAAAATAAAACGCCTTACTATACATGGCCGTTTTCCCCCCCCCCAAAAAACGCCTTACTATACATGGTCGTTTTTTTTCCAAAAATGAAACGCCTTACTATACATGGTCGTTTTTTTCCCAAAAATAAAACGCCTTACTATACATGGTCGTTTTTTTCCCAAAAATAAAACGCCTTACTATATACATGGTCGTTTTTTTTCCAAAAATAAAACGCCTTACTATACATGGTCGTTTTTTTCCCAAAAATAAAACGCCTTACTATACATGGTCTTTTTTTTTCCCAAAAATAAAACGCCTTACTATACATGGTCGTTTTTTTTCCAAAAAATAAAACGCCTTACTATATACATGGTCGTTTTTTTTTTTCCAAAAATAAAACGCCTTACTATACATGGTCGTTTTTTTTCCCCCCCAAAAAAAGCCTTACTATACATGGTCATTTTCCCCCCCCCAAAAAAAGCCTTACTATACATGGTCATTTTTCCCAAAAAAAACCCGCCTTACTATACATGGTCGTTTTTTTTCCAAAAATAAAACGCCTTACTATACATGGCCGTTTTTCCCCCCCCAAAAAAACGCCTTACTATACATGGTCGTTTTTTTCCAAAAATAAAACGCCTTACTATACATGGTCGTTTTTTTCCAAAAATAAAACGCCTTACTATACATGGTCGTTTTTTCCCAAAAAATTAAACGCCTTACTATACATGGTCGTTTTTTTCCCAAAAATAAAACGCCTTACTATACATGGTCGTTTTTTTCCAAAAATAAAACGCCTTACTATACATGGTCGTTTTTTTCCCAAAAATAAAACGCCTTACTATACATGGTCGTTTTTTTCCCAAAAATAAAACGCCTTACTATACATTGTCGTTTTTTATCGGAAAAAAAAGCCTTACTATACATGGTCGTTTTTTTGTCGGGAAAAAAAAGCGTTACTATACATGGTCGTTTTTTATCAGAAAAAAAAGCCTTACTATACATGGTCGTTTTTATGTCGGAAAAAAAAGCCTTACTATACATGGTCGTTTTTTTGTCGGAAAAAAAAGCCTTACTATACATGGTCGTTTTTTTGTCAGAAAAAAAGCCTTACTATACATGGTCGTTTTTTTGTCGCAAAAAAAAGCCTTACTATACATGGTCGTTTTTTTGTCGGAAAAAAAAGCCTTACTATACATGGTCATTTTTTTGTCGGAAAAAAAAGCCTTACTATACATGGTCGTTTTTTTGTCGGAAAAAAAAAGCCTTACTATACATGGTCGTTTTTTTGTCGGAAAAAAAAGCCTTACTATACATGGTCGTTTTTTTGTCTGAAAAAAAAGCCTTACTATACATGGTCGTTTTTTTGTCGAAAAAAAAAGCCTTACTATACATGGTCGTTTTTTTGTCTGAAAAAAAAGCCTTACTATACATGGTCGTTTTTTTGTCGGAAAAAAAAGCCTTACTATACATGGTCGTTTTTTTGTCGGAAAAAAAAGCCTTACTATACATGGTCGTTTTTTTGTCGGAAAAAAAAGCCTTACTATACATGGTCGTTTTTTTGTCGGAAAAAAAAGCCTTACTATACATGGTCGTTTTTTTGTCGGAAAAAAAAGCCTTACTATACATGGTCGTTTTTTTGTCGGAAAAAAAAGCCTTACTATACATGGTCGTTTTTTTGTCGGAAAAAAAAGCCTTACTATACATGGTCGTTTTTTTGTCGGAAAAAAAAGCCTTACTATACATGGTCGTTTTTTTGTCGGAAAAAAAAGCCTTACTATATACATGGTCGTTTTTTTGTCAGAAAAAAAGCCTTACGAAACATGGTCGTTTTTTTGTCGGGAAAAAAAGCCTTACTATACATGGTCGTTTTTTTGTCTGAAAAAAAAGCCTTACTATACATGGTCGTTTTTTTGTCGGAAAAAAAAGCCTTACTATACATGGTCGTTTTTTTGTCTGAAAAAAAAGCCTTACTATACATGGTCGTTTTTTTGTCGGAAAAAAAAGCCTTACTATACATGGTCGTTTTTTTGTCGGAAAAAAAAGCCTTACTATACATGGTCGTTTTTTTGTCGGAAAAAAAAGCCTTACTATACATGGTCGTTTTTTTGTCGGAAAAAAAAAGCCTTACTATACATGGTCGTTTTTTTGTCGGAAAAAAAAGCCTTACTATACATGGTCGTTTTTTTGTCGGAAAAAAAAGCCTTACTATACATGGTCGTTTTTATGTCGGAAAAAAAAGCCTTATTATACATGGTCGTTTTTTTTGTCGCAAAAAAGAAGCCTTACTATACATGGTCATTTTTTTGTCGCAAAAAAAAGCCTTACTATACATGGTCGTTTTTTTGTCGGAAAAAAAAGCCTTACTATACATGGTCGTTTTTTTGTCGGAAAAAAAAGCCTTACTATACATGGTCGTTTTTTTGTCGGAAAAAAAAGCCTTACTATACATGGTCGTTTTTTTGTCGGAAAAAAAAGCCTTACTATACATGGTCGTTTTTTTGTCGGAAAAAAAAGCCTTACTATACATGGTCGTTTTTTTGTCGGAAAAAAAAGCCTTACTATACATGGTCGTTTTTTTGTCGGAAAAAAAAGCCTTACTATACATGGTCGTTTTTTTGTCGGAAAAAAAAGCCTTACTATACATGGTCGTTTTTTTGTCGGAAAAAAAAGCCTTACTATACATGGTCGTTTTTTTGTCGCAAAAAAAAGCCTTACTATACATGGTCGTTTTTTTGTCGGAAAAAAAAGCCTTACTATACATGGTCGTTTTTTTGTCGGAAAAAAAAGCCTTACTATACATGGTCGTTTTTTTGTCGGAAAAAAAAAGCCTTACTATACATGGTCGTTTTTATGTCGGAAAAAAAAGGCTTACTATTCATGGTCGTTTTTTTGTCGGAAAAAAAAGCCTTACTATACATGGTCGTTTTTTTGTCGGAAAAAAAAGCCTTACTATACATGGTCGTTTTTTTGTCGGAAAAAAAAGCCTTACTATACATGGTCGTTTTTTTGTCGGAAAAAAAAGCCTTACTATACATGGTCGTTTTTTTGTCAGAAAAAAAGCCTTACTATACATGGTCGTTTTTTGTCGGAAAAAAAAGCCTTACTATACATGGTCGTTTTTTTTGTCAGAAAAAAAGCCTTACTATACATGGTCGTTTTTTGTCGGAAAAAAAAGCCTTACTATACATGGTCGTTTTTTTGTCGGAAAAAAAAGCCTTACTATACATGGTCGTTTTTTTATCGGAAAAAAAAAGCCTTACTATACATGGTCGTTTTTTTGTCGGAAAAAAAAGCCTTACTATACATGGTCGTTTTTTTGTCGGAAAAAAAAGCCTTACTATACATGGTCGTTTTTTTGTCGGAAAAAAAAGCCTTACTATACATGGTCGTTTTTTTGTCGGAAAAAAAAGCCTTACTATACATGGTCGTTTTTTTGTCGGAAAAAAAAGCCTTACTATACATGGTCGTTTTTTTGTCGGAAAAAAAAGCCTTACTATACATGGTCGTTTTTTTGTCGGAAAAAAAAGCCTTACTATACATGGTCGTTTTTTTGTCGGAAAAAAAAGCCTTACTATACATGGTCGTTTTTTTGTCGGAAAAAAAAGCCTTACTATACATGGTCGTTTTTTTGTCGGAAAAAAAAGCCTTACTATACATGGTCGTTTTTTTGTCGGAAAAAAAAGCCTTACTATACATGGTCGTTTTTTTGTCGTAAAAAAAAGCCTTACTATACATGGTCGTTTTTTTGTCGGAAAAAAAGCCTTACTATACATGGTCGTTTTTTTGTCGCAAAAAAAAGCCTTACTATACATGGTCGTTTTTTTGTCGGAAAAAAAAGCCTTACTATACATGGTCGTTTTTTTGTCGGAAAAAAAAGCCTTACTATACATGGTCGTTTTTTTGTCGGAAAAAAAGCCTTACTATACATGGTCGTTTTTTTGTCGGAAAAAAAAGCCTTACTATACATGGTCGTTTTTTTGTCGGAAAAAAAAAGCCTTACTATACATGGTCATTTTTTTGTCGCAAAAAAAAGCCTTACTATACATGGTCGTTTTTTTGTCGGAAAAAAAAGCCTTACTATACATGGTCGTTTTTTTGTCGGAAAAAAAAAGCCTTACTATACATGGTCGTTTTTTTGTCGGAAAAAAAAGCCTTACTATACATGGTCGTTTTTTTGTCGGAAAAAAAAGCCTTACTATACATGGTCGTTTTTTTGTCGGAAAAAAAAGCCTTACTATACATGGTCGTTTTTTTGTCGCAAAAAAAAGCCTTACTATACATGGTCGTTTTTTTGTCAGAAAAAAAGCCTTACTATACATGGTCGTTTTTTGTCGGAAAAAAAAGCCTTACTATACATGGTCGTTTTTTTTGTCAGAAAAAAAGCCTTACTATACATGGTCGTTTTTTGTCGGAAAAAAAAGCCTTACTATACATGGTCGTTTTTTTGTCGGAAAAAAAAGCCTTACTATACATGGTCGTTTTTTTATCGGAAAAAAAAAGCCTTACTATACATGGTCGTTTTTTTGTCGGAAAAAAAAGCCTTACTATACATGGTCGTTTTTTTGTCGGAAAAAAAAGCCTTACTATACATGGTCGTTTTTTTGTCGGAAAAAAAAGCCTTACTATACATGGTCGTTTTTTTGTCGGAAAAAAAAGCCTTACTATACATGGTCGTTTTTTTGTCGGAAAAAAAAAGCCTTACTATACATGGTCGTTTTTTTGTCGGAAAAAAAAGCCTTACTATACATGGTCGTTTTTTTGTCGGAAAAAAAAGCCTTACTATACATGGTCGTTTTTATGTCGGAAAAAAAAGGCTTACTATTCATGGTCGTTTTTTTGTCGGAAAAAAAAGCCTTACTATACATGGTCGTTTTTTTGTCAGAAAAAAAGCCTTACTATACATGGTCGTTTTTTGTCGGAAAAAAAAGCCTTACTATACATGGTCGTTTTTTTTGTCAGAAAAAAAGCCTTACTATACATGGTCGTTTTTTGTCGGAAAAAAAAGCCTTACTATACATGGTCGTTTTTTTGTCGGAAAAAAAAGCCTTACTATACATGGTCGTTTTTTTATCGGAAAAAAAAAGCCTTACTATACATGGTCGTTTTTTTGTCGGAAAAAAAAGCCTTACTATACATGGTCGTTTTTTTGTCGGAAAAAAAAGCCTTACTATACATGGTCGTTTTTTTGTCGGAAAAAAAAGCCTTACTATACATGGTCGTTTTTTTGTCGGAAAAAAAAGCCTTACTATACATGGTCGTTTTTTTGTCGGAAAAAAAAGCCTTACTATACATGGTCGTTTTTTTGTCGAAAAAAAAAGCCTTACTATACATGGTCGTTTTTTTGTCGGAAAAAAAAGCCTTACTATACATGGTCGTTTTTTTGTCGGAAAAAAAAGCCTTACTATACATGGTCGTTTTTTTGTCGGAAAAAAAAGCCTTACTATACATGGTCGTTTTTTTGTCGGAAAAAAAAGCCTTACTATACATGGTCGTTTTTTTGTCGCAAAAAAAAGCCTTACTATACATGGTCGTTTTTTTGTCGCAAAAAAAAGCCTTACTATACATGGTCGTTTTTTTATCGGAAAAAAAAGCCTTACTATACATGGTCGTTTTTTTGTCGGAAAAAAAAGCCTTACTATACATGGTCGTTTTTTTGTCGGAAAAAAAAGCCTTACTATACATGGTCGTTTTTTTGTCGGAAAAAAAAGCCTTACTATACATGGTCGTTTTTTTGTCGGAAAAAAAAGCCTTACTATACATGGTCGTTTTTTTGTCGGAAAAAAAAAGCCTTACTATACATGGTCGTTTTTTTGTCGGAAAAAAAAGCCTTACTATACATGGTCGTTTTTTTTGTCAGAAAAAAAGCCTTACTATACATGGCCGTTTTTTGTCGGAAAAAAAAGCCTTACTATACATGGTCGTTTTTTTGTCGGAAAAAAAAGCCTTACTATACATGGTCGTTTTTTTATCGGAAAAAAAAGCCTTACTATACATGGTCGTTTTTTTGTCGGAAAAAAAAGCCTTACTATACATGGTCGTTTTTTTGTCGGAAAAAAAAGCCTTACTATACATGGTCGTTTTTTTGTCGGAAAAAAAAGCCTTACTATATACATGGTCGTTTTTTTGTCGGAAAAAAAAGCCTTACTATACATGGTCGTTTTTTTGTCGCAAAAAAAAGCCTTACTATACATGGTCGTTTTTTTGTCAGAAAAAAAGCCTTACTATACATGGTCGTTTTTTTGTTGGAAAAAAAAAGCCTTACTATACATGGTCGTTTTTTTGTTGGAAAAAAAAGCCTTACTATACATGGTCATTTTTTTTGTCGCAAAAAAAAGCCTTACTATACATGGTCGTTTTTTTGTCAGAAAAAAAGCCTTACTATACATGGTCGTTTTTTTGTCAGAAAAAAAGCCTTACTATACATGGTCATTTTTTTGTCGCAAAAAAAAGCCTTACTATACATGGTCGTTTTTTTGTCGGAAAAAAAAGCCTTACTATACATGGTCGTTTTTTTTGTCGGAAAAAAAAGCCTTACTATACATGGTCGTTTTTTTGTCAGAAAAAAAGCCTTACTATACATGGTCGTTTTTTTGTCGGAAAAAAAAGCCTTACTATACATGGTCGTTTTTTTGTCGGAAAAAAAAGCCTTACTATACATGGTCGTTTTTTTGTCGGAAAAAAAAGCCTTACTATACATGGTCGTTTTTTTGTCGGAAAAAAAAGCCTTACTATACATGGTCGTTTTTTTGTCGGGAAAAAAAGCCTTACTATACATGGTCGTTTTTTTGTCGGAAAAAAAAGCCTTACTATACATGGTCGTTTTTTTGTCGAAAAAAAAAAGCCTTACTATACATGGTCGTTTTTATGTCGGAAAAAAAAGGCTTACTATTCATGGTCGTTTTTTTGTCGGAAAAAAAAGCCTTACTATACATGGTCGTTTTTTTATCGGAAAAAAAAGCCTTACTATACATGGTCGTTTTTTTGTCGGAAAAAAAAGCCTTACTATACATGGTCGTTTTTTTGTCGGAAAAAAAAGCCTTACTATACATGGTCGTTTTTTTGTCGGAAAAAAAAGCCTTACTATACATGGTCGTTTTTTTGTCGGAAAAAAAAGCCTTACTATACATGGTCGTTTTTTTGTCGGAAAAAAAAGCCTTACTATACATGGTCGTTTTTTTTGTCAGAAAAAAAGCCTTACTATACATGGCCGTTTTTTGTCGGAAAAAAAAGCCTTACTATACATGGTCGTTTTTTTGTCGGAAAAAAAAGCCTTACTATACATGGTCGTTTTTTTATCGGAAAAAAAAAGCCTTACTATACATGGTCGTTTTTTTGTCGGAAAAAAAAGCCTTACTATACATGGTCGTTTTTTTGTCGGAAAAAAAAGCCTTATTATACATGGTCGTTTTTTTGTCGGAAAAAAAAGCCTTACTATACATGGTCGTTTTTTTGTCGGAAAAAAAAGCCTTACTACACATGGTCGTTTTTTTGTCGCAAAAAAAAGCCTTACTATACATGGTCGTTTTTTTGTCAGAAAAAAAGCCTTACTATACATGGTCGTTTTTTTGTTGGAAAAAAAAAGCCTTACTATACATGGTCGTTTTTTTGTTGGAAAAAAAAGCCTTACTATACATGGTCATTTTTTTTGTCGCAAAAAAAAGCCTTACTATACATGGTCGTTTTTTTGTCAGAAAAAAAGCCTTACTATACATGGTCGTTTTTTTGTCAGAAAAAAAGCCTTACTATACATGGTCATTTTTTTGTCGCAAAAAAAAGCCTTACTATACATGGTCGTTTTTTTGTCGGAAAAAAAAGCCTTACTATACATGGTCGTTTTTTTTGTCGGAAAAAAAAGCCTTACTATACATGGTCGTTTTTTTGTCAGAAAAAAAGCCTTACTATACATGGTCGTTTTTTTGTCGGAAAAAAAAGCCTTACTATACATGGTCGTTTTTTTGTCGGAAAAAAAAGCCTTACTATACATGGTCGTTTTTTTGTCGGAAAAAAAAAGCCTTACTATACATGGTCGTTTTTTTGTTGGAAAAAAAAGCCTTACTATACATGGTCGTTTTTATGTCGGAAAAAAAAGCCTTACTATACATGGTCATTTTTTTGTCGCAAGAAAAAGCCTTACTATACATGGTCGTTTTTTTGTCGGAAAAAAAAGCCTTACTATACATGGTCGTTTTTTTGTCGGAAAAAAAAGCCTTACTATACATGGTCGTTTTTTTGTCAGAAAAAAAGCCTTACTATACATGGTCGTTTTTTTGTCGGAAAAAAAAGCCTTACTATGCATGGTCGTTTTTTTGTCGGAAAAAAAAGCCTTACTATACATGGTCGTTTTTTTGTCGGAAAAAAAAGCCTTACTATACATGGTCGTTTTTTTGTCAGAAAAAAAGCCTTACTATACATGGTCGTTTTTTTGTCGCAAAAAAAAGCCTTACTATACATGGTCGTTTTTTTGTCGCAAAAAAAAGCCTTACTATACATGGTCGTTTTTTTTGTCGGAAAAAAAAAGCCTTACTATACATGGTCGTTTTTTTGTCGGAAAAAAAAGCCTTACTATACATGGTCGTTTTTTTGTCGGAAAAAAAAGCCTTACTATACATGGTCGTTTTTTTGTCGGAAAAAAAAGCCTTACTATACATGGTCATTTTTTTTGTCGGAAAAAAAAGCCTTACTATACATGGTCGTTTTTTTGTCGGAAAAAAAAGCCTTACTATACATGGTCGTTTTTTTTGTCAGAAAAAAAGCCTTACTATACATGGTCGTTTTTTGTCGGAAAAAAAAGCCTTACTATACATGGTCGTTTTTTTGTCAGAAAAAAAGCCTTACTATACATGGTCGTTTTTTGTCGGAAAAAAAAGCCTTACTATACATGGTCGTTTTTTTTGTCAGAAAAAAAGCCTTACTATACATGGTCGTTTTTTGTCTGAAAAAAAAGCCTTACTATACATGGTCGTTTTTTTGTCGGAAAAAAAAGCCTTACTATACATGGTCGTTTTTTTATCGGAAAAAAAAAGCCTTACTATACATGGTCGTTTTTTTGTCGGAAAAAAAAGCCTTACTATACATGGTCGTTTTTTTGTCGGAAAAAAAAGCCTTACTATACATGGTCGTTTTTTTGTCGGAAAAAAAAGCCTTACTATACATGGTCGTTTTTTTGTCGGAAAAAAAAGCCTTACTATACATGGTCGTTTTTTTGTCGGAAAAAAAGCCTTACTATACATGGTCGTTTTTTTGTCGGAAAAAAAAGCCTTACTATACATGGTCGTTTTTTTGTCGAAAAAAAAAGCCTTACTATACATGGTCATTTTTTTGTCGGAAAAAAAAGCCTTACTATACATGGTCGTTTTTTTGTCGGAAAAAAAAGCCTTACTATACATGGTCGTTTTTTTGTCAGAAAAAAAGCCTTACTATACATGGTCGTTTTTTTGTCGCAAAAAAAAGCCTTACTATACATGGTCGTGTTTTTGTCGGAAAAAAAAGCCTTACTATACATGGTCGTTTTTTTGTCGGAAAAAAAAAGCCTTACTATACATGGTCGTTTTTTTGTTGGAAAAAAAAGCCTTACTATACATGGTCATTTTTTTTGTCGCAAAAAAAAGCCTTACTATACATGGTCGTTTTTTTGTCAGAAAAAAAGCCTTACTATACATGGTCGTTTTTTTGTCAGAAAAAAAGCCTTACTATACATGGTCATTTTTTTGTCGCAAAAAAAAGCCTTACTGTACATGGTCGTTTTTTTGTCGGAAAAAAAAGCCTTACTATACATGGTCGTTTTTTTTGTCGGAAAAAAAAGCCTTACTATACATGGTCGTTTTTTTGTCAGAAAAAAAGCCTTACTATACATGGTCGTTTTTTGTCGGAAAAAAAAGCCTTACTATACATGGTCGTTTTTTTTGTCAGAAAAAAAGCCTTACTATACATGGTCGTTTTTTGTCGGAAAAAAAAGCCTTACTATACATGGTCGTTTTTTTGTCGGAAAAAAAAGCTTTACTATACATGGTCGTTTTTTTGTCAGAAAAAAAGCCTTACTATACATGGTCGTTTTTTGTCGGAAAAAAAAGCCTTACTATACATGGTCGTTTTTTTTGTCAGAAAAAAAGCCTTACTATACATGGTCGTTTTTTTGTCGGAAAAAAAAGCCTTACTATACATGGTCGTTTTTTTGTCGGAAAAAAAAGCCTTACTATACATGGTCGTTTTTTTGTCGGAAAAAAAAGCCTTACTATACATGGTCGTTTTTTTGTCGGAAAAAAAAGCCTTACTATACATGGTCGTTTTTTTGTCGGAAAAAAAAGCCTTACTATACATGGTCGTTTTTTTGTCAGAAAAAAAGCCTTACTATACATGGTCGTTTTTTTGTCGCAAAAAAAAGCCTTACTATACATGGTCGTGTTTTTGTCGGAAAAAAAAGCCTTACTATACATGGTCGTTTTTTTGTCGGAAAAAAAAAGCCTTACTATACATGGTCGTTTTTTTGTTGGAAAAAAAAGCCTTACTATACATGGTCATTTTTTTTGTCGCAAAAAAAAGCCTTACTATACATGGTCGTTTTTTTGTCAGAAAAAAAGCCTTACTATACATGGTCGTTTTTTTGTCAGAAAAAAAGCCTTACTATACATGGTCATTTTTTTGTCGCAAAAAAAAGCCTTACTATACATGGTCGTTTTTTTGTCGGAAAAAAAAGCCTTACTATACATGGTCGTTTTTTTTGTCGGAAAAAAAAGCCTTACTATACATGGTCGTTTTTTTGTCAGAAAAAAAGCCTTACTATACATGGTCGTTTTTTGTCGGAAAAAAAAGCCTTACTATACATGGTCGTTTTTTTTGTCAGAAAAAAAGCCTTACTATACATGGTCGTTTTTTGTCGGAAAAAAAAAGCCTTACTATACATGGTCGTTTTTTTGTCGGAAAAAAAAGCCTTACTATACATGGTCGTTTTTTTTGTCAGAAAAAAAGCCTTACTATACATGGCCGTTTTTTGTCGGAAAAAAAAGCCTTACTATACATGGTCGTTTTTTTGTCGGAAAAAAAAGCCTTACTATACATGGTCGTGTTTTTTATCGGAAAAAAAAAGCCTTACTATACATGGTCGTTTTTTTGTCGGAAAAAAAAGCCTTACTATACATGGTCGTTTTTTTGTCGGAAAAAAAAGCCTTATTATACATGGTCGTTTTTTGTCGGAAAAAAAAGCCTTACTATACATGGTCGTTTTTTTGTCGGAAAAAAAAGCCTTACTATACATGGTCGTTTTTTTGTCGCAAAAAAAAGCCTTACTATACATGGTCGTTTTTTTGTCAGAAAAAAAGCCTTACTATACATGGTCGTTTTTTTGTTGGAAAAAAAAAGCCTTACTATACATGGTCGTTTTTTTGTTGGAAAAAAAAGCCTTACTATACATGGTCATTTTTTTTGTCGCAAAAAAAAGCCTTACTATACATGGTCGTTTTTTTGTCAGAAAAAAAGCCTTACTATACATGGTCGTTTTTTTGTCAGAAAAAAAGCCTTACTATACATGGTCATTTTTTTGTCGCAAAAAAAAGCCTTACTATACATGGTCGTTTTTTTGTCGGAAAAAAAAGCCTTACTATACATGGTCGTTTTTTTTGTCGGAAAAAAAAGCCTTACTATACATGGTCGTTTTTTTGTCAGAAAAAAAGCCTTACTATACATGGTCGTTTTTTTGTCGGAAAAAAAAGCCTTACTATACATGGTCGTTTTTTTGTCGGAAAAAAAAGCCTTACTATACATGGTCGTTTTTTTGTCGGAAAAAAAAAGCCTTACTATACATGGTCGTTTTTTTGTTGGAAAAAAAAGCCTTACTATACATGGTCGTTTTTATGTCGGAAAAAAAAGCCTTACTATACATGGTCATTTTTTTGTCGCAAGAAAAAGCCTTACTATACATGGTCGTTTTTTTGTCGGAAAAAAAAGCCTTACTATACATGGTCGTTTTTTTGTCGGAAAAAAAAGCCTTACTATACATGGTCGTTTTTTTGTCAGAAAAAAAGCCTTACTATACATGGTCGTTTTTTTGTCGGAAAAAAAAGCCTTACTATGCATGGTCGTTTTTTTGTCGGAAAAAAAAGCCTTACTATACATGGTCGTTTTTTTGTCGGAAAAAAAAGCCTTACTATACATGGTCGTTTTTTTGTCAGAAAAAAAGCCTTACTATACATGGTCGTTTTTTTGTCGCAAAAAAAAGCCTTACTATACATGGTCGTTTTTTTGTCGCAAAAAAAAGCCTTACTATACATGGTCGTTTTTTTTGTCGGAAAAAAAAAGCCTTACTATACATGGTCGTTTTTTTGTCGGAAAAAAAAGCCTTACTATACATGGTCGTTTTTTTGTCGGAAAAAAAAGCCTTACTATACATGGTCGTTTTTTTGTCGGAAAAAAAAGCCTTACTATACATGGTCATTTTTTTTGTCGGAAAAAAAAGCCTTACTATACATGGTCGTTTTTTTGTCGGAAAAAAAAGCCTTACTATACATGGTCGTTTTTTTTGTCAGAAAAAAAGCCTTACTATACATGGTCGTTTTTTGTCGGAAAAAAAAGCCTTACTATACATGGTCGTTTTTTTGTCAGAAAAAAAGCCTTACTATACATGGTCGTTTTTTGTCGGAAAAAAAAGCCTTACTATACATGGTCGTTTTTTTTGTCAGAAAAAAAGCCTTACTATACATGGTCGTTTTTTGTCGGAAAAAAAAGCCTTACTATACATGGTCGTTTTTTTGTCGGAAAAAAAAGCCTTACTATACATGGTCGTTTTTTTATCGGAAAAAAAAAGCCTTACTATACATGGTCGTTTTTTTGTCGGAAAAAAAAGCCTTACTATACATGGTCGTTTTTTTGTCGGAAAAAAAAGCCTTACTATACATGGTCGTTTTTTTGTCGGAAAAAAAAGCCTTACTATACATGGTCGTTTTTTTGTCGGAAAAAAAAGCCTTACTATACATGGTCGTTTTTTTGTCGGAAAAAAAGCCTTACTATACATGGTCGTTTTTTTGTCGGAAAAAAAGCCTTACTATACATGGTCGTTTTTTTGTCGGAAAAAAAAGCCTTACTATACATGGTCGTTTTTTTGTCGAAAAAAAAAGCCTTACTATACATGGTCATTTTTTTGTCGGAAAAAAAAGCCTTACTATACATGGTCGTTTTTTTGTCGGAAAAAAAAGCCTTACTATACATGGTCGTTTTTTTGTCGGAAAAAAAAGCCTTACTATACATGGTCGTTTTTTTGTCAGAAAAAAAGCCTTACTATACATGGTCGTTTTTTTGTCGCAAAAAAAAGCCTTACTATACATGGTCGTGTTTTTGTCGGAAAAAAAAGCCTTACTATACATGGTCGTTTTTTTGTCGGAAAAAAAAAGCCTTACTATACATGGTCGTTTTTTTGTTGGAAAAAAAAGCCTTACTATACATGGTCATTTTTTTTGTCGCAAAAAAAAGCCTTACTATACATGGTCGTTTTTTTGTCAGAAAAAAAGCCTTACTATACATGGTCGTTTTTTTGTCAGAAAAAAAGCCTTACTATACATGGTCATTTTTTTGTCGCAAAAAAAAGCCTTACTGTACATGGTCGTTTTTTTGTCGGAAAAAAAAGCCTTACTATACATGGTCGTTTTTTTTGTCGGAAAAAAAAGCCTTACTATACATGGTCGTTTTTTTGTCAGAAAAAAAGCCTTACTATACATGGTCGTTTTTTGTCGGAAAAAAAAGCCTTACTATACATGGTCGTTTTTTTTGTCAGAAAAAAAGCCTTACTATACATGGTCGTTTTTTGTCGGAAAAAAAAAGCCTTACTATACATGGTCGTTTTTTTGTCGGAAAAAAAAGCTTTACTATACATGGTCGTTTTTTTGTCAGAAAAAAAGCCTTACTATACATGGTCGTTTTTTGTCGGAAAAAAAAGCCTTACTATACATGGTCGTTTTTTTTGTCAGAAAAAAAGCCTTACTATACATGGTCGTTTTTTTGTCGGAAAAAAAAGCCTTACTATACATGGTCGTTTTTTTGTCGGAAAAAAAAGCCTTACTATACATGGTCGTTTTTTTGTCGGAAAAAAAAGCCTTACTATACATGGTCGTTTTTTTGTCGGAAAAAAAAGCCTTACTATACATGGTCGTTTTTTTGTCGGAAAAAAAAGCCTTACTATACATGGTCGTTTTTTTGTCAGAAAAAAAGCCTTACTATACATGGTCGTTTTTTTGTCGCAAAAAAAAGCCTTACTATACATGGTCGTGTTTTTGTCGGAAAAAAAAGCCTTACTATACATGGTCGTTTTTTTGTCGGAAAAAAAAAGCCTTACTATACATGGTCGTTTTTTTGTTGGAAAAAAAAGCCTTACTATACATGGTCATTTTTTTTGTCGCAAAAAAAAGCCTTACTATACATGGTCGTTTTTTTGTCAGAAAAAAAGCCTTACTATACATGGTCGTTTTTTTGTCAGAAAAAAAGCCTTACTATACATGGTCATTTTTTTGTCG